>NC_090411.1:29227894-29532432 GCF_036365525.1 Heterodontus francisci | reverse complement strand
TCCCTCTCTCTCTCTCCCCCCCCTCTCTCTCTCCCCCCCCTCTCTCTCTCCCCCCCCTCTCTCTCTCCCCCCCCTCTCTCTCTCCCCCCCCTCTCTCTCCCCCCCCTCTCTCTCTCCCCCCCCTCTCTCTCTCCCCCCCCTCTCTCTCTCCCCCCCCTCTCTCTCTCCCCCCCCTCTCTCTCTCCCCCCCCTCTCTCTCCCCCCCTCTCTCTCCTCCCCCCCCTCTACTCTCCCCCCCTCCTCTCCCCCCCCCTCTCTCTCCCCCCCCTCTCTCTCCCCCCCCTCTCCCCCCCCCCCCTCTCCCCCCCCCACATCTCCCCCCCCCCCTCTCCTCCCCCCCCCTCTCCCCCCCCCCCTCTCCTTCCCCCCCCTCTCCCCACCCCTCACCCCCCCCCCCCTCTCCCCCCCCCTCTCCCCCCCCTCTCCCCCTCTCTCTCCCCCCCTCTCTCTCTCCCCCCCCCTCTCTCTCCCCCCCCCTCTCCCCCCCCTCTCTCTCCCCCCCCCTCTCTCCCCCCCCTCTCTCCCCCCCCCTCTCTCTCCCCCCCCCTCTCTCTCCCCCCCCCCTCTCTCTCCCCCCCTCCCCCCCTCTCTCTCCCCCCCCTCTCCCCCCCTCTCTCTCCCCCCCCCTCTCTCTCCCCCCCCCCCTCTCTCTCCCCCCCCCCTCTCTCTCCCCCCCCTCTCTCTCCCCCCCCCCCTCTCTCTCCCCCCCCCCCTCTCTCTCCCCCCCCTCTCTCCCCCCCCTCTCTCTCCCCCCCCTCCCCCCCTCTCTCCCCCCCCCCCTCTCTCTCCCCCCCCCTCTCTCTCCCCCCCCCTCTCTTCCCCCCCCCCTCTCTTCCCCCCCCCCTCTTCCCCCCCCCCCCTCTCTTCCCCCCCCCTCTCCCCCCCTCTCTTCTCCCCCCCCCCTCTCTCCCCCCCCCTCTCTTCCCCCCCCCCCTCTTCCCCCCCCCCCTCCCTCTTCCCCCCCCCCTCTCTTCCCCCCCCCCTCTCTCCCCCCCCCCTCTCTTCCCCCCCCCCTCTCTTCCCCCCCCCCCTCTCTTCCCCCCCCCCTCTCTTCCCCCCCCCCTCTCTTCCCCCCCCCCTCTCTTCCCCCCCCCCCTCTCTTCCCCCCCCCCCTCTCTTCCCCCCCCCCCTCTCTTCCCCCTCCCCCCTCTCTTCCCCCCCCCCTCTCTTCCCCCCCCTCTCTTCCCCCCCCCTCTCTTCCCCCCCCCCTCTCTTCCCCCCCCCCTCTCTTCCCCCGCCCCCTCTCTTCCCCCCCCCTCTCTTCTCCCCCCCCTCTCTTCTCCCCCCCCCTTCTCTTCTCCCCCCCTCTCTTCCTCTCTTCTTCCCCCCTTCTCTCTTCTCCCCCTCTCTCCCCCCCTTCCCTTCCCTCTCTTCTCCCCCCCTTCTCCTTCTCCCCCCCCTTCTCCTTCTCCCCCCCCTTCTCCTTCTCCCTCCCTTCCCTTCTCCCCCCTTCTCCTCTCTCCCCCCCTCTCCTTCTCCTCTCCCCCCCCTTCTCCTTCTCCTCTCCCCCCCCCTTCTCCTTCTCCTCCCCCCCCTTCTCCTTCTCCTCTCCCCCCCCCTTCTCCTTCTCCTCTCCCCCCCCTTCTCCTTCTCCTCTCCCCCCCCTTCTCCTTCTCCTCTCCCCCCCCCCTTCTCCTTCTCCTCTCCCCCCCCCCCCTTCTCCTTCTCCTCTCCCCCCCCCCTTCTCCTTCTCCTCTCCCCCCCCTTCTCCTTCTCCTCTCCCCCCCCTTCTCCTTCTCCTCTCCCCCCCCTTCTCCTTCTCCTCTCCCCCCCCTTCTCCTTCTCCTCTCCCCCCCTTCTCCTTCTCCTCTCCCCCCCCTTCTCCTTCTCCTCTCCCCCCCCTTCTCCTTCTCCTCTCCCCCCCCTTCTCCTTCTCCTCTCCCCCCCCCTTCTCCTTCTCCTCTCCCCCCCCTTCTCCTTCTCCTCTCCCCCCCTTCCTCTCCTCTCCCCCCCCCTTCTCCTCTCCCCCCCCCCCCCCTTCTCCTTCTCCCTCCCCCCCCCTTCTCCTTCTCCTCTCCCCCCCCCCTTCTCCTTCTCCTCTCCCCCCCCCCCTTCTCCTTCTCCTCTCCCCCCCTCCTTCTCCTCTCCCCCCCCCCTTCTCCTTCTCCTCTCCCCCCCCCCCCTTCTCCTTCTCCTCCCCCCCCCCCCTTCTCCTTCTCCTCTCCCCCCCCCCCCTTCTCCTTCTCCTCTCCCCCCCCCCCCTTCTCCTTCTCCTCTCCTCCCCCCCCCCTTCTCCTTCTCCTCTCCCCCCCCCCTTCTCCTTCTCCTCTCTCCCCCCCCCCTTCTCCTTCTCCTCTCCCCCCCCCTCCTTCTCCTTCTCCTCTCCCCCCCCCTCCTTCTCCTTCTCCTCTCCCCCCCCTCCTTCTCCTTCTCCTCTCTTATCCACCTGCGTTGCCACTTTCAGTGACCTGTGGACCTGTACGCCCAGATCTCTCTGCCTGTCAATACTCATAAGGGTTCTGCCATTTACTGTATACCTCCCACCTGCATTAGACCTTCCAAAATGCATTACCTCACATTTTTCCAGATTAAACTCCATCTGCCATTTCTCCGCCCAAGTCTCCAACCGATCTATATCCTGCTGTATCCTCTGACAATCCTCATCATTATCCGCAACTCCACCAACCTTTGTGTCGTCCGCAAATTTACTAATCAGACCAGCTACATTTTCCTCCAAATCATTTATATATACTACAAACAGCAAAGGTCCCAGCACTGATCCCTGCGGAACACTGCTAGTCACATCCCTCCATTCAGAAAAACACCCATCCACTGATACCCTCTGTTTTCTATGACCGAGCCAGTTCTGTATCCATCTTGCCAGCTCCCCTCTGATCCCGTGCGACTTCACCTTTTTGATTAGAGATACAGCACTGAAACAGGCCCATCGAGTCTGTGCCGAACATCAACCACCCATTTAGACTAATCCTACACTATCCCATATTCCCACCAAACATCCCCACCTGTCCCTATATTTCCCTACCACCTACCTATACTAGTGACAATTTATAATGGCCAATTTACCTATCAACCTGCAAGTCTTTTGGCTTGTGGGAGGAAACCGGAGCACCCGGAGAAAACCCACGCAGACACAGGGAGAACATTTGTACCAGTCTGCCATGCGGGACCTTGTCAAAGGCTTTACTAAAGTCCATATAGACAACATCCACTGCCCTTCCTTCATCAATCATCTTCGTCACTTCCTCA
Organism: Heterodontus francisci; assembly: GCF_036365525.1. Classification (NCBI taxonomy): domain Eukaryota; kingdom Metazoa; phylum Chordata; class Chondrichthyes; order Heterodontiformes; family Heterodontidae; genus Heterodontus; species Heterodontus francisci. The sequence goes on along the minus strand of NC_090411.1, from coordinate 29,529,225 downwards.
AAAAACTCAATCAAATTAGTAAGACACGACCTCCCCTTCACAAAACCATGCTGTCTCGCTAATAATTTCGTTTGTTTCCAAATGGGAGTAAATCCTGTCCCGAATAATCCTCTAATAGTTTCCCTACCACTGACCTAAGGCTCACTGGCCTATAATTTCCTGGATTATCCTTGCCACCCTTCTTAAAGGAACAACATTGGCTACAGGTGAGGTCCCAGAGGACTGGAGAATAGCCAATGAGGATACAAAGACCCCAGCAATTTCCTCCCTTGCCTTCCTCAGTATTCTACACCTTAGAACATCAGAGTTTCCCAAGTGCTTTACAGCAAATGAACTTTTGAAGTGTGGTCACTGTTGTGCCATAGGAAACACAGCAGCCAGTGTCTGCACAGCAAGCTCCCACAAACAGCGATGTGACAATGACCTGCTTTTCGGTGTTGCTTGAGGGATAAATACTGGCCAGGAGATTAGGAAGAACTCCTGCTTACTCCAGACCAGATGGGGCCTCAGTTTAACAGCTGGTCTGAAAGACTATGCCTCCGACAGTGCTGTACTTCCTTAGTACTGTCCTGGAGTGGCAGCCTAAATTTTTGTGTTCATTAGGTTGGAATATCAACCATTTGATTGAGGCCAGAGTGCTACGGACTAAGCCATAGCTGACACATGGCCATGTAATTCAATATGTGTCTTTTTTAATTTGTACATATTTAATGTATAAACCTATATGTACAGGATAATAAATAATACAGGTTAATAAATATCCTCATCTCACCCAACTGGCATTATTCACAGTGAATGTAATCAGTGAGTGTGAAGCTCTTCAACTGTGGAACACATTGCATTTGAGCCTGCTGGAGTGTGGAGACCTATATTATCAGAAGTAGTCACTGGATGCTGGTCAAGAGCAAGAACTGGAGCTGATTAATATTTCCTTTCCTAGCCCAGGGCTTCAAATTTAATTCTACTATCTTAACAACTAAGGTCATCTAACAGCACAGACAGCTGATTGAAGCCAGGACAGCAACTTGCATTTATATAGACCCTTCAACATTGTTAAATGGCTCATGGTGCTTCAGAGGAGTCATCAGTTAAAATTTGACACTGAGCCGCTTGAGACATTGAGAGAGGTGACCAAAGCCTTTATCAATGAAAACTGTTTTAAATAATCACTTAGTAGTACAGAACTTGAGTATTGCTGTTGTCAAAGCTTTTTGTCTTGCACTCATCAGGACACCCCACAAGAATAACCAATGTAAAGGAAAACAACAGCTTAAACTGCATGAGAAGAGAGTGCTGATCGGTTGGCAAGTGAACTCTGATTGGTAGAGGCATTGCCATGGAGAATGCACCAGTTTACAGTGAATGACAAGCTTTGTTTGAAATTTAAACCAGGCAGCTTGCCTCTGATTGGTCAAGGCATTGCCCTGAGGAATGATCCAGCGAGGGGCTGTCACTTATTTTGTTCAGTTGAAACATGCGCAGTGTTTCTACATATTTCTGTCTGCAAAGAACAGGGCCCTGTACATTAATGGGGGGGGAGGGGTTCCTAGCAAGTTTTCATTTAGACTCCGACTGTATGCACTTGGCAATGTATAAACCTGAACTGCTGGACCCCTCTCAAATCTGTTTTATGTAATTCAGAACAGGGAAAAGAAGGTAAGGTTGTTAGGGCAGTTAATGTGATGTGTTCGAAAGGGAATGTAGAGCAAGAGAAAGAAAAAGTAGCATGAGAATGGAGTAAGAAAACAATATGAGGCTTGTTCATCGTATTGGTAAACAATACCAGGAAAGCTTGTACTTGCATAGACTTTAAGGCTATCGGATATGCTTCTGGTATGTTTTTACTCCATTACTTCAAATTGCTCCCATTACAGCTACCGTCAGTGTTTTGTAGCTCAGTTCTGCAGGGATAAGATCTGTAATTGTACTGTTGGGTGCTTTTCATAGTTCAATTGGATGTTATAGTACAAGAAATGTATAAGCCCAGTACTGCACTTGGCTGAAATCCGAGTACCAACACTGGATGCTTTTAGAATGTTCTGTTTAGTAAAAACCCAAGAAGTGCGGGAAGGAAGCATGATTGGAGCTTGTGGGAATTAACAGTAAAGTACTGATTGAAGTGGATCTCTGACAGCGTCTGTTAGTGTAAAATATTAATTGCAATAAGTTCATTCAGTGACTATTAATGGACCTATTGAACAATACTTATAGTCATGTGCGTTAACTGGTCTCCCTCACTATCAGGCTAGAACTTAGAGTAAATTTCCATTTGATGTCAGCCTCGACTCTAAACAGCCAATGCAAGCAAAATGATACAAATGCTAATCATTTTCCTGTAGTTGTTTGATTTGTGAATCAGATTCTGATAACAAAGCTTCCTTTAGCTTTGGGCTCTGAATTTGAGCCTAATTGTTTGTGTTTACCATCGAATCATAGTTTGTACATTATTAAACTGCACGCCTCTATGTCAAGGGTATTCAAGCTTTCTGCCTTCAAGGGCCACAAAGGGGCCTTAAATTGATTTTCTGGTTAATTTGCAAATGTGCAAAATTGCTGATGCTAACAGATCTTGGTGTTCTGATTCAGATTTATCCACCAATATGGTAACGGTGCTAATCAGAGCCCTTTCCAAACCTACAGGACACACCAGCGATAAATGTAAGCACAAATAGGACTGTGCTCCCTAGAATACTTTCACAGTTTGCACATCCCATGGCACAATCTGCATTGCATCATAAATGAGTTGTAGCTCGCCACCTCACAATACAGTGCTTGCATAAAGTTATTGGTGAACTAATGTTGATGTTTCCAAAAGACTCTTGAGGATTGTAACTGCTATGAAAATCCTTTAAGGGAAATGCATTTATTTACGCATCATTGGAGTTTGCAGTTATATTGCCTGTACACAACAGTTTGGAAGGAGGGATTGATGTGACAACTAATCCAAAGTACCTGTATTGTTTGATATTCTTGCTCGAGAAAATTTATATTCACAATAATATAATATAATATGGATGTAATATTGACAACTTTTATTTCACATTATGAAGATTTTATCCCAATGCATTGGTGTGTTACTTCTCTTCACTGATAATGCATAGTGATAATGATTAAAAACAAGTAGGGGCTGAGATATTTTCACGGTTTGTCAAGTTATAAAGTAATTGACCAGGCTGTAAGTAATGCTGGGTCTAAGGCTTTGTATTGGGCCCTTCAGTATATTTCCTATGTAGGCCAGAATTACTTGAAAAATCGTAATGTCAAATTGCGCCAATCTTTCTAAGATTTCCTGTGAACCTTGTAAGCATATGCCTGAAAGGAGTTGAAATCAGCATTATCAATCGCAACCTGTGGAAAGCACCAAACTTATGCAGCATTCTTTATGCATGAAGATTAAAATTTAAAGCCGTTAAACCATAATTTATGCATATTTGGCACAACACATTTTACAAAAATGCTCTATGAAAGTTTTGAAATTTTTAATGCAAAGCATTCTGATGCCTTAAAGATTCAGTCATATACAGAAAATCCATGACAGGTCTCAACTAATGTGTAACATTGAGAGTCCTGTCAAGCCTCAAAACTGCACTTTGCATTTGGGGTTGGAACTATGTTCATGAGCAGCAGAGCATTTCAACAGCATTTTTGCAGACTTAAAAGATTTGAGGCATAGTACAAAAATGGGCTGACTCAAGCCTGAATTTCCTCAATCTTTAAAATAAATGCTGAGAGCACGTCTGAGAATATTCAAGTGTATTGACTTGTTTCTTTTTTTAAACCAAATTGTTGCAATATACTAAAATGTGTCAATACTGTACTCAAACATTGAAAGATCCAATAGGCAGTGTAATGTTAGGGATACACCTCCTGATAGATTTATTCTGTTCTTTTTCTTCCCCTTAAATAAAAACTTAACAGCTGAGCAATGATGCGTCGTGATTCATGTCCACTTGACTGCAAGGTCTACGTGGGTGACCTCGGAACCAATGGAAACAAGACTGAGCTGGAGCGCTCGTTCAGCTACTATGGGCCTCTGCGCAATGTGTGGGTTGCACGGAACCCGCCTGGCTTTGCGTTTGTAGAATTCGAGGACCCCCGTGATGCAGCGGATGCTGTACGAGAGTTGGATGGCAGGTATTGAGAGTGCGTGCACGTGGAGGGGAAGGGGTTTTGAGGGGAGCTCTGTGGACTCAAAAGGTTTAAATACAAAATTACTGATGCTCTGCCACTCCCAATTATCAAATTTTTGAGTTCTGCAGGCAGTATCTAGTTAGTTCAGTATCTAGAGACAGCAATGCTAATAGGAAACTGATAACTGCAGGAGCCCAATGTCCTGAGTCTTCTAAAGGGAGTTGCCTATTGTGTGCTTTTCAAATCTCCCTGCTCCTGTAATTCATGCTTTGAAATTGATGGTCACAGGCAGAATGGGAGCTGACATTCTGCAAGAATAACCTTTTCCGGGATATTGTAAAAGTCTTCCAGTGGGTTGAACAGGGACCAAGGGTTATCGGCATGTATTTTTCCTAATACTTCAGATTCAAAGGCAATTTGGATTCATAAAGTTTTCCTACAAATGATTTGTTGAGATTGACGAGGTCTTGAGCACTTCTGTTGATCAGCAGTTGGTAGAAATTTGGTGCTAAATACAATTTTTTCCTGATCTTGGGAGTTAACTTTTCTCTTCTTTTCTTGTCCCTTCTAGGGAACTGATTTTTGTCATTCTGGTTCCATTAGTGCTGGGTGCCCTCCAGTACCCTTCACCTAAGTGGCTATCTTTATGTATGAACCTGAACAATGAGTGTTAGGCTATTCCAACCTAGTTCCTGTTGTCATCCAACATTCACCAACATCTACTTTGCAGTGGATGTCACTTGTAGCAATCTAGGAGTAATGTCTTCCCTTTATAGCCCGCGAGCATTGAAACTAATTGTAGTTGTTCAATTGCTGCTTTGACTGAGGTGAGTTAACACAGCAAAGACTGAGACTCAAACCAGGGAGCTTCCATTCTGTCTGGGTTCATGCTGCATAAAGCAGTGCCTTCACCCACTAGGATGTTCCTACATTCTTAAATGTTTTTAAATTTGTCTGGTGAAGTTTAGAACCGATCTCATCTGATCGAAGAACAATTACACCAACTGTCAGAATCTTAACTTTGAAGATTGACTAGTGCTCTGTCATGCTGAGGTACAACTGCACTGGAGATACCAGAGCCTTTTTCCATTCTTGTGACTCCAGTATAGCTAATGATGAACTCTTAATTGCAGAACATTGTGTGGAGTCCGTGTCCGTGTGGAGCTGTCCTCTGGTGAAAGGAGGAAGCGCTATCGTGGGCCGCCACCACCCTGGACCAGAAGGCCCCGTTATGATGAATATCGCCATCGCAGCCCACAACGTAGAAGGTACTCGAGGTGAGAGTGGATCCACTGACAGTAACAAATTATTAGTTTTTTCCTCCTTCGGGCCCCCTTTCTGTTTGCGATGGATATGTATGGAAGGTGGAGCGGGTACAGAGATGGGCAGGAACCCCTATCCGAGGTCCAGGAACTGCAGGACGTTGCAGCGGGTGTTGAAATGGTGAAATCATTATTTTCTAACTTTTGGCTCATCAAGGGGTCTGGGGCAGAACCACATTACTGCAATTTTTGAAAAACCAAAGAGATCCTTGTGAAATAATATCTTCGGATCTGGATATTTTGACACTGTTATCCTGATCAGTATACCCACATACATGTGTTAGCAATGCATGGGCCTTGGTTTGCAGAGTCTGTGTATTTGTGATCTCTGGTTTCTTTTGTGTTGGGTGAGCAGTGGTCAGAGACTTCACTATAATCCAACTTCTGAAATTCCAACAACTTTTTTTTTAAAAAGATCCTGGAAGCCACTACTGTGTTTTATAAATACAGCAACTCTTTTTTTTTCTATTGTATCCACTAATATGCTATTACGTTGTTTTAATGTCTGATATCTCTTACAGCTGTTTCATCAGCTGTCCTGATCTACCGCAACTTTGAGACATTATACCCATTAGTGATATTCTGAGACTGAGCCCTTTTTTATTCATTCATGGGATGTGGGCCTTGCTGGCTAGACCAGCATTTATTGCCCATCCCTAATTGTCCATGAGAAGGTGGTGGTGAGCTGCCATTGCCCATTGAGTATGTAGTTGAATAATAGAGAAAGGGTCCAAAGTAACCGACTTGAAAAATTTAATAACATGGAATAATTTGCTGTCATATCGAAGTCTGTCAGTAAATTTCATTGTCACATCATAAATTTGCAAGTTGTCTCATGTGCATAGTGAAGAACTATATCTTAACTTCAGTCTTGGGATTCTGTGAATTGCCCTTGGAAATCTTGATGGGATCCTGCATATAACTGCTGCTCCTATATCAAACTGTTCACATATATGGCATCAGAGTAGAAAGGGTACTGTACTATATGATGGCTCATTCTATGTCAAACAAAAGGCATCGCCCATATTTTTCAGATTCCTATTACCCCATTTCTAAACTCTTCTCCCTTTTAAAAAAAAACTTAACTGACAATATCTTAACACCTCGACAGAATCCAGGTTGAAGCAGATGCCATTGAGAGCCTTGCATAATATATAGTATTTACAAAGTAAAGGGTTACAGTACCATTGAAGGGAATCCAAGGACTACAGCAAATCATTTTTGCAAATGGAGGTCTTTTGAAGCTTTGGGCGAGGTCTTCAGCATCATGGCAGTGGTCGCTACACCCTATTATTTTGATAAGGTTTGTGTAATTGGAGTTAGGACAATGTACAGTCTTAACTGGCAGAGTTAACTTTCATTTTTGAATAATCTTTGTAATTTCAAGGTAGTGTGTTCAGAATCATAAATCACAGTGAAAGTCAGTTACTTAGTTGACATTGGAGCCTTGAGATGACATTATTGCCTTGAAGTTGCTCTGTTCTGTTTTTTAACGTAAACTGTGCAGTGCTATTCTCTTGTGTCAGCATTTGCTATTACACAATGTTTGTGGTATTGACATAATGCTTATATAAGAGGATGAGTAATTGATGTCCCTACTACTAGTCTAGAACAAATGATTTGTAGTTGATTATCTGGAGATGCTGTGTGGTTATGTACTACACCTCGACTGATTGTTGACTTTTCAGGATGTTACAAATTTGGAGTACAATTTCAAATCATATGAAATTAACAAGGCTTGTTCTCATAAAACTAAAAGGGAAGATCAGCGAGGGTTTCCCCTCCTTTCCTGATCACTGTTTGGTGATCCCCTGCTGGAAAACATGTGTGCGGACAGCAGGTGAGGTCGAGATTAAACTAAGCTGACCACGATCAATCCTTCTGTAACACTCAACAGTCTCGGTTCGCACATGAAAATGTACAGAAGACTGCTGAGGGCCATGGAACTGTATGCCAGCAAGAGTCGAAATGCCTTTCAGGGAGAAAATTGAATAAAAGTTCAGAGAAGTTAGGGCTGGTTCATAGTAACTGCTGCAGCAGTGATGGAACTTGATTTAGTTCTTCCCCGCCCCTCCCCCAAGATGCCAGCTTTATTCTCCAGAAGTAAATCAAAGGGTGAGCCCTTACTCTTATGCATCTGCAGGTAGTTGATTTGGAGTAGCACTGGCAGTGACCTGAGACTAAATTACCCACCTTGTTATATATCCCCCAGGCAAATGAGAGAAATGTAACTTCCACTTAAGACAGTTGCATCTTCAATTTAAGCATGGCTTTATTACCTATTACAATTTCTGTTTCTGGTGACTATTTTCTTTAGGGTTTGTTTTGTTCCTGTAACAGATGTGATTCACAGCTAAGACGGTAGACCAGAGGTGCCCTCCCAGGTTTTTGACAGTGCAGTACAATAGGCCATAGGGAGGTTCTGGAATTGTGGCTCTTCCCTGCCCTATTTTAGAAAGTTGTTCCTCTTTCCTGTGTGGGAGTTACTTCTTGGCACCCTTAATTACAGTGGGTGTGTTCAAGACCGGAGTTTGTTCTCCTTACTGCTGTCTAGGAAAGTGCATTTCAGATTCACTTTGTTGCTGAGTTTAATCTGCCCTTGGTTCTTTCATTACCTTTTTTTGTTAAAAAGAAAGCCCTATAAGATAACTGGGGAATATTAAGGGGGCACCTGATCCTAATCAAATTACAGCTTTAAAATAAGTTGAAGCTAGCATCATTCATCTTAACCTCCAAAATTGTCTCACTTCTTCAGCCCGACCTATAAAAAGATACGGCTGTACATCTTACTATAATGCCTGCTACCTCTGCCAAGTTAGGCCATTTAAATTTTTAGTTTTCTAACTTTTCTGATTTATCTTTGCTTACAATGGCGAAACATCGAGTGAAGACAAGGTCAAGCAGCTCCATTCTGCTGCTAAGATAACAATTATATTTTCTTTAGGATATCTTGGATCTTATAGCTGGTCTTTTATTTAAGGATATGGCTCTATAGAATTTTACTGATATTTACTGTTAAAATACTACAGGCTAAAATGTTGCATAAATGTGAAGCTGATGCATTCTCTGTGCGACTTTTCAGCTGAATTAACATTTCTGTACTTCAGTTGGCTAAAAGGGTTCTACATTCTACAATATCTAAAGCAGTAAGCTGTGCACGTTTATCTATAATTGTGCAATCTGTTACACTGTATTTCATACATAGAATATTTGAGTTTTTTGAAACGTTTTCTATGAACAAATCCTTTGTGAAATTTGAATTCTTCTAAGACAATGTTGCTAACTTTTTGTCAGTTCCACGCAATGCCTTTCTCAGTGGCCACTCTCGGAATGCTGACTGTAGGGATGCAGAGTTGCTCAATGCTCTCTTCTGTAGTTGACCATGGAGAGAATTACAGTTGTACGTGCCACCACCGTCAGCAAGGGCCGCTGGATAGTGGTCAAGGGCGGCAAACCTGGCTGCTTTTTTTTCTCACTCCTTCCCTACTCTGAGGCACTAATGCCAATAGAGGACTGAGATTGATCTCCCAGCTGAGACCAGTTATGTCGTCATAGATCAAGGATCAAACTTGGGACATTCTGGCTCACTCGGGCTTTACTAACCTGTTAGCTTTACAGTTTTTTTGTTTCTCCTTGGGTTGAGAGCTGGCCTCATGTTTCCAGTTGGTCCTAGTGAGGCCTTTGAGAACTGCAAAGTGTTGGCCCAGACATTTATTGTGCTCGTCTATTAGTTTTAAATCGGTGCTGAGTCAAACCAGTCTTTTGTGGACTTCATATGGTTGCTTCCAAACTTGCTTTATGGTGATTTGAAAATAAAAGTTGCAATGATTAACTTGCCAGTGCATACATGGGCATCCTACTTGGGCTATGTGACTGCCTGAAATAGCGCTGAGCAGCGCGTTAGTAAATACAGAAAATTTCGAGAGGTTGTGGGGGGAGTTTCAAGCGTCATTGGAAGAGTCCAAAAAGACCAAATGTTTCGACTCAACACTTGATACTCTGACAACTGAAAGCTTGTTAAAATTCTCTTTGGTTTTTAAATCAGTGTTGGATGATTATGAATCTAATACTGATGTATGTATTTAAAAGTTAATTGAAGTTGCCTCATGGTTGGTTAGATAGTAACTGGTGTTTCTGTGCATTTTTTTTTCTTTTGATGAAATGTGCAGTTGAAACCCACGCACTCACCCCCTACCCCCCTTTCAGAGAGCGTCCACTTCTCCGAGTCTGCATTAGCCAATCATCTGGTTGTGTCTACATCAGGGGATCAGCGCGCCCCAATCTAAACGAACGGCTCACACTTCAAATGTCCAGCATTCACGTGTGTCTGTGAGTGTGTGCAACCGAATGACCAACCGCTCGACCGGCAAGTTTGGGTCCTTTCCTGCGTACCCCAGCACGCTGTTTAAAACAACCATCCCTTCTCTACTGTTTCTGCTGGCAGCCATAACGACCAAACAGCCAACGGGGGAAAAAAAAAATAACCATCCGAAATCCTCTCGATCCATCAGTGGGGTGTGGTTGTCCGTCAGCCTTTGCAAACCAAGGCCTGCACCGGCAGTAATCTGGTATCAACGCACTCTAAAAAGGGCTGCTTCGATTGGTCTCCATGCCAATACACAGCAGATAAATTATACCTTTTTTAAAATTCTACATTATACATCGTGCATGAATCCAGCTTGTCAGGGCCCTTTTTTTCCTCCCCACGCCACCATCGCCAAACGCCACACCCTTCAGACGGCTGTTGATTTGCTATAATGTTGACTGTTCTAGTAAGTTTTATCTGCTTTTTACGTATTCAATTCTGTATTTTTCCCACCGCCACCTTTCCATTCCTAGTGATTTTCAAACTCCTTCCCCTCCGGACTCTTTCACGCCTCCGTCCAAGTGTTGGTGGCCATGGAGTCAAACCTGCAATTTCTGGAGTATGAAGTAACTGTTGCCTCTGTGTTCTTCCAAGCTGAACTTTGACTGCCCCCTTAAAAAAATATATAAAATGCTGGAAATCTCTCAGTTCTTGTGTCAGCTGTGCGTCCAAAGAGTCGACATCTCTCTTTGGATGCTGATGGACCTGCTTTGTGTTTCCATTTTGTTTCCATTTCTGACTTGCAACTTCTCCAGTTTGCTTTGTATTAGGAACATAGGAAATAGGAGCAGGAGTAGGCCATTCACCACCCTCTGAGTGAAGAAATTCCTCCTCCTCTCAGTCCTAAATGGCCTACCCCTTATTCTGACCCTGTTCTAAGATGCCCCCAGCAAGGGAAACATTCTTCCTGCATTTACCCTGTCGAGCCCTGTAAGAATTCTGTATATTTCAGTGAGACCACTTCTCATTCTTCTAAACTCCAAAGAATACCAGCCAAGCCTCCTCAGTCTCTCCTTATAGGACAATCCCGCCATCCCAGGAATTAATCTGGTGAACCTTAGTTGCGTTCCTTCTTTGGCAAGTATATCCTTACATAAGTAAGGAGACCAAAACTGACACCAGTTTGAAAGTGCCTAAACCATTGCAAAAGCCAAGCTAGAGCATAGTGCTGCAGGGCAGGTTAAAAGTTCAGTGTTATCCAGAGACCATTTGTGGCCTATCTTACCATTGTCTTTGGTCCCACACAGGCTTGCTGTACCTGTAACGCTGAACTTGCACTGCCTGTCCAGCTGTGAAATGTTCTTCAGTTGGGACGCGTGATCTTATCCTTCTTCCTCTTCCACAAAAAGGAATGGCAAGCAAATACTTCCAGTCAGTTTGATTATTTCAATTTCCATATAGCAAATAGAGGACCCCTGTTACTTTTCGTCCTGTAGATTTTGTTTTCCTCTCCCTTTTGGAGAGTATGCCTGGCCTTCGTATGCCAGCTGCCTGAAGTAGCATGAAGTGAGGAGCTGTACATGCTTCGTCACTCCCTGGTGCAGGGTGTTGCAGCTTTCTGGAGAATCCCTTGGGAATTGCAGCTGGATTGATTAGTGCTCTTCTGGATGAACAGAGTGTGCAAATGCCACTGAAGTCATAGAGAGATACAGCACTGAAACAGGCCCTTCAGCCCACCGAGTCTGTGCCGACCATCACCACCCATTTATACTAAATCCTACATTAATCCCATATTCCCTACCACATCCCCACCTTCCCTCAATTCTCCTACCACCTACCTACATTAGGGGCAATTTACAATGGCCAATTTACCTATCAACCTGCAAGTCTTTGGCTGTGGGAGGAAACCGGAGCACCCGGCGAAAACCCACGTGGTCACAGGGAGAACTTGCAAACTCCGCACAGGCAGTACCCAGAACCGAACCCGGGTCGCTGGAGCTGTGAGGCTGCGGTGCTAACCACTGTGCCGAACCCATAGTCTTGGCAGGTATCAAAAGTTATCTCCTGTTGGCATTGCCTGTGTTCTCCACCTGTCTGATCTGCATGTTTAGGTACAAGCTTCCATGAAAACTATCCCAGTAACATGTGAAATCCTGAAACGTGTTTGTTGTTGGGTAGCTGGGATGTTAATACCACTGCATGCACTTCCAACAGGTAAGCCACAACTGCTTTTTAATGGATCCTTTTAGTAATGGGACACTCCATTCCAAACTGTTAGTTTGCACAACCCTGCTTCGCAATCCAGAGCTTGCAGGTTGCTATTGGTTTTGTTTTAAGAACGAGTCCTTCAGCTGGGAGGCAATGTAGTCTAAGTCATGGATGGCCCTGTGACTGCATCCAGCGCTGATTATTACTGAGCTTACAGGCACATTGGCAGCACAGTGGCCACTAGGCTGTCTCAATCCAAACAAGTTAGTTTATTTAAAGTTGCTTAATATTTTGTCATGGTGAAGATAACTTATGGTCCAGTAATTGATTAAATGGCTGGGCGTGAATCTGTGTTTGGAGATGTCCAACTGTAAAGAACATCTAACATTAGTCCTGGAGATGGTCCTTTGTGGGAAGGGGTCTCTGCTGCCAAACCAAAAGAGTTGAGTGTGTGTGGTATGAACACTGCTTCCAGATGCTTGTAGTCATGGGGAAAGAAATGACCTTAATTAGAAATGGTCAGTTGACCACTCTGATCCTGATACTTGTGATGGGAGGGGAGAGGGTGCTGAAGCTTTCACTAGTTCAGGATCAGAGATTTGCCATTTCCTGGGCATAGACTGTTCACAGATTAGATGAACCTGTAATAATAGTTCGTCTAGTGTTCTGTGCTCAAGTAAGGCAGAGGTTTGAAGCATGTGTAATCAGTCAGATAGATCTTTTTATCTAATTAGCACCATAAATTCCCAGATAGGTGATGCTAAACTTGGCTTTTAAAAGTCTAAAGATTGTGTGAGAAAGCAGAGTTCAGGAGTTCCCCCATTGAGGTCCTGGCAATGCATGAGTTAGAGTAGGTAGTGGTGTTGATATAGCGAGGAGGAACAGTGTGTTGGATGGTATTACAATTTAGGAGGCAAGTTCAAGGGATGAATAATTTTGTTAGCATTAAATACAACAAGGAGGAAAGCAGGTTGCAGAGCTCTTTCTGTCGCTGGTCCATTTGTACCTGGTTGTGTTGATTGGCAGTGGGAGGCCCTTGGTCTGCAGTTCCAAGCAGGGAGGACAGTGGAAGTGAGCAGGTTCACAGGTAAAATGATTTGTGGTAACTTATTGGCTTATCTGAAATGGTTACTGGCCTGTTCAGGGTCCCATTGACTATACTGGGCACTGGGCTTTGCTATAGGTATAACAAAGGGAAGAACAATCAGGATTAACCTACCTCATCCAAGAGAACAGTTACCCCAGGCACTTTTTTATACAAGTAGAATCTTGTACAGTGCCAATGAAATATCACTAGATGGTGGTAGTGCATTTATCTGGAATAAGAACTAATATTTTTTGATTCAGTCTTTCAATTTTCAGATTTGTTGCCAAACCATGGTTAGCTAAAGAGTAATTTTGATTGGAGCTGAGGTGCTACCACTGAGTGTCACGAGTGGACTTGTTTCCCAAGTCCATTTGACATTTTGTGGGTAGAAAGGGGTACTATGTCCCTGCATATGCATGCATCCAGCAGGCACATTCATATTTTTTAAAAGGTGCTCAACTCTGCATTTGTTTTCAGACTTCAGAAAGTGCACTGACAACATTTAGTGGTAGTAAAAGTGGGTGATGTGTAACTCTGGTGTGGGTTATACCTTAAGCAATTGTAATATTTTTTACTCTAGGGTTTACCTTCCATGTTTTATAAGTTTCCCTCCATTTTATTTTTCCTGAGTAATGGGATTTCTAACAGTGACCTCATGCGTTCATTTAATCATGTACTGTATGCTCCACACAACAGGTCTCGATCCAGGGAGAACCGGCGTCGCGAACGTTCGATTTCACGGGACAGAGAAAGGCGGGAGCCATCAAGATCTTTCTCCAGATCACACAGGTTAGTAGTGTTGCTAAATGCCTTGCTGCGATTTCCTTCCCTCAGGAGGTTCAATGGAGAAATAGACTGGTGCAAATTTGAGCCACACAGTCTAAAAGGATCCCTTGGTTTGATTCCTGGTTTGCGGTGCATTGGGGCACTAAAATTGGCCTCAGCACCTTTTAGGATGGGGGGAGGGAGAAAAAATGTCAGTCAGGGCATCTCCTCCTTATCACTATCCAGTAGCCCCCACTAGAACGTGCGTGCATATTGGAGCATCAGCTGTGATGTCGCTCACTGCTTAGGCACACAGATGAAGAATGGCAGCTTGACAGCAATGCTGTAGGGCTGCCAGGGTGTGCGGAAGTGGACCCCATCATCAGTCATAGCTTTCAGGAGAGATGGGGCAAAAACCAAGGAAAAACCTAATGGAGGGAGTTAAAATATCTCGACTTTTTCAAGTCCACGTGTGTTTGGAATCCTCTTCAGTTCAGTCCCATAGGAATTTAAGGATATTTGAATGATCCAAACAGCTTGGAATGAAATATTCTAAAATGCTGTCTTCATTGAGTTTTTGCTATTCAAAGAAAAGTCTTGTTTCATCTCCTACCACTTATATTGCCTCCATTACCACCCTGTTATCAAAGAAATGTTAGGTAACTTGTTCTCGGGCCTCCACTGGGTCCCAGTCAGACTAGCAACTATTGAATGTTCAGGAGTGACCTTACAATAACTGTTTTTGCCTCCAGCTCCTGCAGTTTTCAAACCTGCACACCCACTTGTAACAAACAGGGAAATTGCTGTTTTTAATGCATAGGATTACAAGTTTTAACATCCTTTTAAATCCATGCCGGAATATCGGTGCAAATATCTCCTAGATGGATTTGCCAGCTTAGATGACCATGGTGCGTGGTGGGTAAGGTTTTAGAAACAATAATCAGGGAAAAAATCAGCAGGCACTTGGAGAGGCTTGAGTTAATTAAGGATAGCCAGCACAAATTTGTAAAAGGCATATGCTAGTTGAATTTTTTGATGAAGTAACAGCGAAGGTTGCTTAGGGAATGTGGTGGATGTTGCCTGTATGGATTTTAAGAAAGTGTTTGATAAAGTACCACATTAAAGGCTCTTAACAAAATTGAGGCTCATGGAATAGGAGGGTCAGTATCCAATTGGATAAAAAAAATTGGCTCAAGGACAGAAAACAGCATGTCATGGTAAAAGGTTGTTTTTCAGACTGGAGGATGGTAGGCAGTGCTGGGGCCACTTTTATTTTGCTATATATAACTGACTTGGATCTTGGAATAAGGAGTAGGATTTCAAAATCTGCCAATGATACCAAACTTGGAGGAGTGGCAAACAGTAAGGATATTACGAACCGCCTGCAACAGGGCATAGATAGGCTAGCAGAATGGTCAGACAAGTGGCAGATGGAATTTAATGCAGACAAGTGAGAGGTGATTCATTTTGGCAGAAGGGATAGGGTGAAGCAATATAGATTTAATGGTGCAGTTCTAAAGAGTATGCAGGACCTGTGGGTGGATATGCATCGCTCTTTGAAGGTGGCAGGACATATTGAGAGAGTGGTTAGCAAAGCAGATGAGATCTTGGGCTTCATAAATAGAGGTATAGAGTACAAAAGCTGGGAAGTTATGCTGAACTTTTATAAAGCTCTGGTTCGGTCCCAGCTAGAGTATTCTATCCAATTCTGGTCATAACACACTTTAGGAAAGATGTGAGGGTACAGAGGAGATTTACCAGAATGGTTCCAAGGATGGGGGATTTTAGTTATTAGGTTAAGTTGAAAAAGATGGGTATGTTCTCCCTGGATCAAAGGATATTGAGGGGAGATTTGATAGAGTTGTACAAGATTATGATAGGCTTAGATAAGTTAGACAAGGAAAAATTGTTCCCATTAGCTGATAGTACATGACTAGGAGACACAGATAGAAGGTTGTAGGCAAGAAATGCGGGGGAATGTGAGGAACATTTTTACGCAGTGAGTGGTAATGACCTAGAACTCACTGCCCATGAGGGTGGTGGAAGTGGAGACATTCAATGATTTCAAAAGGAAATTGAGTAGGCACTTGAAGGAAATAAACTTGCAGGGCTATGGGAATAGAACAGGGGAGTGGGACTGAGTGAATTGCTCGTAGAGAGCTGGTATGGACTTGATGGGCCGAATGGATTCCTTCTCTGCTGTAAATGACATTATGTCAGACTTAAAAGAATTTGCAGCTATGTGAAGTGCCACCTATCCACCCATAAGCACTTAAATTACTGGGTGGGAAGAATGATGAGCATCATATTTCTCAATTCTCAGGAATGGCTAGACAGAGGGCTAAATTATGAGGGATTCTGAGTTACTTTGGGGCAGGATGTTTGTGCAGGTTTTGATTCAGTGGAAGACTGAGTGCAACTTAAGATTGCTCTGACCACTTTTTTGATGTAATTATTGTGCAATTAGCTACTGATGTTGTGAAGAGTACCATGCAAAGGAGCTGTCACAACAAGCAGATAAGTGCACGCTGATGAACAAATGATAACGGGGCCTGTAATTAAAAACAATTGATGAATAGTGGGGAAGGCGAGGGAAATTAAGAGTTTAATTCTACTGCACAGCGTGAAGATTATAAGGTTATGTTTACAAAGAACAGTTTCTGCCAACTAGTCCCACGTGGTGGCAACCTTGGGCTCTTTCCAACTGTCAAGAGGGCATGCAGCAGGCACAGGAGGTTACCAGTCTTATTTTTTTTAAGCACAGATTCGCGGTGCTGATGCCTTTGCTGTTTAGTCATCAGGTCCTGAGAACCTGCCTGTGCCATCATGTTGGAAGGAGGAACGACTGTCCCTTCAGCCTTTTGTCCATCCCTGACTGTCTTTGCTCTGCCATTGGCGGCCTTTCCTTCAACTGTCTAGTCCCGAAACTCTGGAATTCCCTCCCTACGCCTCTCTGCTGCTGCGCTCTTTTAAGACACTCATTAAAACCTACCTCTCTGACCAATCTTTTGGTCATCTGTACTAATATCTCCTTATGTGGCTCTGCGTCACATTTTGTCTGATAATGTTCCTGTGAAGTGTGTTGGAAATTTTATTGTGTTAAAGGTGTTCTGTAAATACAAGTTGCATTGCAAATTGAGCTCCTTGATTGCGTCAGCAGTTTGGCCTTAATGGGTGCTGAGGTCAACACAGTTGTCACCAACATACTAAACTATTTGAGACACAGTACCCATAAGAGCATCATTCAATAATTATAAGTCAAGAGACCGACTTGCAATGTACGCAGTCTTCCAATGTATCCGAGCTATCATATACATTCAGCTACACACTAACTTGCACCTCATTACTAGCCATTACCTGACAGTTTTGAGCAACATGAAGTTTGTAACACTTAGACTCCAGTAATACCTTTGATGTTCAGGATGGGGTTAAAGAACAATTTTAAACTCCATTTTTTCTTTGTGACTAATGATTTTTTATTCCCTCTTCCTGCAGTCGCTCCCGCTCCATAGAGAGGAAGTAGTATCCAGGGTGGAAACAGCCTCATCTCCTCTCCACCCTCTCAGCAGTGAAGAATGCCTGCGGTTCTCCTGGAATTCTGGAGCTGGTGAAGATTCAAAAGCAGCGGTTGGTGGTGGGGGGAGTTGCAGGGGAGAGGGGGCTGTGTAGTTTGTTTTATTGTTGGAAAGATGATCTTTAGTTACCAGCTCCCCAATTTTTGAGACCGTTTTTTTAAAAAACAAAGACAAAAAAAACTTGTGACACAAAAGGTATGAAGAATGCTACTACTCTTCAGAGAGGGGGTCAGACCAGTGTTGAAACAGTAACAAAATCGCCATTCGTTGTAAGTCTGCTATTCAATCTGCTATTGTTTCTTTTACATACCCAGTGCTCTAACCAGCTTTTCACAGACTCCCTTTCAGTGCTTTTACTGCTTCACATATTACAGTGCAACAAAAGAATATTGCAGCTGGAAAGGGGGCGTTTTCAACAAGACGTAGCAGCCACTTAATGTGCTACACTTCATACCTTGGAACTATCTTATTTCTTTTTATATAACTCTTTAGGTCTGAGTTTGGAAGAGGAGGACAACTTTCAGTTGAGAGGGCGCTGTTGTCAGGGAGCTCAGGGAGAGAACATTGTGTTTGGAGCAATGAAGCAGATGATTGGATTGAGGTTGGGGGAAGGGGAGATTCGAGAACATTGTTCATTATCTGATAATTGATCTTTGTGTAAAGAGTAGGGTGATTTTCGGAATTCTTGGTGGCAGGGAAGGAATCAGCCATCTTTACCATTCAGCATTTGTTCCAGTACTCGTGGCCAATACCTAATGGGATCACATTATTGCTGTTTTTATCTTATGCCAGAGTATGTAGTATGCTGCTAGTCCTCCTTAGTCATGCTGCGTCTGGCAACAGCTCTTCAGACCTATGAAAACCCAAATTCCAAGGGCTTTTACAAGCATGGAGATTTTTTTCCATTAGACACTGGCGGCAGCAGGAGAATCTGGTGGATGCTGCTGTTTCCAAATCACTAAACTCCCTATCTTATAAAGTAATCAGCTGCAGTGAAATTAATGACAGGCCGCAGGCTTTCAAAGGGTCCTGTTGCCGGATGTCTAGCAGAAGGTTATATCTGCTTCAGCTTCTCTTCAGTTGAAGCCTTTGCTCGGCATTACAGCAAAGGATTTTTTTGAAAGCTAACTTATGACAAGGATGTGGAACAGATTGGGTGCTGAGCACTTCCAGCTTGAAGACAATCCACTCTGGCACAATTACTTCACTCTGGCTACCATAGCTTGCCAAGCAGCTGAAACCCATGGTGCCAACAAGCCAGTGTTCATTTTCTTGTTGCTTCCAAAGCTACAGGGCTCTGGTCAAAGCCTTTTATCTTCCCTTTAACTGTTGCTGATAGTCCATAAGTCATCACTGTCCTACAGGAGAATTTTGTTGCAACAATCATTCTTTGTAGTGACCATTTGGTTGCAAGCAGTCTACATTTAACTTTTTGCTCACTTGCACCTCAATGCCTACTTGATATCTTTCTGCTTGAGTTGCGCTGGAGATGATGCTTGGACAAAAGGGACAATAAAAATTTGTACAGAAGAAAATGTACTGATGCAGAATTCACAGCCCATGTGTGTCTATGATTACATTCATAATCAGGGTTTTGCTTTGATCAGGTTAGAGTTACTGTGTTGTTTCAGAAGGCCATCTCACAGCTCATTCTTTTCTGGGCTGATTCCCTGAGTGACGGTTCATTACTGCTAATCAAGGCAAAGGCTAATATGTCCTTACTGCCTGAGCCCTCATGCTTTTGTGTGTTACTGTCTGATGAGAATTTGTATTATTGGATATACAATAAGCAGCTGGTATTTCATTGAATAACGCAGCATGCTCACTGACATCTTAAATATTCTGTTTAAAATTAGAGTTCTAATGTTTAAAATGCTGTGAGTGAAGTAACTATGGAATTTAACAACAGTTACTAGAATTCAGCAATGTGCCCACATGAAAGCATAAAATAAAATGGTGGGGTGGGGAAGGGCATGGACTTAAAATTTTGCTGCAGAACTAATTTACTGGTGATTTGTTTTCTTGACTCTGAATATTGCATTAAATTACCAGTTAATTCTCCAGAAGAATGAAAAGTCCATAGAATCCCTGTTCGGTCCAGCAGATGTGTGCAAATACTTACTGCTTCATGCAAAAATACTCATGGGACAAAATCTGGCAAGGTAGGGAGAGGAGAATGTTTCCCCCACCCCACCACCTCCACCCAATAATACCTGTTGTTTCATGGTATGTCTTCCTATTGGGGTTGGTTAACAGACATTGGGAATGACAGCTGTGCTTATGTTCCAACATCATTCCCAGCCCTCTACTGACATTGCAAGTCTACAGTAAGTTGCTACTCTTCTGTAGTCTTGATTCAAGTTGATTAGAATTTCAGAATAACAGCAAATACTGAATAAAGTATTGCTGGCAGTGACCTTTACTTGGACGTAAGGGCTGTAAGCTCAGTGACCTCTCCATTTCCTAAACAAGAATAATTGATCAAGGAAAAGCTGGTCCAGGGATTACTAGGCAAACCCAATTAAGTACTGACAGGCAGCTCGGAGTCCAGCCTTGACCTAAAGCTTTTTTCTCAACAATCAGACCAGGCACCCCAGCAGCGCTCAGAATTTTCATATTGTTTTCCAAACATCCTCTTATCCCCAACTCTGAAGTTATTCACAAACGTGGATCACATCTATCGATGTCGTCAAATGAATCTGTTGTTTGTGATGTATATTTCCACGTTTCACTTATATCAGGGGCAAGATCAATCGCCCATTTTTTTAAGTTTGTACATCTTGTAAAGATGTACACAAAGCATGTCACTTTGTTAGGGAACCTGTATAGAATGTTTTTGCTGTAACATACTCTGACATTCCCCAACCTACAGTGTATATAGCTTGTTCATGGAAAATCTACCGAAACCCATTCCTGACTTGAACGGTCTTTGTATACCGCTCCAAAAGACAGCACTCTACAGAGGGCCTGCCATATAACAGTTATATCTATAAGTAGATGATGTCTAAATAATGGAGTGTAAAAGAATTCTCTCTAATCAATCAATTTTATTTTATTGTTAGACTAGGGATGGCACAATTGGAAGGACAGAATTTCTGCAGCTCGGAACTGTGGAAAAGACTGTTCAAAATGTGCCTTCTACTGTGGGCCAATTTTAGTTAAGAACATAATTAAATGGTGAGTGGTTATGCTCACAGCTTTGCTCCTCCTTGCTTCCGAGTTTGCTTATTAAGCACCATGTTTACCTCCTCATTATGTTTATCGCAGTAATGGATTTTTAAAAGAAAAATTGTCTGCATTGGTACTTTGGGAGTTTAGGTGTATTATGGTATACTTGCTGTGACGAGCCTCATTAAAGAGAAGTACTGGAACTGTTTTATGTATTTACAAACCCTATACCCTGAGACACCTTAACCTCATTCCGGGAAAAGCTTTAAAAGAGTCAAAATGTCCAGGTGCACATTTGCAAGTACTTCTTGCTGTTGGACAAGCTATTCAGTTAATCAGATTCTTGCTTTTTTACATTCCCAGTGCCAGGTTCAGTTGCTGCAGAAGTATTAAAATGCAATGTTGACGGACCCTTATGTGTGACACGTGCTAAGAAAATTGTTTTTGATTGTCTAGCTGAGATTATTTTGTGGCATCAGCAAAGCACAGCAGAGCCCTCCTGACGTCACTAGGCATCTACAGCCAAACTGTTAATTTTTTTAAAACAACTATTGATATGAGCTGGATTGATGTTTTGATATCAATTTTTTTGTTCTGTATTTGTCAGATTTCAACATAAAAATTATTACAATCCAACCTGTCTTTTGGTGCATTGTTTTCAGTCGTTTAAAGAGCAAGCCCTGTTTAAATGTTTTTATTCCAAGGCTGTGCCTAGAGCTGAGACAAGACGCGGTAGCAGACTGGTGCTGCACATGGCTTCTAGGCCCCTGAGGATTTCACCAATTGATGGTACCCTTCACTGTTTAGTAACCTGGTAACATTCAGTGCCTAGGTTGCACAAGTAGAATTACTGTGTAGTTATACCTATGCGGAAGGGATGAAAAGTCTCTCCTCTTGAAAAGAAAAGTTTGACGGGTGGCCTAATTAAAGGTCTTTAAAATTGTGAAAGCTTTTGATAGAGTAGACACAAAGTGTTTCTACTTGTGGTAGAGTAGACACAAAGTGTTTCTACATGTGGGGAAGAGCAAAATTAGAGCCATTCAATAAAAGATATTCACCAAGAAATCAAATTGGGAATTCAGAAGAAGCATCTTTAGCCAGAGAGTGGTGAGAATGTGGAAATCAGTACCACAGGGAATAGTTGAGGCAGATAGTCTCGATGCATTTAAGTGGAGGCTAGTCAAATGTATGAGGGAGAGGGGAATAGAGAGTTATGCTGATGAGAAAGAATAGGAGGAGACTTGAGTAGAGCATTAAAGCCAGCACGGACTGGTTAGACCAAAAGGTCTATTTCTATGCTGTACATTCAACATGGGCGGCGCAGTGGTTAACACCGCAGACTCACAGCTCCAGTGACCCGGGTTCAATTCCGGGTACTGCCTGTGTGGAGTTTGCAAGTTCTCCCTTTGTCTGCGTGGGTTTCCTCCGGGTGCTCCGGTTTCCTCCCACATGCCAAAAACTTGCCGGTTGATAGGTAAATTGACCATTAGAAATTGCCCCGAGTATAGGTAGGTGGTAGGGAAAATATAGGGACAGGTGGGGATGTGGTAGGAATATGGAATTAGTGTAGGATTATTATAAATGGGTGGTTGATGGTCGGCACAGACTGGGTGGGCCGAAGGGCCTGTTTCAGTGCTGTATCTCTAAACTAAACTAAACATGCCCAGCACCTGTGGAATCTCATCCGTACAAGGGGGGAACATCTCTGGAGAAGGGGACAAAATTTCCACAATAAAGGGAGGGGTAGGGATGAGCTCTCCTTTCATTCCACACCCCAAAACAATCCTTTGGTGAGTTTTTAGAATCATGCCCTCTCAATTGAATTTGAGATGCTGCCTCCTCTGGGCCGCTTGTATTGGGACCAAATGAAGACTAGTCACATTTGCCGCTGCCCCTTGTGCTGCAGTTCTGGGGGAAGATTGAATGGGTGAAGAAGGTAAAAGCTGGAGAAGGAGCCAACATGCCTTGGAGGCCGCCAGATAAATGAGACATGTCTCCTTGCAAAGGACCACACCTTTAATCACCTTTTATTTTCCAGTGATACTGACAACCAATAGATTGATGGTTTTAATTAGTACAATGTTAACCGTACTGTTCCTTTTTTAAAATTGGATTTCAAGGTGATATTTCACAAATATGTTTGATTTTTCTCGGTTTGGTTTCATTGAACACAAATTCTGAAAGACACACCAGCTTTATTAATGCGTAGAGGGGCTGGGAAAGTGAAAACACAGGATTTAAGGTCAAAACTTAAACTACGCCAGAAAGTCGTCTTAGTTAGGAATTTGTTTAATTTTGTGCACCATCAGAGGTGCTGGTGAATAGCTGATCTGTGCTTTAACTTCATTCACCTGCCTTGATTCGGTAACCTTACCCAGACAAATGTTGATCAATCTCAGTCTTGAAAACTCCAATCATCCCAGAATCTGCAGTCTTCCAAGAGTGTTCCAGATTTCTACTGCTCTTTGTGTGATTTCCTGATTTCGTATTAACAGTAACATTTGCAGCATGTAAGTGCCAGGCAATGGCTATCTCCAACAAGAGAAAATCTAACCATTTCTCCTTGGCGTTCAACGGCATTACCATTGCTGAATTCCCCCACCAACATCATTCTAGAGGCTACCATTGACCAGAAAGTTAACTGGACCAACCACATAAATGCTGTGGCTACAAGAGCAGGTCAGAGGCTGGGAATTCTGTGGCAAATAACTCACCTGACATCCCAAAGCCTATCCACCATCTACAAGGTACAAGTCAGGAGTGTGAAGGAATACTTCCAACTTGCTTGGATGAGTGTAGTTCCCAAAAACACACAAGAAGCTTGACACCATACGGGACAAAGCAGCACCCTTGATTGGCACCCCATCCACCCCCTTAAACATTAATTCTCTCTGCCACTGACACATAGTGGCAGCAGTGACTACTGTATACAAGATACATTGTACAACTCAACAAGCCTCCAACAGCACCTTCTGAACCTGTGACCTCTATCACCTAGAAGAACAAGGGCAGCAGATGCATGGGAACACCACCACCTGCAAGTTCCTCTTCGAGCCACACCCTGATTGCCGATCCTTCACTCTCGCTGGGTCAAAAACCTGGAACTCCCTTCCTAATAGTGTATAACTCTATAACTAACAGCAGTGTGCTTATACCTACACCAGATGGACGGCAGTGGTTCAGGAAGGTGGCTCACCAGCTAGCTGCTTCTCAAGGGCAATGAGGGATGGGCAACAAATGCTGGCCTTGCCAGTGATTCCCACATCCCATAAAAAAACCTGAATAGCCCAGCTCTAACTATAACGTAATGTCCCCAGCTCTTGATTTCCCCACCAGAGAAAATAGTTCCTCCCTAGCTACCCTAGCAATTCCTTTTAACATTTCTGAGCACCTTAACTCAGATCATTCACAATGTTCTAAACTCAAAGGAATACAAGTCATGTTTGTGCAACCTGTCCATGTAATTTAACTTTCTAAACTCTGGTATCATTCTGGTGAATCTGTTGCAACCCCTCCCAGGCCAGTATATTCTTCCTGAACTGCGGTGCCCAAAACTGAGGTCTGACAAAGACTCTACAGCTCCCCTTAGTATTTTAGTCTCCTTGAGATAAAGCCTTCTAGATTTCTCTTTGTACTTGTCGAACAGAAGAAATGGGTAATTTTGTAATTCCATTGCCCTTTTCATGCTTCTGCATGTATGTCAGATTAATTTTTAAGTGCAAAAACAATGTAAGTTGAGACCAGGTGATTTAACACAGCGGATTCACAGAATTATCTCTGCTACTATGACATATAAGTTGCAACAACCTGCTAGTTCACTTCTAGCTTACTTACTGCCACTTTACAAAATGCTTCTGTCAGTATTATTCAGTTGCTTCCAACTGTTCTACCCTGCCTCCCAAGGCAATTCTTTACTGTTGTTGACATTGGCTTTACGTTATCCCTGACTTTCTGTTATGTTCTGAAAGGTCGGCGACCTGAAGCTTTAACTCTGTTTCTCTGCACAGCTACTGCCAGACCTGTTGAGTATTTTCAGCACTTCCTGTCTCTATTTCTGTTATGCTTGTTGATTCTTTTGCTTTGTTGGAGTTTGGGGACGTGGTGGGGGGGATTGTTGCCTGGCGGTGCAATCTGCCCATCGCAATTATGCCCCCCCCCCCTCTTTTAAATGCATCTATGCTGTTTGCCTCAGCAGTTCCTTGTAGCAAGTTCCACTTTCGTGGCTGATGTTGATCCATTACTTACTAGTTATTTTGCACTGTGCCGTGAATTAATGAACCATGACCTTTTTATTCTGATTAAGTGGCTTGTTAGCAGCTTGAAGAGGATTAAAGGTTGTTGCTTCAGATGTGCTGTGATTGGGGCTTCTCATTCTAGCAGGCAAAATCATAATGTCAGGAAGGATGTCTTTAGGCCGTGCCTTTGCACAATTTTGATAAACTTCAGTGTAAAACATATATATAATTTGAACTTAAATAACATCTTATTGCCCCTCTCAGAATCTCCCCAAGTACTTTACATCTGATGAATTACTTTTAAAGTGCAGCCGCTCCGGATGTATGTAGTCAGAGGTGCCATCTTGCGGATGAGACATTAAACTGAGGCTCTGCCTGCTCTCCAAGATGGACATAAAATATCCAATGGCATTATTTCGAAGGAGAGCAGGGGAGTTCTCCCCAGTCACCTGGCCAATAATTATCCTCAATCAGCATCACAAAGACAGATTATCTGGTCATTATCACATTGTTGTTTGAGGGATCTTGCTGTGCACAAATTGGCTGCTGCATTTCCTACGCTACAACAATGACCACTTCAAAAGTACATCATTGGCTGTAAAGTACTTTGAGATGTCCTGAGGTCAGAAAAGGCGCTATATAAATGCAGGATTTTTTCTTCTGTGGGTGGGGCAGTTATCAAAAAAGGAATGCAATTGGCTCATCATTGCATCTTTATCATTTAATCTGCACTGGATGAAAATTAATTAATGCTGCCTGTATTCTGCAGTTCATGTGTATTTCTGCTTACATGTACAGTACACAGTGGATGGACAATCAATTCACTCATCAAATCCTATACATGTACAGTACACGCCAGATAAAAGGGAATAATTTGCTTCCATTTTTCAAAGACACCAGCACTTCCCTGTGTGGTATATTTCTAATTTACTTTTTTTTAAATTTATTTCATGGGATGTGGGTATCACTGGCTAGGCCAGCATTTATTGCCCAGCTTGCTAGGCCATTTCAGAGAGTTTTTAAAGAGTCAACCACATTGCTGTGGGTCTAAAGTCACATGTAGGCCAGACCAGGTCAGATCAGCAGATTTTCTTCCCGAAAGGACATTAGTAAACCAGATAGGTTTTTGCAACAATGGTTTTATGGTCGTCATTAGACTAGCTTTTTTTTAAAAAAACAGATTTATTAATTAAATTCAATTTTCACCATCTGATGTGGTGGGATTTGAACCATGACCCAGAGCATTATCCTAGGCTCTGGATTACTCACCCAGTGACATTATCACTACACCACCACCTCTCCCCCACAGTTTGGAAAGACAAGATCTTTGGAACATGAAAAACCATTTCCCCAATAAGCCTGTCCCTTTTTTGTTTAATCTCAATCCCCTACCTACCTGCCTTCCTTCAGTTAATTCCATCCAATTGTCCCTTGAACCCATTAATACTGCATGTTTCACTGGGTCCATTGATAACACAGTCCACAAACCTTTTACCTGTAGGGGGAAAAATTCTACCTGACTGTTAACTGTGTTGATCTTCATAACTTACAAAAGTTCAATATATTTTCCTGATGTCTGGAATCATCATGGACATCAGTATCCCTCCCATATGTAAGAGATTAGAATGGAGCACAGCACTAAAACTGGCTGTCAACACCTTATCCAGCAGTAAGTGTAGTCTCTTGTTTATACTTTTCCTCTGCTAAAGCAACCCAGTAACTTTTTTATTACAATCAAATATTGGGCTGTCTCTCACCATCAAGATGTCAAGATGTGACACAGGGAAGAGGTTAGGGAAATAAAACTTGAGAATAAGTCAACCCACGTCATTCTCCTACACAGTGGCAGAAATGTTTCAACAGCGTGCACTGAGGGAAGTTTGGAAATAAGTTGTCCGCTTAACCTCTTGGTAAGTGAATGCTCTGTAGAAAGAACTTCTGGGCCCTTGGACACAATGCATTTATAGTAACATCTGTTTCCAAACTGCCCCATGAAGGCAGCAGATTTGGCAGTGGCATGGTTTCCTGAACACCAGCAGCACTTCAGCATCTGGCTGTTCTTCATGTGGAACCAAGGACGTGAGTGAGAATGACTAGTCATGGATGCCATCGCAGCCAATTCCAAACTGGTTTGCTTCTAATGTGCGTTTCCCAGGTGAGTAATACACAGCTGCTGCACTGTCGGAGGACCTGTCTTTGGGATGAAATGTTGGACTGAGGCCCTGTCTACTGTATCAGGAGGATGTAAAAGATCACACAATATTATTTGAGGAAAAGCAGGGGAGTTCCCCCTGTGTTCCACCCAACATTTATCCATCAACCAACACCTAAAACAGATTATTTGGTCATTATCTCATGGCTGTTTGTGGGAACTTGCTGCATGCAAATTGGCTGTCATGTTTCCTACAGTACAACAGCAACTAAACTTCAAAAGTATTTCATTGCTGTAACGCGCTTTGTGATGACCAGAGGCTGTTAAAGATGCTATTGTTCTGACCGACCACTCAAGACAAAGCCCCCAAACAAAATATATGATTTTGATTGCAGTGGGATAAACGCACTGTTGATTCAGTCCCATCCCTCCACAGGTAGCCTAACACATCACTTTAAACTTTCCAAATTAAGGAAAACCACAGTCAAATTGAACCATCTATTAACTCCCAGAATGAGGCTAACCAAACCAGGTGTCTTTAGAGATCAACAAATTAACTCTTTAATTAGAAAAACTAAATTTTTAAACACTACTAAGATATAAAAAACATTTAAAATAGAAAAAAAAATGAGTGTCCTTGCAGATTTACGCTCCTGCCAAAGTGGAATCTTCCAAGGTTGCTTGAAGTCCTCACAGCCGTCCAATGGGGAAAAAAAAGGTTCTTCAACAGTAGAACAGTCCGTAGTCTAGTTCCAGTTGAAGTGATCTTCTTGTTCCAGTAATGAGTTCAGCAATTACAGTTCAGTAGTTAAAGGATTGGTTATTTTATTTTAAGAAATTAGTCTGGGTTGACATCAGAATTCTGAAAGTATAATAAATAGGATTTAAACAACCAGAGGGAGAGCTCTCTTTTCCTTCAGTATATGCTGGCAGAACAGCTGTCTGTGCGTCATATTTCACGACAAGCCAGTTCAAAGTTAAATTGTAATAATGTACCTCTCGATCTCTGGTCCTAATGGCTGTATCCCAGGGCAACAAAAATGCATTCTTTGACTCAGTTTCTGGGGCTTGCTGCCTTAAAGCAGTACGGCTCCTTTTCCAGCCTTTAAGGTACACCGCATTCTTCCCAGGAAAAAAACTACAGGATCATAACACCTCCGCCCCTGGCAGAATGAAACACCATTCCTGGAATGTGTTTCATTACAATGGGTAAAAAATACAAATTGAAAAGAACGCTAACATTCTTTTTTTTCGCATTTACAGGCATACACTTTTCTAAAATGTTAAGACTCCAGCAACACATTCCACCAGAACATTTCAGCTTTAAATATTCAAAAGGTTGTCCCAATTAACCCATTTCAAATTTCCAAGCATAGTCTTCCAATTGTTTCGTGTTTTCCTTCCACGTGTCCCTATTGTCAGTCACCTCAGCCAGGTGAACTGCACAGCTAGGAGCACTGACCACTACTGAGTTCGCTATTCTCTGAGAATTTTCTCGAGTATCCCTGTGATGGTAACAACACTAATACTTCATCCCCTGGTTTTATGGTAGGTTGTGGTTTTCCCACCATTTGACAGGTATGGGATGTCCTACAAAATTGTCTCACATTCTTTGTAAGACCTGGCCAGTAATAATGTTTACTTATGTGTGATTTGGTCTTCTGAATTCCCCTATGTCCTGCAAAAGGAATGTGGTGTGCTAACCTTAATAATCCTGGTAGATATTTAGGTGGTACCACTATCTGTTCAATAACTGTCCCGTGTTCGTTGGCAGGCCTATGAGGCAGTCTCTGTTTCCTCCTCAAAACCGTGTTTGCCATATAATAGCCTTCCAGAACTCCTTTCGCCTCAGCTTCTGATAGAGCCGTCTGGGCTACTTGGTATATCTCTGGATCAGCTTGCTGTGCTGCAATGATAGACGATCTGTTAAGCATCTCATTTGGATTATCTAAATCCCCGAATAAGGTTTCAGATACTTGGCTATCTATTTGTGGTGCCCCTTTGACCTCTGACAATGGATCCTGTTTAGCCATTGCTTGGGTGACTACTCAGGCAGGAAATATTCTGGGATCTTGTTCCTGTAATTGCTCCATTTCCTTAGTTTCATTTGGTTCCTCAGTAACTATAGGAGAAACTGATATTTTTGATCCAGCCAAATCATTTCCTAGGTGTAGATCAATTACCTTGACTGGTAAACTGTGGACAACACCTACATTTACTATCTCAGATATTAAGTCACTCTCTAGGTGTACATTATACAAAGGTACGGGTATACACTCCCCGCAAATTCCATGAACTAAAGCTTCAGTGTTCAAGGTTTTCTCAGGTGGAAACCGTATATCTTTCCCCAGCAAGAGTGTTTGGGTTGCTCCTGTGTCCCTGAGTATAATGTTAGGTTTTCCTGCCTCACTTACAAGATATGGAGTTACTTTCTCCTTTGACAAAAACTCATTATAACTCTCAGGTATTTTATTTTTAACCTCTACACTCCTTTTAGCTTTAGTATCTGGTTTCACATTCACAGCTGTCATTAAAGCTATAGCCTGGTCTGCTTTACTCTCAAAGTCTTTTCCTCTGCACTAACTTTGTGTACCCCAACAAGTCCTATGGGTTTACCTCATAATTTCCAGCACTCTGAATGAAGATGACCCATTTTGTTGCAATGATAACACTTTGGCTTGCGAACCTCACTTCTAACCTCAGCACCTTCTTTTCTGACCTGAGGAGGTGATCCTGGGGCATTCCCAGCTGTTCTTTCTTGTCCCTGGCTACTTGCCTTCCTTTCACTCTCCCACTTTCTATCCTTCTCGGGTTTATGGGAATGACGGACAAAATAGGTTGGCTTATTCACAAACTCAAAATCATCAGCAATTTCTGCTGCTTGCCTATCTTTCAAACTTTCAGGTTATCTGTATGAGTTCTGACTACTGAAGGAATGGAGTTTTTAAACTCTTCTAAGAGAATCAATTCTCCCAAGATTCTCATATGTTGTTTCTATCTTTAATGCCCGTATCCAATGGTGAAAAGTAATTTGCTTCACCCGCTCAAATTCTAAATATGTCTGCCCAGCCAATCTCTGCAAATTCTTAAACTTCTGATGGTAAGCTTCAGGGACTAACTCATATCCAGAGAGAATAGCCTTTTTTGCCATCTCATAATCTGCAGAAGCCTCTTTAGGAAGCATGGCATAAGCTTCATGAACCCTGCCTACCTACCTGCCCTGAATAAGCAGTGTCCAGCTTTCTTTTGGCCATTTCATCTGTTTGGCTATTTTTTTCAAAAGATATGAAAAATGCCTCTACGTCCCTTTCCTCATACATAGGAAGAACCTGTATAAATTTAAATAACTTTTCGCTGGGTCCTGAGCTAAATTCAGATTCTTCCTGACCTGAATTTTCCCTGGATTTACGACTACCCCTTTGTCTTAGTTCCATCTCTTTTGACTTAAATTCCCTCTCTGCTCTTTCACTCTCTCTCTGAAGTTCAAGTTTTCTTAATTCTTTTTCTGCCTCAAGTTTTTTTGTTTCTAACTGAATCCTAGCCAATATCACAGCATCACTCTCAGACCTACTACCTTCTTGTCTCTCGTATTCCCTTTCTTGTTCCTCGTATTCCCCTTCAGCTTCATCATCATCATCATCGTCTTCTTTTACTAATTACAGATGTTTGGCTATTATGTCAATTATCTCTGCTTTTTTGGCACCTGATTTCAATTCCAACCCCAATTTTGCTGCCAATTCTTTTCAGTTGTTCTTAGTTAAAGTTATCAAGTCACTCAGGGAAACATTCTGCTTTCCCAAAAACTCTACTGCAACCCCTAATGCCATTACAATGGTATAGACTGTACCTTATTATACAAGAGACCTGTTTTTTTTGTAATTGGCATTAGATTTAGATCCCAGCAATCGAGTTTCCAATTGCTATGATCCCAGATGTGAGAGCAATTAGATATGATGCCAGATGCAAGACCCCAATTTAAATATGTTATCCCAGAGATGATTAGTAAATATGATTCCAAATGTGAGCCCTCCAAATTAGTCTGATTCTGATCCCAGACACGAGCCGCTTCATTAAAATATGATACAATTGCGAGCGAGCACCCAATTAATATATGATTCAAATTTCGAGTGAGCCCAATTAATATATGATTCAAATCCTGGACGAGAAACCCAATTAATACGTTATGACCAACTGCTCAAGACAAAGCCCCCCCCAATCAAAATATATGATTCTGATTGCGGTGGGAGAAATGCACTGTTGATTCAGTCCCATCCCTCCACAGGTAGCCCAACATATCACTTTAAACTTTCCAAGCTAAAGAAAACCACAGCCAAATTGAACCATCTATTAACCCCCAGAATGAGGCTAGCCAAACCAGGTGTCTTTAGATCAACAAATTAACTGTTTAATTAGAAAAACTAAATTCTTAAACACTACTAAGATATAAACAACATTTAAAATAGAAAAAAATAGTGTCCTTTCAGATTTATGCTCCTGCCAAAGTGGAATCTTCCAATGTGGAACAGTCCAAGGTTGCTTGAAGTCCTCACAGCTGTCTGATGGGGGGAAAAAGGTTCTTCAACAGTAGGACAGTCCATAGTCTAGTTCCAGTTGAAGTGATACTCTTCTTCCAACGATGAATTCAGCCATTACAGTTCAGTAGTTAAAGTAATTAGTTATTTTCTTTTAAGAAATTAGTCTAGCTTGACTTATCAGAATTCTGAGAGTATAATAGGGTTTAAACAACAAGAGGGAGAGCTCTCTTTTCCTTCAGTACCTGCTGGCAGAACAACTGTCTGTGTGTCTTTTTCCTGTTCAAAATTAAATTGTAACAATGTATCTCTCAATCTCTGGTCCTGAATGGCTGTATCCTGGGCAACGAGAATGCACTCTTTGACTCACAGTCTCCGAATGGCTGTATCTCAGTGCAATGAGAATGCATTCTTTGACTCAGTTTCTGGGGCTTGCTGCCTTAAAGCAGTACGGCTCCTTTTCCAGCCTTAAAGGCACACCGCATTCTTCCCGAAAAAAAAAAAGACAGGATCATAGCACTATATAAATGCAAGTCTTTCTTTCCCCAGCTAAGAGTACGCAAGCCAATTGTATAATCCCAAAGGATGTCCCATTATAGACTGGGGATGAAAAAGAGAACCTTCTGATATTTCTGAATAACATTATTATATATACTGTTTCTAATCAACTGTAAATTCTCGTGCATCCTGCTGCTTGTTGATAACTAACTGCTGCAGACTTTAAGGTGGTTTCAACTTCTTACTTGAAAGTTACAGGTTGACCAAAGTGGTACTATTTTAAATGTCCATAGAAAGAGTAATATGTGGTGCAGGAAAAAAAGGTGGTAGAAGCAAATTCAATAACTTGCAAAAGGAAATTGAATAAATACTTGAAGGAGAATGTTTTGATGGGTTATGGGGAATGAGCAGAGGCGTGGGACTAAACGGTAGCTCTTTCACAGAGCTGGCACAGGCACGATGGGCCGAATGGTCTCCTACTGAGCTGTATCATTCAATGACTGCATCAGAGTGCTATTAATCGGCATAGGCCAGGAAGGACCCAGGCTTTATCTCTGCTCTGGGTTGAGTTAGGTGAGCTCACCTGTGGTGCTGCAATTGACCTTACTGTCCTGGGCTAGAAAGAGTCAAAAAAAAAGTCAGCCAGGCTTCCCAGTTCTGAGTCTCATCCATTGACTATTACTGTATGTGGATGTTGGGTAGGGCCACAATCAGCTGGAATGACCTGTGATTGAGCCATCTCCCAACAGTTAGTCCACGCAGGTGAGGTACGGCAGCACTGCCAGCAACAATAGAACGGTAAGGCGAAAAACATTGTTTTTGAGTAGAAGAAAATTAAAGAGGGGCTATAAGCCTTTAAAGAGCTTTAAATGCTGATATTTTTTGCTCCTAAATCTTCAAGGAGCATGAAGAAATGGTGAGTAAATGGTAGTAAATCTTGACTGATTGCATTTCCAGGAACAGGGTGGGAGGGAGATTGTTGGAGCCTAGAACCTGTTTCTACAGCAGTTGCCATGGACCTTGAGTCTCCCCGCCAAGCATTTTCTACTCAAAAGAATGCAGACTTATTTGCTTGAGGTGTCTGCCTGGATTCTTGGGCCTTAACCCTGTAGTGCCCGCTCATAGCACACATTGTGTTGAATCTAACACAAACAGCATTTTCATGCTAATTGAAAATTCTTACATCAAGCACACATTAGCAGCATGCGGAAAAAGTGGACTTCCCACTTCAAAATCCCACCCCCCTCTATTAACCACACTCATTCACTCAAATCAAATCATTAGAATTTTACAGAAAAGGAGGCCATTCGTCCCATCGCAACGAGCTAACCGTTTAGTCCCATTCTCCAGCCTTTTCTCAAGGTTCTTTAATATTTTTTGGCACTTTGCCTTTAAAAGCTATTGCGGATTCTACCTCCGCACTATTTCTGGTATGGCATTACGTTATCCCAACAATTCTCTGTGTTAAATACATTCTAACCGTTCTCTTCATTCTTTTGATGATCTGAAATTTGTGTCCTCCAGTTACTGACTTACTGATCAATGAAAGTAATTTATTCCTATTTACCATATCAAAGCCCCTCATAATCTCTTAAATCTCCTCTTAATCTTCTCTGTCCTAGAGAGATTAGGTCCAGCTTCGCTAGTCTCATAACTAAAGCTCCTGCTTCAATTCTTAAGAACTCTTTTCTGTACCCTCTCCATGTCCTTGAGGTCCTTTGAATGGATGCCCAAAACCCTACATAATATTCTAACTACAGCCCATAATATAGACAGGCAGCAAAACTACAGATCACAATTAGGGAACCTGCACAAACCCAAATCACACTCTCTTTTTTCAAAGTTAATTTCAGCTGCTATTTTTCCCTCAGGTCAGTAGAGCCATACAGCACTGAAACAGGCCCTTCGGTCCACCGAGTCTGTGCTGACCAAGAACCACCCATTTATACTAATCCTACATTAACCCCATATTCCCTACCACATCCCCACCATTCTCCTACCAACACTAGGGGCAATTTACAATGGCCAATTTACCTATCAAGCTGCAAGTCTTTGGCTGTGGGAGGAAACCAGAGCACCCGGCGGAAACCCACAAAGTCACAGGGAGAAACTTGCAAACTCCACACAGGCAGTACCCAGAACTGAACCCGGGTCATTGGAGCTGTGAGGCGGCAGTGCTAACCACTGCGCCACTGTGCCACCCGAGCATGCTTTGGTTCTGTCTTCACAAAGGAGGAAACAAATTACCTCCCAGAAATGTTGGGGAACATGGGGTCTAGTGAGAAGGAGGAACTGTATGAAATCAGTATTAGTAGGGAAATGGTGTTGGGGAAATTGATGGGATTGAAGGCTGATAAATCCCCAGGGCCTGATAATCTACATCCCAGAATACTTAAGCAGGCGTGCCAACTCTCCATAATTGTTTCGGACTCTCCAGGAATTAAAGATAGTTTTCAGGATACTGATAAGAACAACACAAGAGAAAAATGGAATTATAGGGGCATTAAACAAATGGTGTTTCTTCCCCACACCCCCACCCCCGCCATTTTTGAACATTTATTAGTCAAAAAAATATTGGCGATGGGATAAAAAGGCTGTTTGACAGTCAAGCATCATCCAATTGATTAATTAAGAACCGGATTACATTCCCTGATTGCATAGTGTTACAAACATGTGCTATGCCAAATTCTGATTTTTTTAAAATCCATCGGCTGGAAACCTGAATTAAAACTGTTAAAAAGGTGACTTCTAGCAGCTAAAACGGCCACCAAAATTTGCATCAAAATCCCCTACATTCCAATGCATTGAGAGGGAATCAGGATGTCTGGCCAGTCCCCTCCAGAACAATGACTTGAGACGTTCGGAGTGCCGCACCTAGCCAGTCTCCATTAACAAGATATTTAAAGTCAAACACTTGGGATATTAAAACTGGTGGAGATGAACCACTCAAAGGTAATCACTTGAACAATGGAACCCTGATTGAGAGAAAAGAATTTCTAGACATGAACTCATTAAGTTGCAAGAGGAAATACACACTGAGCCATCATGTGACAGGCCCACCATCTGTGTGTTTTAGGCTGGGTTTTCTCTCTCTGCAGCAGACAAGCAACTGGAAACTGATCAGAAGAGACCCAAGTGGGGTCCCTCCCTCTCTCCCCAGTCCACCTGCTAAGTTTCGAACTCTGCCTGCTGGCCGTAACCACCTAAGCCTATCACTGCGGCAGACAGAGACCCTGTGAAGGAACTCATCTACATCACTGTTTCCAGGAGGACCACCAAACCTGCTGGCCGCACCTACAAGCCAGAAGCCTCAGGACCACCGAATTCAGCTGGAAGCCAACCGAGTCACCAAACTCCACAGACTGTATACCCCTTTTTATTGCTCTGGACTCCGCTCCAACCAATCTATTCTTCCCCACTCTGTAACCTACTTGTGTGTGTGTGTGAGACCCTTGCGTGTGTGTGTGTGTGTGTGAAAGTTGGAGCGTAGTTTATTATT
Organism: Heterodontus francisci; assembly: GCF_036365525.1. Classification (NCBI taxonomy): domain Eukaryota; kingdom Metazoa; phylum Chordata; class Chondrichthyes; order Heterodontiformes; family Heterodontidae; genus Heterodontus; species Heterodontus francisci. The sequence goes on along the minus strand of NC_090411.1, from coordinate 29,493,747 downwards.
TTACTTAGATTGGTTTAAGTACAATAAAGCTAACCTCTTTGTTAAACTCAAGAAAACCTTTCCAATTGGTTCTTTTGTGATCATGGCACATAAATAGTTAAACACTCACTGAATTGGCAAGCACATTCATTAAAAAAAATCCCTGTTGCTTTCAAATAAGGAGGGGCAAGAGGGAAGCCCTTTGACCGCTCCTCACCTCATCATAACAATGAGAAGGTGATGTGCGTAAGGATGGATGTGCCTGCTGATTAGTGGCGGGAACGGGGCTATTGGAAGCTGGAGGTCATGTGCTGAAACCTCCAAGAATATGTCTGACCAGAGTTGGCAACCCTAATATCCAGGTAAAAAGTGACACACACAAAAAAATTACACGAGGCTTGGAAAGAAACCGTTGAACTTAGCCATTTAATTGGTCATTTAATGATAGACATTCTGCAAGAAGTCATTCCTTCTGGAGCTTCAGTCTTGCTTCAGTCCCAGGGTTGGAAGATCACCTCGGGTTTGAGTGCTGAGGGATTCCAGCTCTTGTTCTGAATGGGTGTGTGCGCGTGTGGGATAGAGAGAGTTCACTCATGGCAATTGCAGTTTTTACTCTGCTCTGGTGCATTCAGTGTTACATGAACACAAGCCAAGAGAATTTATCAATAATAATAGCTCAGTGTTAATGTAGCCAAACATCCCAAATGGCTTCACATGAGCCTTATCAAACACATATAAAACCTATTAAACTCTGACCAATTGCATTCTGCAGAGAACATTCCTTTAACACCAACAGCCACACGGCTCTATGGACTGGATCATCCACGGCTCGTCCCTTTGACAGGACCTATACTTTTCCCTTTCCGCAGCACACATACACAGGAACCAGACACGAGCAAGTTAGTTTTGTTTCCAAGTCTATCAGTGCCACTGTCATGCAATTCTGTGTGTCCAGGTGTAGGGTGGTTTTGGCAGAGATGTGGATGTAAGTCCAATACTTGGATGATATGTGCCAGGACTGAAGCAGCGAAGAAAGGCTTGTCCCATCTCTCATCTAAAACAGGATGGTGTGTAATGGGGGAGACGGTGGTGTAGTGGTAATGTGTGAGCTGGTAATCCACAGGCCCAGGCTAACAACCCAGGGGACATGGGTTCAAATCCCACCACGGCAGCTGGTGGAATTCAAATTCAGTTAATTAATAAATTCAATTAATTTTTAAAAAAATGTCTGGAATTGAAAGCTAGTCTCAGTAATGGTGTTACGAAATGATCATCAATTGATGTAAAAACCCATCTGGTTCACTAATGTCCTGTAAGGAAGGAAATCTGCCGTCCTTACCTGGTCTGGCCTACATGTGATTCCAGACCCGCAGCAATGTGGTTGACTCTTAACTGCCCTCTGAGATGGCCTAGCAAGTCATTCAGTTCAAGGGCAATTAGGGATGGGCGACAAATGCTGGCCTTGCCAGTGATGTTATCTTTTCTTGGGATGTGGACAAAAAATCCATGTAGCCTAAGGAGCTGTTATCAGTTCATTACTGAGCCTCGCAAATGAAAAGTTCAACAGACAGAATTAAAAGACAAAAGCCTCAATTTTAGTCACACAATCCAAGTTTTCCTTCCTATTTCACAGTAATTTTATGAATGGGGTACCTTGCAGCTACAAATTGTATTTTTAACATTGTCACTTGAAACAGGAATCATTCATTTGTGTCCTACTACATTGAGCACTATCAGGTCACAGTGCTGAGTAGATGCAAGCAAGAGCTATCATTGGATTGATCTCAGGCACCTCTTGGCTGCAGCTTGACTGCTGTTTTCATGTAATACTGCTCAATATACATAGTTGCAAATTTCTTTGGTGATATGCCAGAACAAAAGGGGCATTAAAACTGTTGTCGGGAATTTCTTGGGGTGATGGTGAGACTGATCCTCTGAATCAGTTGCTTTAGCATCAATGGAAACCTCATTAATGTGATTTATCTAGGATGCAACCAATCTTCTGCTGAAGTTACAGGGGATGATCAGGAGCACCTTCCTCCCCATCCCCAACCTGAGGAAAATCCCAGCATATATGCCTGTTAACTCGATTCAGTGATCAGTCATTTACAGGATCCAAAATGTCATTTTCCCATGCAAATCAAGCAACCAAACAAACACATTCTGCAAACAACCCTATTGGAGTGTTAATATGTAAAAGTAATGGCTTGATATATTCCTACTGGTTTGGAAGACTTGTTAAATGGGACCATGTCCTAGGACAATGGCAGCAGTCACCTTACATGTATGAAGTGGTGGCATCATCTACGAAAGATGATGGACACGCAATCCATTTAAGTATGGGTGCCTTCTCTTGGTGCACCTTTGCTGATGGCTGTGAAGGCCAATCCTGGAGAGGCAGGTTCTGCCACAAGTGCCGCACATGAAGCTGCCAAGTGACGCTGTGAGTTGTTGTTTTTGATATTGGTGCCTGCTGCCAAACTGCTGTAGCCACTGGTCATTATGGTAGTGCATGCCAGTCCACAGGATGTGCCGCCATTTCCCTCTTTCACCAGCTAGTGACACTCAGGTGCGATAGTTGATGTTTAGGGCCTTCACGTTACGCTTGCAAGCATCCTGGAAGCAGAGCTTTGGAGCCCCACTCGTCATCTGGCTCCGGCTACCTCGAAGGTCCTTGGGTATGCGACCAACTTCCATCCTGCGGATGTATCTGACCCACCGAAGCCGCCTCTGTTTGATTAGTGCCAACACACTTGGGAGCTCTGCCTTTGAGAGGACTGCCACATTCATGTCCTGCCAGGATATATCCGTAATGCACCGTAGACAGTGAAGATGGAAATGATTGATCTTCTATTCCTGGTAGCTGTAAGTCACCCATGTTTCACAGCCATATGCAAGGTGCTGAGAACACAGGCCTTATAAACCATCAGCTTGGTCCTCAGGGTCAGCTTGGTGTTATCCCATGTGTGTTTTGCAAGTCAGTCAAAGGTGGTAGCTGCTTTCCTTATGCGTGCATCGAGCTCTGCATCAAGGGACAGATTGTCTATCACCATAGACCCAAGGTGGCAGAATTTGCTAACCACTTCCATCCTAAAAAAAGGGCTTTGCTTTGTCCTAAGGTGTGTGCATTGGCCACTCTGAGTTGTGTATTCTCTGCAACCTGCAGAAACAGCTAGCAGTAACCAACTGTAACCCTGCTATGACAGAATCCAATGATTAACTCAACAGAGACTGAAATATTAATTTTCTTTTCACACTCCATATGAAAAAAAATTGGTGAGGGGGGATCACCCCTAGGTTGGAAGGTCAATCACATACTAGACAAGAGCAAGCAACCAAGGCAGACTGGCAGAATGTTCACGGGTGGGGGTGGAGTGGGGTGAGGATGGGAGACAATCGGGGAAATGTAATTATGATGTTTGCGAAGCTAGCCAAGGGCTTTGCTTTAGAGCTCTCTGAAGACACATAAATAACTCTGCAGCCCGATGAAATGGCACATGGAATTGCCGGGTGCTTGTACTTGGAAAAAATGTCTGCAACTGATGTGGTTTATGATTGGGGAGGCAACGTGGAGCCACTCGTAGCAACCGTTTGTTGCCTCGGAGGTTTCCATGGAATGTCGAGCTTGGCGATGCTGGAGATCTGAAGATTTTTGTGTTAATTTTCAGTTGGAATGTGCATGGTGGCATGGGGCTGATTTAGTGCAGCTCCATGGATATAAGTTCACATCACAGTATTCTACGGTCTCTCTAGTGTCTCTATCACCCACAAAAGAGTTCAGACAAGCAACTGCCTCCAGTCAGCAATGCGAGACTAGAAAATCGTCCTGCTTTTCACTATCAGTGGGTAAGACTTTCCATCCTTTCCTTCCCCACCACCCCCAGACCAAATGTTCCTGCATTGTTTTACTGCATGCAGAGTCTGAACAACCTCCTTGCTTTTGGCTTTAGCTGAGGGCAACAGCACTAGCCTGGTAAACACGTGCCGTCCAGCTCAGTGGCGATGCCAGTGGTAGGACCTGTTTGTAGTGGAGAGACTTGGGATGCAGTAAGCAGTCCTTTCCCTCCCACCAATGGTCAGTTATTTTCTCGTGTCAGCTGGATGTCTGATGCACTGGAAAACTTAGCATAATTTTTGGGATACGGGCATCACTAGCAATTATCACCCATCCCTAGCTGCCCCTTGAGAAGGTGGTGGTGGGTCTTCTTCTAAAGCGTTGCAGCCTTTGTGGTGGAGGAGCTCCCACAGTGCTGTTGGGTAGGAAATTCAGTAGGATTTAGACCCAGCAATGATGAAGGAACATTGATACAGTTCCACGTTGGGATGGTTTGTGACTTGGAGAGGAATTTGCAGTTGGTGGTCTTCCCATGCACCTCCTGCCCTTGTCCTTCTAGGCAGTAGAGGTCACGGGTTTGGAAGGCACTGTTGAAGAGGGCTTGGCGTGTTGCTGCAGAGCGTCCTGTAGATTGGACACACGGCAGCCATGGTGCACTGTGGGTGGAGGGAGTCAATGTTTAAGGCTGCTGGTCAAGAGAGTTCTTTCGCCCTGGACGGTGTTGAGCTTCTTCATTAAGAATTTCAAGTCAGGCTACTACAAATCTACACATGGAAGACTTGTACAAAAGCAAAATACTGCAGATGCTGGAAATCCGAAACAACAACAGAAATTGCTGGAAATACTCAGCAAATCTGGCAGCATCCGTGGAGAGAGAAACAGAGTTAATGTTTCAGGTTGATTTTTTTATGTCAGAACTGGAAAAAGTTAGCAATGTGACAGGTTTTAAGCAAGTTCAGAGGCAGGGGGAAGGGGGTGGGGGGAGAAAGCAAAAGGGACGGTCTAAGAAAGTGTAGAGGTACAGAGGGATCGTGAAGTGTATGTCTACAGATCCCTGAAGGTAGCAAGACAGGTAAGGCGTCAAGAAGGCACACAGGACACCTTCCTTTATTGACTGAGGCTGAGAGTGCAAGTGCAGGGAGGTTATGCTTGAACTGTATAAAACATTAGTTAGACAGCATATCGTTCTGGTCACCATTTTAGAGGAAGAATGCGATCACACTAGAGAGTGTAGAGAAAACATTTACGAGGATGTTGCCAGGAATGGATAATTTTAGCTATGAAGAAAGATTGGATAGCACGGATTTATTTTCTTTGGAACAGAGGAGGCTGAAGGGAGATTTAAATGAGGGGGCTAGATAGAGTGGATAGGAAGGACTTTTATTTCCCTCACAGAGAAGTCAATAACCAGGGGCCATAGATTTAAAGTGATCTGTGGAAAGAATAGAGGGGAGTTGAAGGGAAATATTTTCACCAAGAGGGTGTGGGGGTCTGGAACTCACTACCTGAAAGGGTGGGAGAAGCAGAAACCCTCGTCACATTTAAAAAAACACTAGGATATGCACTTGAAGTGCCATAACCCATAGAGCTGTGGAAAAAAGAGCTGGAAGGTGGGATTAGACTGGATAGCTCTTTTCCAGCTGGCACGGACACGATAGGCTGAATGGCCTTCTTCTAGCCATAATTCTCTCTATGTTTCTATGTTTATGTCTGTGATAGGGTGGTCTAGAGGAAGAATAAATGGGAAAAGCAGATTCATGTTTTGTTTCTTTACTTGGTCCCATTACCATCTCCTTTTGCCTTGCACTATCATCCCTTTTGTCATTTAATCTCTCCTGTCTTGCACCCTATCACAGACCTTCCCTTTTGTTCTTTCCTCCCCTCCCTCCATTTCTCTGCCTCTGTACTTGCTTAAAACCTGTTACGCCTCTAACTTTTTCCAGTTCTGACGAAAAGTCATCGACCTGAAACGTTAACTCTGTTTCTCTCTCCACAGACACTGCCCGACCTGCTGAGCATTTCCAGCATTTTCTGGTTTTATTATGGACATTTTGTGTTTGCACAGTATGGAGTGCACGTTGTATCTCCATAGGGACACACCGTGAAGCCCAAAAGAGCTTAGGTGTAGAGCCAAGGCTTTAGGGCCGTCACTTGTACACAGAGACACTCCTAGACTTAAATTAGTACCACACATCTTACCAGTACAGAGTGCTATTCAGTCTCCTGCTGTACCTGATGTAACACTGGTTCTTAAGGTTCTCTAGAACAGAGTGAGGAGAAACTTGCCTCTCACCCACTCACCCAACCAACAGGTATATCCATCTAGATTGCATGTATTGAGCCAGGCTAACTGGACAACCATTAACCAGTGCCTTGATACATTGCAGACCTAGTTAGTCTTTATGCTACACTCGACATGAGTGCGGGGTCAGAGAACTATTAGGGCTCAGTGAAAACATCAATCACATGAAGGTTTGGATAGACCTGAGGAGGTAAGCTTTGCATTTCTGTGAAAGTGAGTAGAGCTTGTGCAATGAGGCCTGGTTTCTCCTCAGAGAGGAAACAGCGAGCAGAAGGTTTTAGTGGCGGGAATAGATTTGTAGCTTACATGGAAGCAAGAAGTTCAACGGAACTGATGAAAGGTCAACAGACCTGAAACATTAACTGTTTCTCTCTCCACAGATGCTGCCAGACCTGCTACGTATTTCCGTCATTTTCTGTTTTTATTTCAGATTTCCAGCATCTGCAGTATTTTGCTTTTGGATTAAGTTTAAAGGGACAATGATTATGGAAAGAACTTGCATTTCTGTTATTCCTATCATGACCTCAAGCTGTGACAAGGAGCTGCACATCCAATGAATTCCTCTGAAGAGTTACTGTCTTACAGGGAAATGCAGGGATCAATTTGCAAACAGCAAGATCCCAACATACATTAATAAGACAAATTAGCAGTCTTTTAAGTGGCTTTGATTGAGAGGGGAGTGATGGCCAGGACACTGGCAGAACTGCCCAAATAAGCAAACAGGCTTTTTAAAAAATTCATTCATGGGATGTGGGCGTCGCTGGCCAGGCCAGCATTTATTGCCCATCCCTAATTGCCCTTGAGAAGGTGGTGGTGAGCTGCCTTCTTGAACCACTGCAATCCATTTGGGGTAGGTACACCAACAGTGCTGTTAGATTGACTTCATAGCAGTTAGATACAACTGAGTGGCTTGCTAGGCCATTTCAGAGGGCATGTAAGAGTTAACCACATTGCTGTGGGTCTGGAGTCACATTTCGGCCAGACCAGGTAAGGACAGCAGATTTCCTTCCCTAAAGGACGTTAATGAACCCAGATGGGTTTTTACAACAATCGACAATAGTTTCATGGCAATCATTAGACTAGCTTTGAATTCCAGATTTATTAATTGAATTCAAATTCCACCTTCTGCTGTGGTGGGATTTGAACCCATGTCCCCAGGTGGTCTCTGGGTTGCTAGTCTAGTGACAATACCACTACGCCACCACCTCCCCCAGGACCTGAACCCACAACCTTGTTTCTACCACTGAACTACAGCTGATAAAGGATGCAGACATATTTGCAACAAGAACGGAACTATCTTTAATCTGGGCTGACCCTTTCAAATATTGCTTCAGTACCCTCTGTGGGGAAGTGGTCTGAACAGGCACACCTTGTGAACAATCGAAGTTTATTGCTGAGGGAGTACCTGTAGCTGGGTGGTTGCTGCTAAATCACTGGGCCCTGCCTTGGGCGGACTCATTATTATCCAGGTCCTTATTTTATTTTTAGTTACCATTTGACACTTTGAAATGTGACATCTGGTTTCTAAAAGGTGAATTGAGTAGATTGGACCTAAATTATCTGGAGCTCAGAAGAATGATCTGATTGAAATGCATCAAATTCCCAAGAGAACTCAACAGGATAGATAGATGTTCAGAGGATGTTTCCCCTGACTGGGGAGTCTAGAATTAGAGGTAAGCCACCTAGGACTGAGATGAGGAGAAATTACTTCTCTCAAAGAATCATAGAAACATAGAAAATAGGAGCAGGAGTAGGCCAAAGGTTGTGAATCTTTGGAAATCTCCATCCCAGAGGGCTGCGGATGCTCAGTCGTTGAGTATACTCAAGGCTGATAGATATATTTTTGGATGCTAAGGGCATCAAGGAATATGGGGATAGGGGGAAAGTGGATTTGAGATAGAAGATCAGCCATGATCTTATTGAATGGCGGAGCAGGCTCGAGGGGCCAAATGGGCTACTCCTGCTCTTATTTCTTATGCTGGATGTAAGACAGTTAATTAGTAGTGGATAATGTGCTGTTTTATAAGGATATTCCATGCAGTTACTGAGGGAGTGCTGCACTGTTGGAAGTGCCATCTTTTGGACATTTTAATTTGTCCTTGGGATGTGAGTATCACTGGCAGGACCAGCATTTATTGCCCATCCCCAATTGCCCTTGAGAAGGCGGCGGTGAGTTGCCATCTTGAACTGCTGCAGTCCATGTGGGGTAGATACTCCCATAGTGCTGTTAGGGACAGAATTCCAGGATTTTGACCCAGTGACAGTGAAGGAACGTTAAACTGAAGCCCCGTCTAACCGCTCAGGTGGATGTAATTGATCCCATGGCACTGTTCCATGGAGAGCAGAGGAGTTCTCCCTTGGTGTCCTGGCCAATAGTTAACCCACAATCAATGCTTATAACAGATGGCATGGTCATTTATTTCATTGCTGTTTGTGGGAGCTTGCTGTGCACAAATTGACTGCTGCATTTCCTACCTTTCAACAGTGACTGCACTTCAAAAGTACTTCATTGGCTTTAAACACTTTGGGACATCTTGAGGTTGTAGAAGGTGCTATATAAATGCAAGTCTTTCTTTTTAATGCACACTATTAATTTGCTACTAATGTCTATTTCAGGCCACAAAGTGTAACTGCTGTAAATAAAGCAGGGGATGAGGCCAGTTAGAGTTTAATTAAACTTCTGCTGCAGGTCAGAAACAAGTTGAAAGTGTTTTACTTTTCCTGCAAGTGTAATTTCTAAGGTCAGTGAAAGCTTACATGTATTCTGACTCTTATACCCATAAGATATTGTCCAATAATTAAGACAATTTCTCTGTTCGTTCTGAAAGAAACACAAGGCCAGAGATTACCGTTTGCAGTATTAATGTACAAAGCCTAACTGTGATAGTGTGATATTCTTTTACCCACTAGGCGTTAACCCAATTTAAAATAGACAACTTTGAACCTCTATTAAAATAACGGACAGAGTAGTGACCCAGGTTAAAAAGGCCATTAAAAAAGCAACGAAAACACTCGGCTTCATTTCCAGAGGGACAGAATTGAAGAGGAGAGAAGTTATAGAGTCATAGCACTGAAACAGGCCCTTCGGCCCACTGAGTCTGTGCCAACCATCAACCACCCATTTATACTAATCCTACATTAATCCCATATTCCCTACCACCTACCTGCACTAGGGTTAATTGACAATGGCCAATTTACCTATCAACCTGCAAGTCTTTGGCAGTGGGTGGAAACCAGAGCACCTGGTGGAAACTCACACAGTCACAGGGAGAACTTGCAAATTCCACCCAGGCAGTACCCAGAACTGAACCCGAGTCGCTAGAGCTGTGAGGCTGCGGTGCTAACCACTGCGCCGCCCAGTTATATTCAACTGTATCGAACCTTGCTTAAACTACACTTGGAGTACTGTAAACGGTTCCAGTCTCCATCTGATAAAAAGGATTTAGAGGCACTGAAGAAGGTGTAAAAACGATTTACTAGAATGATACCAGAGGTGAAAGGTTATACCTTCCAGGAAAGATTGAACAGGCTCGGGCTTTGTTCTCTCGAAAAGCGAAGACTGAAGAGTGACCTGATAGAGGTCTTCAAGATTATTAAAGGGTTTGATAGGGTAGGCGTAGAGAAGATGTTTCCACTTATGGGACAGACCAGTACTAGGGTCATAAATAAAAAATCGTCGCTAATAAATCCAATCAGGAATTCAGGGGAAATTTCTTTACCCAGAGAGTGGTGAGAATTTGGAACTTTGAGGAAAAGAGATGCATTAAAATCCCCTTAAAATGCATTTCAGGGGACGCTCGATAAGCACATGAGGGTGAAAGGAATAGAAGGATATGTTGCTGGGGTGAGATGAAGAGGGGTGGAAGGAGGCTCGGGTGGGACATACACAGCAGCATGGATCTGTGGGGCCGAATGGCCTGTTACTGTGCTTTGTAGAAAGGTTTTAATTATGCAGACACAGTAAGGGCCCGTACACTAAAGGCACAAACAAGAATTTCTAGACTAAAATCCACAGAAGAGTTTTTACGTGTAATGTACACTGTATGTTTTCCTTTTCCTCCCCCTCCCCCTAGCTTTTGGCAATGCGTGCAGCACAGAATGGGCTGCCATTGGCTGTTATAACCCTGATGGCCGTCACACTGCTGCCGACTCCAAACCAGACAAGTGCTATAGTGTAAGTATTGATCTTTTCAAACTGAAATGATCAGATTTCACGAGGAAAGACCTATTGATCCTGTTAAAGGGGAATATCAGTATCAAGGAGGAACTTTATTATTGTTGGCTGACCATGCTCCATAGAATTTTACCAAAAGTTTGCTCAAGGATTGTCCAACAGCTCAGTTAGCAGAAACATAGGAACCGGAGGCCATTCAGCCCTTGCCGCCATTGTTAGATCTTGGCTGATCTGTATTCCAACCTAATTTACCTACCTTGTTTCCATAATCCTTAATACTATTGCTTAACAAAAATTTATCAATCACAGTATTGAAATTGTCAATTGACCCCAACAGCTTTTTTGGGGAGAGATTTCCAGATTTCCACTTTGTGTGAAGAAGTGCCTCCTGGCATCACCCCTAGCTCTAATTTAAAGGTTACACCCCTTATTCTAGACTCCTCCCACCAGACTGCCACAGTTGTGCCCATCCAATCCATCAATGTCCCTTTGCAACTTTCTGCTCCCAGCTGCACTACTTGCAGTGGCACCCAACTTAGTGTCATCAGCAAACTTGGATAGGTGGCTCACTATTCCTCCATCATCAAAGTCGCTGATAAGTCACTCAAACATTCACTGTCGACTGTGGAATTAAGGCATAGAGGTCAGGAAGCCAACTGTAGCATCACAAGCATTACCCAAGCTGAGGTCAGCTAACTCAGAATAGGACTCTCTCGTCTGGTATGGCTCAACATCGCGACAGGTTGTGCTTTTGAAAAGCCAGTGAGAAATATAAGCGCCAATGTCAGGGTCTTAAGATCCTCACTATCCTTTGCCTCAACACAGGTTCATGGACCAGGAAATATAGAGATGCCTGATTATTAACTTCATTAATAAATGCACAAATACAACTCATTACATACAGCGTCCATTAGATTGATGGAAAAAACTCATAGGCATAGAACTCATCGTATCAGTAGAGCTCGTTTCTCTGCATTAATTACAGTAATCCTAGGTCAGACTATACAGAGTGTACAGGCTATACAACCTGTACCTACTATTGTGTTACCTTTTATTGATGAATCTGCTTGTTTAGTGGTTAAGTTGAGCTGCTAACGTGCAAGCCACCTCAATTAAGGTCTTTTAGGTTTATTATGTTCTCCATGTACTAGGGCTGATTAGAATTCTCTTAATCCCTTAACTTTTCTGATCTTTATTGTGGAAGTTATTCGCAATCTACACTGGAGTCCAAACAATGACTGACTTTCCTTTCGCACACTTGCCCCGGCTGTGCAAATGTGTCCGTCTGAAGTGCATTTTATCCTAACAGCCCTGCAGATATTCGAGGCCAATATTACATCATTCTAGATAAAGACAACTACCTTATTCTATTTAATAATCTATCCCTGCAGCCAATAGGACTGAGTTGCTGGATTCTGGCCAGATTGCCAGCACTTGAGGGATGCTTGCTGTCCCCTTGGACGACCACAACAATAACCTGCATTTACATAGCACCGTTAATATCCCAAGGTGCTTCACAGGAGTATTATCAAGCAAACTTTAACACTGAGCCACATAGGATATTAGGACAGGTCAAAGAGTTAGGTTTTAAGGAGCATCTTAAAGGAGGAGAGCGAGGGGGAGAGATTTAGGGAGGAAATTCTAGAGCTTAAGGCCTGGACAGCTGAAAAAACGCTGTCAATGGTGGAGTGATTAAAATACACAAGGAGGCTAGGAGAGTATTGGTTCGGACAAGGCCTGCTGTACAGGATGTGGATAGTGAGATTTGGGAGTTAAGGTTATTTTGAAAATTTTAATGGCTCAGTTTGCTTGCAGGGCCAGGTCTGTCAGCGAACACCAACTCTTGCACGACCAGTCTCGTTTAATGCATGACCGACAGCGGAGAGAATGGATCCAGGCACTGCTGGACAAGCTACATCCAAAGTCTACACTCTTCGGTGCTACGACAAAGATGAGGCCGATTACTTATGCAGGAGAGAGAAGGCAGATCTCAAGTGGGGAAGGATTAGAGCGGCCAGTTCAAAAGGTGGAAGGAGATCCTTCACATCCAGGAGATGGACAGTTGCCTTTGCCAATGCCCACAGGTCTAGATGGCAGAACTACACCACGAACGGTGTACTGTCACAACAGTAATACTGTCAAAGCTTACACACCAACAGCAAAAACAGCTCAGGGAAAAGAACTCTCCAGCTGAATAAAACCCAGTCACTGAACTTAAAAAAAACACGTGGTTTGTAAGAGTTAGAGGATTAGTGTTGGGCTTACTTTTTTTTTATATAAAAAAGAAACAATCAATTGGAGAAAGAACAGAGTAAATCTTTTAAACTTTCGCCTCATAAGCTGTTTTCGGGTACAGTGACTTTTTTTAAAATGAAAAGTTCATCAAACAAAACTTTCTTAAATTTGCTTTCAGGATGCGGATGTGCTTATTGTTTATCTCTAGTTGAGATGTTGACGGTGTGCTGCTTTCTATTTGACAACAGAGTGGCTTGCTAGGCCGCTTTAGAAGGCACTGTGTAGTGTGGGGCTGAAGTCACATGTTGGCCAGACCAGGTGGAGGTCGGTTGGATAGGGATCCGGTTGAGCTTCTATAGCGTGGCTGTTTCTCTGGTGCCGGCTCTCAAATGATTAGGTTTTATTGAGTTCAATTTCCTTCGCTTGCTCCACAACCTAAAAGGACAAGGGCAGCAGGTGCCTGAGAAAACCCTAAGTTTCTCTCCAAGTCACGTACTATCCCTACTGGGAGACATATCGGCTGCTCTGTCATCGTCACTGGCTCAAGATCCTGGAACTCCCTTGCTAACAGAACTGTGGGACCACCTTCGCCACATGGATGGCAGCCGTTCAAGAAGAAGGCCCACCACCACCTTCTCAAGGGAAACTCAGGATGGGCAATAAATGCTGGCCTTTATAGTGATGCCCACACCTTAAGAACTTGCCATGGTAGGATTTGAGCTCTGCATTGCTGCACTACCATAAAATACAAGAGCTTCCCACATAGTCTCACGGAATAGGTACTGCTCAGTATGCTACTGATCATACAGCCTAGATGTTGCAATGTCCGAGCTATGGTGAGTTGACTGAACCCAGTTGAGGTGTTGCAGTTAGCCTCAGCACTAAGGGGGTGAAGAAGCAGCCAGGTTCCTCACCTCTTGTGGGTGTAATATCTACCGTGTGCTATATTTTAACACACTGATTAAGATATATTCATCCCAGAGATGTGGGCAATGCTGGTAAAGCTTGGCATTTATTGGCCATCTCTAATTGCCCTGAGAAGGTGATGATGAGCCAACAAAATAGCTTACTCAGTCCGCCGGAGGGCAGTTAAGACTCAACAACATTGGTGTGGGATTGGAGTCACGTATAGGTCCAAACTGGGTAAGGACGGCAGATTTCCTCCCCTAAAAGGACGTTAGCAACCTAGCTGGGGTTTCATGACAATCCAATAACCTCACGGTCACTTTGACTAATGCATTCACCGAAATTCCCACCTCTAGCAGTGAACTGGTTTCAAGTAACACATAGGAACAAGAGATGGCCATTGTGCCTCTCCACCCGGTTTCATCATTCAATTACATCAACTGTACCTCAACTCCACTTACCCGCCTTTGATCCCTATCTCATGATACCCTTACCTAATAAAAATCTGTCAATCTCAGTTTTGAAAGTTTCAATTGACCCCCAGCATTCGCAATGGGTGAGAGTTCCGGATTTCCATGGAGGAAATTAAACCTACTGGTCACAATATAACGATCCTCCCTCCCATCATCGAATTCCAGCCCGTGAATAGCGAGTGAGTATGTGCAATAAGGGGCAAAGATGACGCGACTGGGCTCAGCTGCGATGCCCCCTTCCTGTGGTCCAAAACCCTGTTACTGCTCACTGAGCTCCCTCACCTGCAGAATCAGTGCCTGTGTGACCAATTCCCCAGCAACGGTGCTTCAGGAGAGGTGAAGAAGGAGCACCATTGATTATTGAGACATGCACATCGGGTCAACTGTGGCAAGAGAAAGACTTGTATTCATTTTGCGCCTTTCATGCCCCCAGGATGTCCCAAAGACCTCTACGGCCAGTACCTTTTTTTGAAGTGTAGTGAAGCAAGATCCCACAAACATCACTGTTATAATGACCAGATCATCTGTTTGTTTAGCCATGTTGGTTGGGGTGTAAATTATTGACCAGGACACCGGGGAGGACTCCCACTTGCTCTTCTTCGAAATAGTGGCTGTGGGATCTTTTACACTAATCTGAGAGGGAAGACGGGGCCTCAACTTGACATCCCATCCAAAATTCATCGCAGAGGTGCTGATGTACATACACATGGATCCCAGCAAGGCTCAACACTTTCAGAAAATGTAGGGGAGAATTTTGTGGCAGGGGGTTGGTGAGAATGGGCTGGATGAAGGGAAGACAAGCCGTCTAGAATGTCAGAGGGATAATAAATAAATGAACCCTTCTGAAATGCTTCAGATAAGTGTTGCCTAAATGCCAATCAAGGAACGAGGGGTCCAGATTGATTCACTAAATGTTGCTTTTGTTCCTCTTTGAATAAAGTTGATTTATAAAATTGTACATAAGAACGAAATAAAAAGTAGGATTTTGAAAGATATTTTTTTTTTAATCTAAAGTTTTTGACCAATTGCTCCCAAACCAGGAAGTGACATAACAAAACAACTTGACCACATAAGGGAAAAACATGTCAGAAGAGCGGAGATATCAGCATGTTGCAGAGAAAGCTGCTCACACATCCCGATCGCAGAGTCAACCCACACAGGGAACTAATATAGAACTTTGTGCCCGCAGAATGGGTGAACTTTGAACTTAAGTCACAAGGAAGCATTTGGGGAGTTTGGCCTTTAACCTTTGTCAAAACCAAAATAAACTGCAAGGAAGTATTTTATTCCCAGTTCACACGGACACATGAGATCCATTCTTATACATTTAGACACCTGCCTTCTCTGCCATGCTCCTGCATTGTGGCTTCCCTTCGTCCATTAGTTAACCCTGTTCATCTTCCAGACCTTTTTCCACCTTTGTTCTCACCTCGCGCACTGTATCATCCATATCTCTTCCTTCTATTTTCTCTTTGGACTTGGAATCAGATGATTTTGTTTGTTTCTTCTTATCTTTCTGTTTCTTTTCTTCGTTTCCCCGTTGCCTCTTCTCTTTCTCCTTCCCTCTTTTGTCTTCCTTTCCCTTCTGCTTCCTGTCTTCCCTCTCTCGCTGTTTCTTCTCTTCCTTCTCCCGCTGCTTGGCCTCCTTTTCCCGCTGCCTCTCCTCCTTCTCCTGCTGTCTCTTCTCTTTCGCCTTCCCTCTTCTGTCTTCCTTTCCCTTCTGCTTCCTGCCTTCCTTCTCGCGCTGCTTCTTCTCCTCCTTCTCCTGCTGCTGTCTCTCTTTCTCCTTTTGCTTCTCCACTTTCTCCCTCTGCTTCTCCTCTTTCTCCTTTTGTTTCTTCTTTTCCTTCTCCCCTTTGTCTTCCTTGCCCTTCGGTTTCTCATTCGACTTTTTCTTCGGTTCATCCTTTTTCTTCCTGCCACCTTTTTCCTCTTTCTCGCTCCTCACCCTCGGCTCTTGCTCATGTGATTTGACTGGGGGAGGTGCTGCCTTGGATTTTTCAGTTTCCTGTTCCTTATCCGTCAGCTTCTCTTTTGATCCCTTATTAAAGAAGTTGAAACCTATTGACTTTCCTGCCAATAAAAGCAAAAATATTGCTCAGCAACCAGAAGAACTCAGAAGACCTTTAATCAGTGTTTTCATATTCAGCTCAGGTGGATGATGCTAATATGGCTGTTTACGGACTGATCAGGGATAGTCGGCATGGATTTGTTAAGGGAAGGTCATGTTTTACTAACTTAACTGACTTTTTTTGAGGAAGTAACAAGGAGGATTGATGAGGGTAGTGCAGTGGATGTGGTCTACATGGATTTTAGTAAGGCATTTGAAAAGGTCTCACATGGCGACTGGTCAGTAAAATGAAAGCCCATAGGATACAGGGCAATGTGGCAGGTTGGATCCAGAATTGGATCAGGGCCAAGAAGCAAAGGGTAGTAGTCGACGGATGTTTTTGTGAATGGAAAGCTGTTTCCAGTGGCGTTCCACAGGGCTCAGTATTGGGTCTCTTGCTGTTTGTGGTATATATTAATGATTTGGACTTAAATGTGGGAGGCATGATTGTGAAATTTGCAGATGACACATAAATTGGTCGTGTAGTTGATAGTGAAGAGGATAGTCGTAGACTCCAGAAAGTTATCAATGGTTTTGTTGAGTGGGCGGAAATGTGGCAAATGGAAATCAATCCAGAGAAGTGTGAGGTAATGCATTTGGGGAGGGTAAACAATGCAAGGGAATACACAATAAATGGGAGGATATTGAGAGGGGTAGAAGAAGTGAGATACCTTGGAGTACATGTCCACAGGTCCCTGAAGGTGGCAGGACAGGTAGATAGAGTGGTGAAGAAGGCATATGGAATGCTTTCCTTTATTGGCCGAGGTATAGAATTCAAAAGCAGGGATTTAATGCTGGAGCTGTATAAAACACTGGTTAGGCCCCAGCTGGAGTATTGCGTGCAGTCTGGTCACATTACAGGAAGGACATTATTGCTCTGGAGAGTGATTTACAAGAATGTTGCCAGGGCTCGAACGTTGCAGCGATGAGGAAAGATTGGATAGGCGAGGATTGTTTTCCTTAGAACAGAGGAGGCTGAGGGGTGACTTAATAGAGGTGTACAAAATTATGAGGGGCCTAGATAGAGTAGACAAGAAGGACCTGTTTCCCCTAGCAGAGAGGTCAATTACCAGGGGGCACAGATTTAAGGTGATTGGTAGGATTAGAAGGGACATGAGGAAAAACGTTTTTACCCAGAGGGTGGTGGGTGTCTGGAATTCACTGCCAGGAATGGTGGTGGAGGCAGAAACCCTCAACTCTTTTAAAAGGTACCTGGATCTGAAGTGCTGTAACCGGCAAGGCTATGGACAGGTGCCGGAAGGTGGGATTAGATTGGACGGCTAGTTTTTTTTGGCTGGCATGGACACGATGGGCTGAACGGCCTCCTTCTGTTCTTTCTATGGTTTAGTAATTATACTCTATGGGGAAAGGATGGGGTGGGGATGCGGGTGGTGCACAGTCAGTTAACAATCTCTCATTTCAGCTTTGAATCCTGGATTTAGTTTGGACTGGCAAGATGAAAAACTCTCCTTTACATATATATATTTTTTTAAATTATGACAGACCAGAGCACAAGGCCAAAGACCCCAACCAAGTTTGATTAAACGCAAACGGGAAGATAGATAAGTGGTGGAACAGTGGCCTGTAGATTGTAGAAGGAAGTGAATACTGGAGAGTTGTGTAGTGCTGAGACATCGCTCCACCCCTTCACAGTCTCTAAATTGTCAAACTTCTTGTCCGACATCCAGCACTGGATGAGCAGAAATTTCCTTCAATAAATATTTGGAAGATCGAAGCCAGTGTGTTCGGTCCCCGCCACAAAGTCTGTTCTCCAGCCACTGACTCCATTCCTCCCCCCTGGCAGCTGTCTGAGGCTGAACCAGACTGTTCACAATCCTGGTGTCGTATTTGACCCTGAGTTGAGCTGCCAACCACATCTCCGCGCGTTACCAAAACCGCCTATTTCCACCTCTGTAACAACCCCTGACTCCACCCCCTGCCTCAGCTCATCTGCTGCTGAAACGCTCACCTGCGCCCTTGTTACCTCTGGACTTGACTATTCCAATGCACTCCTGACTGGCTTCCCACATTCTACCCTCCATAAACTTGAAGTTGTACAAAACCCTACTGCCCGTGTCCCAACTCGCACCAACTCTCGTTCACCCCCTGTGCTCACTGACCTACACTGGCTCCCGGTTGGGCCAATGCTTCAATTTTAAAATTCTCATCCTTGTCGGTAATCCCTCCATGGCCTCACCCCTTCCTACCTCTGTCACCTCCTCCAGCCCCGCAACCCTCCGAGACCCCGGTGCTCCTCCAATTCTGGCCTCTTGAGCATCCCCGATTTTCATCACTCCACCACTGGCAGCGGGACCTTCAGCTGCCAAGGCACTAAGCTGTGGGATTTCCTCCCTAAACCTCTCAATCTCTCTCAATCTCTCTCTTCTCTTTTAAGGTGCTCCTTAAAACCTATCTCTTTGACCACGTACTTGCTCGCCTGCCCTAACATTTCCTACAGTGGTCAGATTTTATCCGATAACGCTCCTTTGGAGTTCTTTGGGGCATTTAACTATTCTAAAGGTGCTATATTAATGCAAGTTTTTGTTGGTGTGATCACAAGCAGTAATTTGGCTGATTTCCTTTCTTTTCCTCCATCCTTGGGCAAGGAACTCGTGAAGGCAACTCTAGTTCAGCTAACTGGGGGTAGAACGGGACCGAGATGTACAGTCTTTATGGCTTTAATGCTATACCCAGCTATGCTTTTAGCCACTAAACCATTGTGATCAGCTCTGACAGATCCCTCTAGGGAAGCAACAGTGGGAGAATCCAGGCCTTTTCCCCACCGTGACCCCCTCCACCGCCCCTCTGGTCCTCTCCGATAACCATTCCTATTTTACCCAAACAAGATGATCTCGTTGTGAGCTGTCAATCAAATGCCATACCTCGATTCTTCTTCTCTTTCTTTGGCCTGTCGGATAAACCATAATGACAACTGAGGTAGATCAGCAACATGACAACAATCTATCAGCTATCGATTCACGTGAATCGCTACACAGTTGAAGAGCATGATTAAAGAGGAGGCCATGGCACATTAGATAAAAGGGGCAGAGCCAGCAGTCAATTAAGTCAGCTTCTCCATGGCGATAACGTGATTGCCTCTCCATTGTTCAGGTGAGTGCTGGTGTGTAATCACAGAATATATAGCACAGAAGGAGGCCATTCGGCCTGTTATGCCTGGACTAGCTCTTTGAAAGAGCTAACCAATTATTATTCCTCCCCCCCCACCACGCACCTTGCAAATTTCTCCTTTTCAAGTATTTATCCAATTCCCCTTTGAAAGTTACTATTGAATCTGCTTCCACCGCCCTTTCTGGCAGCGCATTCCAGATCATAAGAATTCACCGCGTAAAATAATTTCTCATCTTTTCTGGTTCTTTTGCAAATATCTTTAGATCTGTGTCCTCTGGTTACCAGCCCTCCTGCCAGTGAAAACAGTTTCTCCTTATTTACCTTATCAAAACCCCTCATAATTTTGAACATCTCTGTTAAATCTCTGGAACTGAACTCAAATCCTCCCAGACTGGTGGAATGAAAGTAAAGGTTCTATGTGATCTCAGTTTGGGCAGTCTCAATTCAATTCCTAGTAGGCCTGGATCCACAGTCCCTAACTGGACACAACCTATTATTTATGCCTCAATATTCATATGATCTGGCCAATATTTATCCTTAATACGGGCGGCACAGTGGCGCAGTGGTTAGCACCGCGGCCTCACAGCTCCAGGGACCCGGGTTCGATTCTGGGTACTGCCTGTGCGGAGTTTGCAAGTTCTCTCTGTGTCTGCGTGGGTTTTCGCCGGGTGCTCCGGTTTCCTCCCACATCCAAAGACTTGCAGGTGATGGGTAAATTGCCCCTAGTGTAGGTAGGTGATAGGGAATATGGGATTACTGTAGGGTTAGTATAAATGGGTGGTTGTTGGTCGGCACAGACGCGGTGGGCCGAAGGGCCTGTTTCAGTGCTGTATCTCTAAAAAAAAAAATAACAATACCTAAAATATGTCGCTGTTTGTGGGAGCTTGCTGTGCACAAATTAGCTGCTGTCTTTCCTACATTACAACAGTGACTACAATTCATTGGCTGTAAAGCACTTTGAGATGTCCGGTGGTCATGAAAGGTGCTATAGAAATGCAAGCCTTTCTATTAAACTGATAATCTCCCACGGCAAGGCTGCAATATGAATAAGGCAATGGAAAAGTATCTTTGTGACACAGTAAGGGGTATTCTTCTGAGGACGAGACAGAGGCACATTGTTGGAACATTGTAGGAGTATCTTCAGTCTTCAACTCTTGCTCTACCTGCCCTGGCCGTACTTAGAGTCGTAGAGTCATTACAGCACAGAAGGAGCCCATTCAGCCCATCAAGTCCATGCTGGCTCTCTGCAGAGCAATCCAATCAGTCCCTTGCTCTATTCCCGTAGCCCTGCAAGTTTATTTCCTTCAGGTGCCCATCCAATTTACTTTTGTAACCATTGATCGTCTCCGCTTCCACCACCCTCGAAGGCAGCGAGTTCCAGGTCATTACCACTCGCTGCGTAAAAAAGTTCTTCCTCACATCCCCCTCGCTCCCCGTATCTCTTACCCAAAACCTTAAACCTGTATCCCCTAGTCTTTGTACATCAGCCAATTGGAACAGCTTTTCTTTGTTTACCGTATCTAAGCCTGAAATAATCTTGTACATCTCTGTCAAATCTTCCTTCAACCTCCTATCCTCCAAGGAGAACAACGCCAGCTTCTCCAACCTAACCTTGTAACTAAAATCCTCCATCCCTGGAACCATTCTGGTAAATCTCCTCGGCACCCTCTCACGGACCCTCACATCCTTCCTGAAGTGTAATGATCAGAACTGGACGCAGTACACCAGCTGGGACCTAACCAGAGCTTTATAAAGGTTCAGCATAACTTCGCTGCTTTTGTACTCAATATTTCTATTTATGAAGCTTTAGGTCAACACTGGGAGCTAGTAATGTGTTCTGCTCGTCAGAACTATCATCCCTCAACCGGAGCACAAGATTCACACCAACGTTCTTTTTTGATATCTGTCAGATATAGGAGCACTTTGTGAGGACTCAATCATAGGTTCCCTAGGTCAAAGGGAAAGTGTGACAATCATCTGAAGTGCCCACACAGTTTCTTATTTAAATTCTGAGCGTGTCAGATTTTTTTCCGGCAAAGATTCAGGGTTACAGAACCAAGGCAGGTCGATGGAGTTAAGATACAGATCAGCCATGATCTAATTGAATGGGGGAACAGGCTGGAGGGGCTGAATGGTCTACTCCTGATCCTAATGGTCCGCCCAGCTGCAGGAAATCATCTTTGAGGATCCAAAGCATTGTTAGAGCTTGCTGTTTAAACAGAAAGAAGTAAGTGCATTTGTATAGCACCTTTCATGACATCAGGATGTCACAAAGCGCTTTTTTGAACTGTTGTAATGTGAGCGGCCAATTTGTGCACAGCAAGCTCCCACAAACAGCAATGTGATAATGACAAGATCATCTGCTTTACTGATGTTGATTGAGGGATCAATAATAGTCAGGACACCAGGGAGAATTGTTCAGTTCTTCTTTGAAATAGCGGCCACAGAATCCTTTACAACCACCTAAGTGGGCGGTGAGGGGCTTCACTTTAACATCTCATCTGAAAGACAGCACCTTTGACAGTGCAGCACTCTCTCAGTACCGCAATGGGAGCCTCAGCCTGGATTCTTGTGCTCAAGTCTCCAGAGTGGGACTTAAAGCCAAAACCTTCTGCCTCAGCGGCGAGAATGCTACCCACTGAGCCACGGCTAATGCTTTGAACCCCCCTCACCCACTCCACCCCCCACCCCATGGATTGAACAGGAATACCCACGGTTTGACAGGAGGCCACGGCTCCATCTCCTCGTCGAAGTCGGGATTGCTCCCGCTCTCCGCGTCGCTCCCGCCCATTTTGCTGGAGCCGCTTCTCTTGCTCATTTTGCTTTGGGTCTTCTCACTGCAGTCACTCTTGTCGCTCTTGTCACTTTTTTTGCTCTTTTTGCTCTTCTTACTCTTCTTGCTGCTCGCTCGACTGGCCTCGTAGTATTCCCTCATGCCCTGATCGAAAGAAGACACAAAAAGGGAAAGAAAAAGTATTGCGTTGTTATCAAGGAAAAAGCAATAACATATCCCTGTGCTACTGAGAAGAAAGGGATCCAAATGAAACATAAAGCATTGGCGTCAAGGATGTTAAGGTGTTGGAATGGGAATTTACTAAACTTTACCAGGGATGAGGGGATTCAATTACCTGAAGAAACTGGAGAAGCTGGGATTGTTCTCATTCAAACAGAAAATGTTAAAGAGGGATTTAAATAGAGGTGTTCAAACTGGTAG
The DNA here is from genome assembly GCF_036365525.1 of Heterodontus francisci. Classification (NCBI taxonomy): domain Eukaryota; kingdom Metazoa; phylum Chordata; class Chondrichthyes; order Heterodontiformes; family Heterodontidae; genus Heterodontus; species Heterodontus francisci. The sequence continues at coordinate 29,471,390 of NC_090411.1, read as the reverse complement.
GGGGTTTTTGAAGAGTAAATCAAGGGAGACATCCCAAAGTGCTTTAGACCCACTTAATACTTTTTGAAGTGCATTTACTTTCGTAATGTAGGAAATGTGACAGCCAATTGACAAATAGCAATGAGATAATGACCAGATAATCTGTTTTCCCTCTGAGGTAGGTTGAGGGATAAATATTGACCAGGGCCCCAGGGAGGAGCACCCCCCCACCCCCCCACCCCACCCCACCCCCAGGTCTTCTTTGTAATAGAGAGAGCAGACAGGGCCTCAGTTTAATCTGAAAGCAAGCACCTCTGACAGTGCGGCACTCCCTCAATATTGAATTAGGACAAATTACTGAAGGGGAGGAAAGAGAGGGAGGGTAGGAGAGGAGGGGAAGGAAAAGGAGGGGAAAGGAAGAGAAGGGAGGGAACAGAAAGGGAGGAGAGGGAAATGGAGGGAAGCGGAGAGTAGTGTAGAGGAGAGGAAAAAGTAGATTAGAGTGGAATGGAACAGAATGGAGGTGGAGGTGGAGTGGATGAACGGGATGAAGGGGTGGGGAGGGGGTGGGCAATGGATTTCTACCCAAGGGAAGTGGGTTCCTTCAGCAGAGTTGGAGGAAGGGACAGTGGAAATAAGGCAGAGAAAGGATGCATCAAGATGATAACTCCCTGTTGAATGGTTACCCGATGGTAATGGTTCCCAATAGCTTCTACAGTCAAGGAACTGATGAGTATAAAGAACCACAAAACCCCCCAACCCCTGGTTGTCCCAACCACAGCCCCACATACCGGTGACATCTCAGGTGGCTCCAGCTGCCAGTCGGAGAGCTCAGTGACCGAGGTCTCCAGGCTGCCCTGCTCCAGGATGCATTCAATCTCAGGCGTCACGGCTTCGTAGCCATACACGTCCTCCGGGGTGGTGTGCAGAAGGTCCACCAGCTTCATCCAGCGCTCAAACACCTCGTTCTCGCAGTCAGGGTGGACGTACAGCTGCAGGTAGAAGACCCGCCCATTGGCCAGCTTCAGGCGTAATCGCCGGTTGTAAACGTCATGGATGGAAATGTTAACAAAACTCAAGGGAAAGAGCCTGTTCCAGAAGGGCAAAAACAAAACACACCAACAACAACATGGGGTCAGCATCAATGATTCACGCAAGTGTAGTCACTGTTGTAAGGTAGGAAACGCAGCTGCCAATTTGCGCACAGCAAGCTCCCACAAACAGCAATGACCAAATAATCTGTTTTAGTGATTTTGGTTGAAGGATAAATATTGGCCTGGACACCAAGGAGAAATCCCCTTTTCTTCTTTGAAATAGTGCCATGGGATCTTTAACATCCACCCAATAGAGGAGACGGGGCCTCAGTTTGACGTGTCTTCTGAAAGACAGTATCTCCAAGAGTGCAGCACTTGCTTAGTACTGCACTGGAGTGTCAGCCTGGATTCTATGCCCAAGCCTCTGGAATGGGACTATGAAGCTGTCGGATTGCAATAAAAGTCCAACTCGTTCTTTAATGCCCTTTGAGGGAAGAAAGCTACCCGTTCTTACTTAGTCTGGTCTATATGTGACACCAGTCCCACACCAACATGACTCTTAACTGCCCTCTAAGGGAGCCTAGCAAGTCACTCAGTTGTATCAAACCTCAGGAAGACTAGGGAATAGGCAACAAATGCCAACATTGCCAGATATGCATAGATCATGAGAATAGAGTCATAGAGAGATACAGCACCGAAACAGGCCCTTCAGTCCACCGAGTCCGCGCCGACCATCAACCACCCATTTATACTAATCCTGCAATAATCCCATTTTTCCCTCTCACATCCCCACAATCCTCCTACCTACACTAGGGGCAATTTTTACAATTGCCAATTTACCTATCAACCCACAAGTCTTTAGCATGTGGGAGGAAACCCACACGGTCACAGGGAGAACTTGCAAACTCCGCACAGGCAGTACCCAGAACCAAACCAGGGTCGCTGGAGCTGTGAGGCTGCAGTGCTAACCACTGCGCCACTGTGCCGCCTGTTTAATGTTTAAAAATGTTTTTAAAAAAATAAGCGAGTTAAAAGTAAGGCACACCAGACTGTAGTACAAATGTGTTAAGCATTTGTTGTAACCTGACTCACAGAACTTCTAATCCCAACACAGATTCTTAAAGTAATCATTCATTTTCCCCACTTTGTCTCTGCGTCCTATGATAGCGACACTTTTAATGTATGAGAATCTCCCAAGCCGCTTCGCAGGAATGCGACCAGACAAAAATTAGCACTGAGCCAAAGAAGCAGATACTAGGACAGGTGACCAAAAGCTTGGTCAAAGAGATAGGTTTCAAGGAGCGTCTTATAGGCGGAGGGAGAGGTGGGGAGGTGGAGATGTTTAGGGAATTCCAGAGCTTAGGACATTGGCAGCTGAAGGCACAGCCAGTGGGAAAGCAAAGGAAGTGGGGTGGGGGGGTGGGGGGGGAGAGGGGGCCGGAATTGTTGGAATGCAGAGTTCCTGAATGCTTGTAGGGCTGGAAGAGGTTACAGCGATAGGGAGGGACATGGCCAGGGAGGGATGTGAACACCAGGATGAGAATTTTAAAATAGAGGCATTGCTGGACTGGGAGACAATGTAGACCAGCAAGCACAGCGAGATGATGGGTGAATGGGACTTTGTGCGATAAGGATAAGGACAGCAAATTTTTGGATGAGCTGAAGAAGTCGAGTTATTAAATTTGACAATCTGAGATGGCAACAAAGAAGGATTAGGAGCTGGAGTCACAATCCCATTCAGTCCTGCTTTTATCTGTCTTCCTCCCCACTTCCCTGTATGTTTTACAGTTTTTGAAGCCTCGGATTCTTTAGCAGTTGGTTGCTCCCACCATGTGGTTGATTAGCAACATTGCTTCTGGTCTCTGTGCAACCAGAGACAGGCTATGCAAGGAAAGGCCAAAGCAAAACGCTGTGGATGCTGGAAATCTGAAATTAAAACAGAAAATGCGAGAAATACTCGGCAGGTCTGGCGGCAACTGCGGAAAGAGAAATGCTTCAGGTTGACGACCTTGCATCAAAACTGGAAAAAGTTAGAGATGTAACAGGCTTTAGATGCTGCTATTCCCAAGTACACCCACTCGAACCAATCTTTCTGTCTTTACTTGTCCCATTACCATCTCCTGTTGCCTTGCACCATCATCACTTTTGTCATTTTATCTCTCCTACCCTATTGTAGACCTTGTATTGCTCTTTCCTCCTCCTCCTTCCCCCTTTTGCTGCCTCTGTACTCACTTAAAAAACTGCTACATCTCTAACTTTTTCCAGTTCTGATGACAAGTTATTGACCTAAAATGCTGACTCTCTTTCTCTCTCCACAGGTGCTGCCAGACCTGCCGAGCATTTCCAGCATTTTCTCTTTTTATTATGTAAGAAAAGGTTGTGTTTTTATGGTGCAGGGTGAATAACTTTTGTGACTTGCCTTGTAGGCAAACACAGCAGCCAATTTGTGCACAGCAAGGTCCCACAAACATCGGCTAATATAAATGACCAGTACATCCACTTTGATATGTAGGTTTTTCCTCACCTCATGACTGTTGTGGACAAATTGACAGAGATTGATCGCTGTTATTAGTCAACAACTCTATTACTGTTGTATTATGTGATATGTAGGATGGTAAAACGACAAACTAGATGTACATTGATCTTTCTTTGTCTGGGAATTCTGACATTGCTCAATCAGTAGCTTCTTAATTTACCTCATCTTCATTCCTAACCTCTACAGCCTTGGTGCTGTCCTAAACTGCTGGCCATTGCCCATCACTGAGATTCCTCAAAGACATCTGGCAGGAAATACTAACCAGTGTTCTTACCTGGTGAGCTCCATAGGGCATCTATCATCAGAAACTATGCAGTTGCACATCATCTCCCTCAAAGGGTTGATGGGTCGAGCCAGCAGCATGACATTAGGGAGGGCAAAGTTCGGGCTTGTGGAGGTCACACCCACAGTCACCACGGTAACCTGGTTATGGATGTTCAAGACTTCTCCCTTCTTTGTAACCTGCAAGATAGAGCGACCAGTGAATCAGGGATCTCAAAACTCATTCCAATGCTCCTTTTGTAGTGAATATAACCTGCACCACAGGGTTTAGGGCACGAGGAATCTGGCGCCATTTATGATCTCAGGAATTCCAAAACGTTTCACAACCAATGACATACATTCGATAGATAGGTGGGCAAAACTGTGGCAGATGTGCTCTGCGAGGACATGTGACGTCACCCAATTTGGACCTAAGAAAGATCAGAGTATTTCCTAAATAGTAAGAAGCCAGGAACTGTGGAGGCGCAGGGAGATTTAAAGCTTCATGTACCGAAATCACTAAGTACTAGTGGACAGGTACAAAAAATAATTGAAAAGACTGATGGAACCTTCAGCTCTACAGGGGCTGGTATACAAAAGAGTGGATGTTATGTTACAGTTATACAGTGCTCCATTTAGACTGCATCTGGGTGACATACCTTAGGAAGGATCTAGAAAATTAAGGTGTGATCTAATTGAGATGTTTACGATGGTTAAAGGCTTTGACAGGGTAGATAGAGAGAAACTATTTCCTCTGGTGGGGGCGGGGGTGTGGGGGAGGGGAGCCCAGAACAAGGAGGCTGAACCTTAACATTAGAGCCAGGCCATTCAGGGGTGATGTCAGTAATCACTTCTTCACACAAAGGGGAGTGGAAATCTGGAACTCTCTCTCCCAAAAAAGCTATGAGGCTGGGGGTCAATTGAAAATTTCAACACTGAGATTGATAGATTTTTGTTCAGTAAGGGTATTACAGAACTAGGCTTGAGGGGGTGAACAGCCTCCTCCTGTCCCAATGCTCCTAAATATAAAAAAAAACCTTGTCGAAGATAGAGAGGCACTGGGGAAGGTGCAAAAAGATTTACAAGAATGACGCCAAAACTGAGAGGTTATAACTATCAGGAAAGACTGAACAGACTGGGGACCCTTTTCTCTCGAAAAGAAAAGGCTTAGGGGTGATCTGATAGAGGTCTTTAAGATTATGAAGGGCTTTGATTGGTTAGATGTAAAGAAGGCGTTTCCACCTGTGGGGGAATCCAAAACTAGAGTCTATAAAAAGACAGTCACTGATAAATCCAAAAGGGAATTCAGGAGAAACCTCTTTACCCAGAGAGTGGTGAGAATGTGGAATTTGCTACCACGTGGAGAATTTGAGGTCAATAGCATATATGCATATAAAGTGAAGCTAGATAAACACGAGGGGAAAGAAATATGTTATGTTGACAGGGTTGGATAAAGAGGCTCATGTGGAGCATAAGCACCAGCATGGACCAGTTGGGCCGAATGGCCTGTTTCAATGCTGTAAGTTCTATGGAACCATCTCTGAATGATTAGTGTTTGGTATTTAATTTCTTCTCACCTGCACAAAGTCGCTCTCGAAGATGGGTGCGTATTTGAAAGGATCGTATTCACCATAGAACAGGTGCTGCTGGAGAGCCCCTGGTGTTGGGGATTCGGTGCAGATTTTCTGCTTGGCGAGGGGGCTGCATTGTTTTGTTCCTTCACTATCTGGGGAGACCATTTTGCTTCCTTACCCTAAATAAAAAGAGGTGAGAATAAAAAGGGTTGTATGTTTTCCCAAAAGACCACGATAACTTGAAATAAAACCCAATAAAAATGATAGTACTGCTGGTAATGCTAAGCAGGTCTGCCAGCATCCGTGGAGAGGGAGAAACAAAGTTACCTATTCAGGTTGATGACCTTTCAACTGCACTGAAACATCAGCTCTGTGTTTTTCTCTCTCCACAGATGCTGCCTGACCTGCTGAGTGTTTCCAATATTTTACTATTTTTACTTCAGATCTACGGCATCATTTGATTTTGGCTTAGCTAAGAGTAACTTAGTCATGTCTTTACGACTCATGTCAATTGTCTGTTGGGTTCTGCTCCTAGAGCCGGTCTTAAGTCTCATGCATGAGATTTTGAGCCACTTACTATGGGAGACTAGTTGCCTTCCTCAGGGTTTTTATAAAGAAGAATAGAATTGCATTTGTTTGGCAACTGTCATAACCAACAGAAATCTCAAAACCACTTTACAGCCAATGAAGAACTTTTTTTTGGAACTTTGGTCACTGTTGTAATATAGGAAACGTAGCAGCCAATTTGCGCACAGCAAGCTCCCACAAACAGCAATGTGATAATGACCAGATAATCTGTTTTTGTGATGTTGGTTGAGGGATAAATATTGGCCCAGGACACCGGGGAGAACTCCCTTGCTCTTCTTTGAAATAGCACCATAGGACATTTTACCACCACCTGAGAGAGACTCAGTTTAATGTCTCATCCAAAAAGAAACAGCACCTCTACCTCAGTATTGCACAAGAGAATCAGCCTAAACTTTTGCTTTTAACTCAGGGAGTGGGATTTGAACCCAGAAACTGCTAACTCTTAACCACAAATGCTACCAGACAAACCACAGCTAACACTTTACTGCTAGAGTACCTTCTCTGAGGTTAGGTGTCAGCAGCCATTTTTACCAGAAAAGTCTTTTTAAAGAAATTTTCCCTTAAATACAACTCTCTGGAGCCGCAAGACGCAAAAAAATAATTCTAAAAGGCGGAGTAAAGGAGCAAGCTTTGAAAAATTTGTTTATCAAGAATCTAATGAACATTATGCAGTTAACTGATTCTGCAAACAGACAATCACCCATCTTTATTAAATTAAAAGAAAAATACGGCAGATACTGGAAATCTGAAATAAAAGCAAAAAGTGCTGGATAATACTCAGCAGGTCTGGCAGCATCAGTGGAGAGAGAAACAGAGTTAACGTTTTGGGTCGATGACCTTTCGTCAGAACTGGAAAAAGTTAGAGGTGCAGCAGGTTTTAAGCAAGTCCAGAGGCAGAGAAAGGGGGAGGGGAGCAAAGAACAAAAAGGGGAAGGTCTGTGATAGGGCAGAAGGCAGGAGAGATTAAATGACAAAAGGGATGATGGTGGAAGGCAAAAGGAGATGGTAATGGGACAAGTAAAGAAACAACGGATTTAGGGGAGATGTAAATGGGAATAGCAGAATCAACAGCAAAAACTGCTGCAAAAAGGAATTAAAAGAAAAAATCAGCTTTCCAAACTTCAATGAGCCCTGTCATGTCAGATCCTCCCCACCCCCTCTCCACCTCCCCTCCCCTATAGCTCTGGGACAACCCAGAGAGCTTCAATCAATACAGTGAGAGCCTTGGATTCAGACTCTTCCAGGAACCAACCCAAAGTCCCTTCCAACCCCAAACCCCCGGGAAAGCACAGGTTAAATGGGCTGAACGGCCTCCTTCTGTACTCTAACCGTTCTATGACTCTATGATAATTAACAAGCAACAATTTCAATATCATTCCACCAGTGTCACACTGGCACAATAGAAAGTTCAACAACAAATGCATGTGTACAGCACTGGCCTTTCTCCATTTGGCTTGAACACTTTCAGACTCGACCATACAATGTGGGACTGAAGCCCTGGACACGCCAGAACAGGTGGGTGGGAGGGCAGGTTCCCCTCCCTGCAGAACACTCATAAACCAGTTGAGTTTCTCAGTAACAATCGTGCAGATTTCCTGGCCATTTTCAACAGAGAAAATGTCTTGGTTTTTTCAATCATGGCCACTGTGTGATCTTCAGGATCTTCAAATTTTCTTGGATTATTTTCAGAAAAAGATCGAGGCCACACTGAGCCATACAGACTAGGAAAGCTGTAGGTTTAATTCCAGGTTTGTGCTGAGTTGAGCTTTAGTGCTGGCTGAATCATCGAATAGTACAGCACAGAAGGAGCCCATTCGGCCCATTGAGGTGGTGTTGGCTCTTTCGCAGGGCAATCCAGTCAGTCCCACTTCCTCGCTTTCTTCTCATATCCCTGCAATTATTTTCTCCTTCAAGTATTTATCCAATTTCCTTTTTGAAGGCTACTATTGAGAATCTGCATCCAACGCCCAATCAGGCAGCGTGTTCCAAATCCTAACGCCACGTTGCATACAAACATTTATCCTTATATCTGAGAGGAATTTTAAAAATCAGCCAGGGCTCCTGCAACTGGTTAAAACTCCACTGATCCCGGCTAGTTTGTGTGTGGGTGAGGGGAAGGATTACACTTGCTGCAATGCCCTCCCTAGTGGAATAGCCTGTCGAGGCGCTTTGATGCAGAGTAGGCAAAGTTATCAGAGGGGGGGGGAGCCAACATCAACAGACCCAGAGACTAGCGAGTATCAGTACGTTCAAGATAGTAGAGGGGTGCAAACCCATGTCTTGCTTGAACACGATTGATAGATTTGATTGGTGGATCAACACATGCTCGATAATGCAGACCCTTGTGGTTGCACGGACTCTTGCCTCAGGAGGGACACAAACACCAGCAGCCCTCGGACAAGTGGAGCGATGGTGACGTAGAGGCAATGTCACTGGGCTAGTAACCCCAGAGGCCCAGGCCAATGGACTAGGTCAATTGAAAGTCAGTCTCAGTAACGGTGCCATGAAACCAGCAGTGATTGTCGCAAAAACCCATCTGGTTCACTAATGCCCTTTAGGGAAAGGAATCTGCCATCCTTTCCTGGTCTGGCCTACATGGAACTTCAGACCCACAGCAATGTGGTTGACTCTTAAGCCACTCAGCTCAAGGGCAATTACGGATGGGCAATCTATCCTAACCATTCCAGTGACAGCCACATCCCATGAAAGAATACTCCATGTCTGAACTTAGTGAAGTGTTGGCAAGGGCTATTCCACGATGGAAGGCGTCCTAACCAGGCTTCTCAACAGGGGAGCACTGGAGGGGTGGGTCACCCAGGTGAATCCCCTCCAACACCACCACCGCCCCCCTCCCTCTTGGAGCCCATGGGTGCTGAAATCAAACATCATGCTCCAAGTTCTGCCCTGCATTGAGATCCAGCCAAGCACACAAAGCATGTCGAGGTTAGTTCAGCTGCTTCGTTGGGGGGCAAGGGGGGGAAAGCGAATTGCATCGGCGCTGCGCCGCCGGTAACTGGGGCGTTAAGTTCGGCAGAAGAACGGCTTCCCCATTCTTAAAGGGGCCGCTCAAGCCACCACCACAAAGCCGGCAGCGAAAGTGGCAACTCAAATATAACGAACAGGCTCCACGCCAAATTCCGGCGTGGAGGAAAGCCAGAGAATTGGAGTGGGCACTCACGCTCTTAAAGGAACCGCTCCGCCTGGCACATGAAGCTTTAGGTTGTGCCAGTTGCTGCCTTGACTGTGCCTTTAAAAACTCCGTAGCGAACCATGAACAACAGGCAGGAGGGGACAAAACTCTGATTAAAGTTAAACCACTAAGTTTGGCACCAAATTTAACGTCAACGGGGAAGCCCCCACAGTGACGTAATGCCAACACTCTGTCGTCATCGGGTTGTGACCTCACCCAGCTGCTTCTTTTTGTCACATTAAACAATTTAAAATCAGTAACTTTGTATCTCAGTGGAGTTAACTCTTTCTAAACTCTTCCCCCTATCCTTTCCCCCTCCTTAAAACAGGAGCTCACCTCATCCCTGCCCTCATCATTTTAGCAGTTGTCCCTTTTAGTCATTATTGTGTCATTTTGTTTTAATTATTAATAAAAATATGAAACATTCAGGGGTTTTCCCCCCTCTTACATTTACCTGGCCTCCGGTGTCGTTAATTTTCTGCATGCACATCCAAATATATATATTCCATAAATTGCTGTATTTAAAAAATTTTCTCTTTTTGTCCCCAATACCTGCTGCAGAATGATTAATCAAAACATCTTTTGGCTGCATAATGAATGATATGCTAATTAGGAAGGAGGTGATGTCATCAGGGACAGTCATAAAGTAAAAGTTGCACCTGGGTTTTACCCCACTTATTTTTCCTTTCTCGACCCCAAACGGTGTTCGTCTCTCCTCTCCCCAAGGCGCAAGCGCTCGTTGGACGGTTGCAAGTACGCCAGTAAATCTCACCCCCCACCCACCCCCCCAAGTGTCGCCAGGCTGTTCAACTGTGGAAGGCGCCGCGTCCCGACCCAGCTATGTTTTTGCCTGATTTTCGAACACGTGGTCCTTGCAATGGGGAGTCACTGCCTCTCCGCCCCTCTCTCCTCCTTAAAACCTCCCTCTTTGCCCAAGCTCTCGGTCGCCTGTCCTAATATCGCCTTAAGTGGTCATCCTAATGTAAGGCCCTGAGGCCAACCATAGTGCCGTCTTATAGCCAAGGTTAAACCAACCCAATGCAGATTGGAGATTGAATCTTGCCATTTTAATATGACTTTCGACACATAATGCGTTCCCTCTATTGCGGGTTGAGCTGTTCCATGCTGGGAACATGGTTATGACTTCACGTGTCTTCGGGTAGCAGGGAGGTCATGCTTAATGTCAACCATAAGATTTTAGGGCATCAGAAAGTAAAAGAGAATAACCTGAAGAAAGAAATTCCGAAACCTACCAGCGTCAGGCAATTCCCAGTTTTCCTTTGCAAGCTGAGGCACCTGCGTGAACAGACAGCTAATTGCACCCATCCCATGGGCCTCAGAATGCATCCTTCTCTTTCTTATTCCCTGTTCCTTGTCTTAGTCTATTTTTAGTCTGTATTTCTCTTTCTCTCTCAACATTGTACGATGTGTGAGAGGCCTCTTCTCTCAACTTTCTCTGCACTGGGGGAATGATTAAAAAGAAACCCACAAGGAAATGCAATGAAGGGATGGCTCTCCCAGCATTCAGAGTGCAAGGGAAGGCTCTCTATTAAAACTAGAGACGCTGGTAGTTGTGCAAAAATTAAAAATATAGGCAGCCTTCACAATCTCAGGGCGTCCCAAAGTGCTTTACCACTAATGAAGTACTTTTCAAGTGTAGTCACTTGTAATGTAGGAAATGTGGCACTCAATTTGCACACAGCAAGCTCCCACAAACTGTAATGTGATAACAGATAATCTCTTTTCGTGATTTTTACATCTTCTTGTTGTTTTCTGGTTCCCAGATGTTGGAAATAATCACGCTTTAAAGGCTTGAGCTTTTCAGTTATTTGTTCAGCCACCTGTAGGACTGGCCAGACTGGTTTTCTGTTATGTATCACATGACTCTGCAGTGCAGCTGTGAATGTGGCCCCACTGGAACACTTACACATAACAACTAGTTCCTAGCTAATTAGTTCCTAGCACTTTGCAGCTAGTATAACAATATATAACAGTGATGTTGGTTGCCGGATAAATATTGGGGGGGACACCAGGGAGAACTCCTCTGCTTTTCTTTGAGGAGTGTCAGGAAAGCTTTAGTATCCACCTGAGAGGGCAGACAAGGTCTCGATTTAATGTCTCGTCTGTAAAGACGGTACGTCTGGGTGGACAAATATGATTTCGTGGCATTGTTTGAAGACAAGGAAAAAGGTATTAATGACTCAACCAAACTAGCTGAGTTGCTCTTGCTGCGAGCCAGCATGGGCACAGTGGGCTGAATGGCCTCCTGTGTTGTAACCATTCTATATTCACAATAGAGACTGCACTTCAAAACTACTTCATTGACTGTCAAGTGCTTTGGGATGTCCTGAGGATGTGACAGTTTCTATATAAATGCAGGTCTTTTCTTTCTTTCCAATCATAACTGCTACTCATTTAGATTGTCTAACAATGTGTCTTTCCCTGAACTCAGCCAGGTCACGAACTGGCAATATTAGATGTATCCGCAATCATTATTCTAAAGGAACCTGCAGTCTTCCGTCACAGCATCTGGCTGTCATTTTAATTATTCCAGGTTTCTGCCTTCACTTCTCTGACTGGAAGCCCAATCCTCTGTTGATCAATATCACTGCGATGAACTGTCCAGCGACCAGACCTGAGTTTGTCTTTCACCATGCTAACGACACCTAAAGGAGAAGGGCAAGGAGCAGTGGAAAATCTCCTTCCATCGCTGATGTAGATGGCTTTGTTGCCAGGTGTCATCTTTAGAAATTATGCCCTGGTTAGACCACACCTTGAATACTGTGAGCGGTTCTGAGCTCCATATCTTAGGAAGGATGTATTGGCCTTGGAGGGAGTGTAGTGTAGATTTACTAGATACCTGGACTCCAAGGGTTAAATTACAAGGTAAGATTTCACAAACTACACAATTTAGAAAATTAAGGGGTAATTTGATCAGAATTTTCAAGATATTAAGGGGAACTGATAGAGAGAAACTAAGAAACTATTCCTACTTGTTGGGGACTCTAGGACTAGAAGGTATAGTCTAAAAATTGGAGCCAGACTTTTCAAGAGTGAAATTAGGGAACACTTCTACACGCAAAGGGTGGTCCCTCTTTTGCAAATGGCAATTGATGCTGGATCATTTGTTAATTTTAAATCTGAGCTTGATAGATTTTTGCTAATCAAAGGTATTGAGGGAGATGAGGCAATGGCGGGTATATGGAGTCAGGTCTCAGATCAGCCATGATCTCATTGAATGGCGGAACAGGCTCAAGGGGCTGAATGGCTTCCTCCTGTTCCCATGTTCCTATGTGTCATTGGCACTGGCAAAGCAACCATGAAATTCTACAGCTGACAGTCTGTAGGCAGCGTTCCGCACGAGAGATTATCAGAAAAAATTGAAAAGGCCCAGAATTGGAGGTAACCTTGTGACATGGGTTGGTAATTGGTTGGGAGGTAGGGTTCAGAGAGTGGGTAAAGGGAATGTACTCTGATTGATGGGATGTGACAAGTGGTGTTCCCCAGCGATCCATACTGGGATCTCAGCTTTCCACCATACCTATAAATGACTTGGATGAAGGAATAGAGAGTCTTCTATCCAAGTTTGCAGATGTCTCTAAGTTAGGAGGGAAGTAAACCGTGTGGATTGAAGGAATAAGGTACAAAGGGGCATCGAGAGAAAGTGAGTGTGTCAAACTATGGCAGAAGGAGTTATACGTGAGGAGATCAACTTTGCATCTGAGATAGAGAATTTGGACAGTTTTCTTAATGGTGAAAGACCAGAAGCTATGAAGAAGCAAAGCGATTTGAGGGTCCATGCACAAGTCACTAAAACCATTAGATGGGCAATCCTGGAGACAAATGAGTATTTATGAAACTTAAACCTACTGAATTTCAGAAGAAGTCGAGCTTGTTACAGTTTTCGGCAGGCGTTAATAGCCTCCATCAGAGGAACAGAAATTCCCTTGCACTGTTCTTTAATTTCATATGAATTCCCAGTTTTTCTTTTGACAACTGCAATATCCATCTCCCAATTCAGGTTCTGCAGTTCAGAGCCCATGGCACAAGACTAGTTAAAATCGTTGACTGGTTTGCCTGCCCCCATAAGTTTGTTGGTGGTGTGAAAGCAACAATTTCATATTTTAATAGAGGTGACTTTGAGAACTTTCCAAATTCTCTCTTTCACCAGCAGAGGACGCTGCTCACCAACTCATGCATTTGGGACTCATTAAATAGCACTAAAGAAGTCAGCATTCTCCAGCATTCTCCCTCTACCTGGACCCCTCCCCCTGGCCTTTTACCCACTCTTGATCTTTTCATTGAAAACTTTCGGCGAGACATTGGTCATCTCAATTTCTCTGTCCCCCTCACTCACTCTAACCTGTCTCCCTCTGAACTTGCCACATTCCATTCTCTCAGGTCTAACCCCGACATGGTCATCAAACTTGCAGACAAGGGTGGTGCTGTTGTTGTCTAGCGTACCGACCTCTACCTTGCAGAGGCTCAGCGCCAACTCTCAGACCCTTCTTCCTACCTCAGTCTGGACCATGACCCCACCACCGAACATCAAGCTATATCCACAGGATTGTCACTGACCTCATCTCCTCTGGAGATCTTCCCTCTACAGCTTCCAACCTCATAGTCCCGCAACCCCGGACAGCTCGCTTCTATCTCCTTCCCAAAATCCACAAACAGGACCCACTGAACTTATTTCTTCCTATCTTGACTCTATCTTTTCTCCCCTGGTCCAGTCTCTTCCCACCTACTTCTGACACCCTACATCATTTTGACAATTTCCAGTTTCCTGGCCCCAACCGCCTCCTCTTCACTATGGACATCTAATCTGTCTACACCTCCATCCCCCGGTTTGAGGGCTCTCCGCTTCTTCCTTGAACAGAGGCCCAACCAGTCCTCATCCACCAGCACCCTCCTCCGCCTGGCTGAACTTGTTCTCACATTGAACAACTTCTCCTTCAACTCCACTCACTTCCTTCAAGTAACGGGCGGCACAGTCGCACCACAGCTTCACAGCTCCAGAGACCCAGGTTTGGTTCTGGGTACTGCCTGTGCGGAGTTTGCAAGTTCTCCCTGTGACTGCGTGGGTTTCCGCTGGGTGCTCTGGTTTCCTCCCACAGCCATAGACTTGCAGGTTGATAGGTAAATTGGCCATTGTAAAATTGCCCCAAGTGTAGGTAGGTGGTAGGAGAATTGAGGGAAGGTGGGGATGTGGTAGGGAATATGGGATTAATGTTCTTTTCTTTCTTTTGGGCCTCCTTATCTCGAGAGACAATGGATACGCGCCTGGAGGTGGTCAGTGGTTTGTGAAGCAGCGCCTGGAGTGGCTATACAGGCCAATTCTGGAGTGACAGGCTCTTCCACAGGTGCTGCAGAGAAATTTGTTTGTTGGGGCTGTTGCACAGTTGGCTCTCCCCTTGCGCCTCTGTCTTTTTTCCTGCCAACTACTAAGTCTCTTCGACTCGCCACAATTTAGCCCTGTCTTTATGGCTGCCTGCCAGCTCTGGCGAATGCTGGCAACTGACTCCCACGACTTGTGATCAATGTCACACGATTTCATGTCGCGTTTGCAGACGTCTTTATAACGGAGACATGGACGGCCGGTGGGTCTGATACCAGTGGCGAGCTCGCTGTACAATGTGTCTTTGGGGATCCTGCCATCTTCCATGCGGCTCACATGGCCAAGCCATCTCAAGCGCCGCTGACTCAGTAGTGTGTATAAGCTGGGGGTGTTGGCCGCTTCAAGGACTTCTGTGTTGGAGATATAGTCCTGCCACCTGATGCCAAGTATTCTCCGAAGGCAGCGAAGATGGAATGAATTGAGACGTCGCTCTTGGCTGGCATACGTTGTCCAGGCCTCGCTGCCATAGAGCAAGGTACTGAGGACACAGGCCTGATACACTCGGACTTTTGTGTTCCGTGTCAGTGCGCCATTTTCCCACACTCTCTTGGCCAGTCTGAACATAGCAGTGGAAGCCTTACCCATGCGCTTGTTGATTTCTGCATCTAGAGACAGGTTACTGGTGATAGTTGAGCCTAGGTAGGTGAACTCTTGAACCACTTCCAGAGCGTGGTCGCCAATATTGATGGATGGAGCATTTCTGACATCCTGCCCCATGATGTTCGTTTTCTTGAGGCTGATGGTTAGGCCAAATTCATTGCAGGCAGACGCAAACCTGTCGATGAGACTCTGCAGGCATTCTTCAGTGTGAGATGTTAAAGCAGCATCGTCAGCAAAGAGGAGTTCTCTGATGAGGACTTTCCGTACTTTGGACTTCGCTCTTAGACGGGCAAGGTTGAACAACCTGCCCCCTGATCTTGTGTGGAGGAAAATTCCTTCTTCAGAGGATTTGAACGCATGTGAAAGCAGCAGGGAGAAGAAAATCCCAAAAAGTGTGGGTGCGAGAACACAGCCCTGTTTCACACCACTCAGGATAGGAAAGGGCTCTGATGAGGAGCCACCATGTTGAATTGTGCCTTTCATATTATCATGGAATGAGGTGATGATACTTAGTAGCTTTGGTCTTTGCTCGAGTCGCTCTGAACAGGCTCCAGAAGCTGGCCGAGCGCGTCTACCCTGAGGCACAGTGTGGCTTTCGTGCAGAGAGATCGACTATTGACATGCTGTTCTCCCTTCGTCAGATACAGGAGAAATGCCGTGAACAACAGATGCCCCTCTACATTGCTTTCATTGATCTCACCAAAGCCTTTGACCTCGTCAGCAGACGTGGTCTCTTCAGACTACTAGAAAAGATCGGATGTCCACCAAAGCTACTAAGTATCATCACCTCATTCCATGATAATATGAAAGGCACAATTCAACATGGTGGCTCCTCATCAGAGCCCTTTCCTATCCTGAGTGGTGTGAAACAGGGCTGTGTGGGATTAATGTAGGATTAGTATAAATGGGTGGTTGATGGTTGGCACAGACTCGGTGGGCCGAAGGGCCTGTTTCAGTGCTGTATCTCTCTATGACTATAGGAGGTGTTGCTATGGGTACCCGCATGGGTCCTAGTTATGCCTGTCTTTTTGTGGGATATGTCGAACATTCCTTGTAGCAGTCCTACTCGGGCCCCCTCCCCCAATTCTTTTTCCGGTACATTGATGACTGTATCGGTGCCGTTTCCTGCTCCCGCCCTGAACTGGAAAACTTTATCAACTTTGCTTTTAATTTCCACCCTTCTCTCACCTTTACATGGTCCATCTCCGACACTTCCCTGCCCTTCCTCGACTTCTCTGTCTCCATCTCTGGGGATAGGTTGTCTACTAATATCCATTATAAACCCACCGACTCCCACAGCTACCTCGACTACACTTCTTCACACCCTACCTCCTGTAAAGACTCCATTCCATTCTCCCAGTTTCTCCGTCTCCGACGCATCTGCTCTGATGATGCTACCTTCCATGACAGCGCTTCTGATATGTCTTCCTTTTTCCTCAACCGAGGATTCCCCTCCACTGTGGTTGACAGGGCCCTCAACCATGTCCGGCCCATTTCCCGCACCTATACCCTCACCCTTTCCCCTCCCTCCCAGAACCGTGACAGGGTTCCCCTTGTCCTCACTTTCCACCCCATCAGCCTCCATATCCAAAGGATCATCCTCCGCCATTTCTGCCACCTCCAGCATGATGCCACTACCAAATGCATCTTCCCCTCCCTTCCCCTGTCAGCATTCCGAAGGGATCATTCCCTCTGTGACACCTTGGTCCACTCCTCCATTACCCCCACCACCTCGTCCCCGTCCCATGGCACCTTCCCCTGCAATCGCAGGAGGTGTAATACCTGCCCATTTACCTCCTCTCTCCTCACTATCCCAGGCCCCCAAAAACTCCTTTCAGGTGACGCAGCAATTTACTTGTACTTCTTTCAATTTAGTATACTGTATTCACTGCTCACAATGTGGTCTCCTCTACATTGGGGAGACCAAACGCAGACTGGGTGACCGCTTTACGAAACACCCTCCGCTCAGTCTGCAAGCAGGACCCCGAGCTTCCGGTTGCTGGCCATTTCAACACTCCCCCCTGCTCTCATGCTCACATCTCTGTCCTGGGATTGCTGCAGTGTTCCAGTGAACATCAACGCAAGCTCGAGGAACAGCATCTCATTTACCGATTAGGCACACTACAGCCTGCCGGACTGACCATTGAGTTCAATAATTTCAGAGCATGACGGGCCCCCTATTTTACTTTTATTTTTAGTTATTTTTTTCTTTTTTATATATATTTTTTCTGTGTTTATTTTATTTCATCTTAGTTTGTTCAGTTTGCTTACCCACTGTTTTTTTTCATGTTTGTACTTGCTGCTGTTCAATCTTCAGTCCGTTAACACCCTATCTGTACTAATGCTTTGTCTTTCAACACACCGTTAACATATTGTTTGCCTTTGCTCCATGACCTTCTAGTCAGCTAATCTGTGACTTTGTCCTATCTACACCTTCTCCTTTGTTATCTTTTGCCCCACCCCCGCTTTACTTGCTTATAACCTTTGACATTTCTAATATTTGCTAGTTCTGATGAAGGGTCACTGACCTGAAACGTTAACTCTGCTTCTCTCTCCACAGATGCTGCCAGACCTGCTGAGTATTTCTAGCATTTCTTGTTTTTATATACTAAACAAGTCAGGTTGGACTCTAACTGAGGGATCGTGTAGTTTAAATGCAGGGGTAAGGGATACCTGGGAGTGAGTTACAGGCTGGAATCTAAGAGAGGGGTTCAGGGATGTGGGACTTCGATTATGGAAAGAGACTGAAGAAGCTGGGATTATTCCCAGAGTAGCGAAGGTTCGGGGAGATTTAACGGAGCTGTCCAAAATTATGATGGGATTTGATTGAGTAAATAACAGGAAAACTGTTTCCACTCACAGGATGGTCAGTAACCAAGTTTTTTTTACACACAAGAGTTGTTGTGAACTGGAATGCACTGCTGGAGAGGGCATTGGATTCAGATTCAATAGTAACGTTCCAAACAAACAACAATTTGAATTTATATAGCGCCTTCAACGTATTAAAGCGTCCCAGGGCGCTTCACAGGAGTGTTATCGAGCGAAATTTGACAAGAAGCCACATAAGAAGCTATTAGGACAGGTAACCAAAAGCTTAGGTCAAAGACTTAGGCTTTAAGGAGAGTCTTAAAGGAGGAGAGAGAGGCAGAGAGGCGGAGAGGGTTAAGGAGGGAACTCCTGAGCTTTGGGGACAGGCAGATGAAGACATGACCACCAATGATGGAGCAATTAAAATCCAAGGAGTGCAAGAGGCACGGATTGGGGAAGTGCAGATGGCTCACAAAAGCACAGGAAATAGGAGCAGGAGTAGACCATGTGGACCATCGAGCTTCTTAATTGGCCGTCGCCAGGCCTGCCGGCCAATCAAGGAGAGAGTTGGCCGCTGAGGCTGCAAGGATAATGAGAGGGTGCCTCCATTTTGAGGCACCCTCGCAGGAGAGTTACAAAAGATTTTTCTCTGTTGGGGTCAGGCAGGCCCTGGCAATCGGAGGGGGTAACCCCTCCAGCGGCGGTGCTGACGGTTGCCCCGTCCTTGGGCCATGGAGCCTCGGGGTGTGATGGCTACCCCTCCCACCCCGGGAAGCTGCTCCATGAAACTGGTGACCTCCCCAAGCAGCAGGGGGTCTGCCCCACCACCTGCAAAATGCCAGCCGCCTGGGAAAATGGGCCTTTAATTGGATAGATTGGCCGCCCTCCTCCGGTCAGTGAGCTGCCAAACCAATGCCATTCCTGCTGCTGGTACAATAATTTTACCAGACCCCCTGCCTCCGAGCTCACCAGCTGGGAGTGGGTAATGAGAATTTTAAAATTGATGCATTGCATTTGGTAGCTAGGCTTTGGTCTTCCCTATATTTAATGGGAGGAAATTTTTGCTCATCCAATACTGGATGTCAGTCAAGCACTGTGACAGAGATAGCGGAGAGGTCAAGAGAGGTAGTAGTGAGGTAGACCTGGGTGCCATCTGCATGTAAGTGGAGCCTGATGTTGTGCTTTGGATGCAGCACAGGAGAGGCATCATTTAGATGAGAAATAGGAGGGGGTCCTTGGGCAACTACAGAGGTAACGGCGCGTGGGTAGGAAGAGAAGCCATTGCAGACGATTCTCGAGCTACAACTGGATAGATAAGAATGGAACTGTGCGAGGGCAATCTCACCCAGCTGGACAAGGGTGGAGAGATGTTGGAGAAGGATGGTGTGGTCAACCTTGTCAAAGACTTTCAGAAGAGAATTGGATGAGAACTTGAAAAAGAAAATTTTGCAGCGCTATGGGGACAGAACAGGGGAGTGGGCCTTTTCAAGAGGCAATACAGACACGATGGGCCGAATGGCCTTCCTCTGTGCCATAAGATGCTATCATTTTAGAGACTGAATAACAGGCATCCAGGAGTGAGTTACAGGCTGGGATCTAAGTTGACCTAAACTAGTCCAGGCACAATTTCTTCCTCCACACCCAGTTCACTCGGCCTCTACGAGCTTCCTCTGAACTCTTTAGTAAACGATCTCAGCAGAGGTTCCGACCCCACCCACAGGCGATGATTCTGCCAGCACCCGCTGCTGTGGTGGCCAGACAATAAATGTCGTCCTGGCAGGGTGCCAGTAGGCCTCTGCCCAGCAAGAGGCAACACCTTCAGGAGCAGATGGTGGCGTAGTGGTAATGTCACTGAGCTGGCAATCCAGAGGCCCAGACAAATGCCCTGGGGACACGGGCTCATATCCCACCACGGCAACTGGTGGAATTTCAATTTAATTAATTAATAAGTTCAATTAATGAATAAAAATCTGAAATTGAAAGCTAGTCTCAGTAATGGTGCCATGAAACTATCATCGATTGTCGTAAAAGCCCATCTGGTTCATTAATGTCCTTTAGGGAAGGAAATCTGCCATCTTTACCCGGTCTGGCCTACATGTGATTCCAGACCCACAGCAATGTGGTTGACTCTTAACTGCCCTCTGACATGGCCTCGCAAGCCATTCAGTCGTCAAGGGCAATGAGGGATGAGCAACAAATGCTGGTCTTGCCAGCGATGCCCACACCCCATGAAAGAATTAAGAAGAAATGAATGGGAGCAGGGGAACCACTTAAAGCAAAAGTATACTGAGGGCGAGGGCAGTCGGACATTTCATTTTACCATCTCCTGATAAATTATGAAGGGATTTGACAGGGCAGACGTCAAGAGGATGTTTCCACTTATGGGAGAGAACAGAACTAGGGTCCATGAATATAAGATAGTCACTAATAAATCCAATAGGGAGTTCGGGAGAAACGTCTTTACCCAGAGAGTGGTGAGAATGTGGAACGCTGGGAGAGGTTGAGGCGAATTGCATCGATGCATTGAAGAGGAAGCTGGATAAACACACGAGGGAGAAAGGAATCGAAGGATATGCTGAGAGCTTGAGATGAAGTCGAGCGGAAGGTGGCTTGTGCGCAGCATTAACACCAGTTACGCAGAAGTACGTAGACTTTACAGCATAGAAAGGGGCCACTTAGTCCACCTGGTCTGCATCAGTGTTTATGGTGCAATGTCGCGACTGTTTCTGTGCTCTAAATTCCCTGTAACAATCCCAAAAGGCACTCGGTTAAACAAGCAGGGAATTCCCTCAACAGTGGAGCCGCAGCAGAGCTGCTCATAGCAGAGGCTGAGAATGAAAGCTTTCATGAAGGGAATCCTGACTCACACTGAGTGACTCATGCTCGATATTGTTACACTGAACTTTGCTGAGGAAGGGTTGGTGAGGGGGTGGGGTGGATTGAAGGGAGAAAGAGAGAGAGAGAAAGGGAACCTTCCCTTGCAATGAGTCATCATCACAAGCTTGGAGTCTCCTCACAGGCATCCTCACTGCCAGACATAAACACACGGTAACAGTGACTGCGATCACCCCTGCAGGACTGGAGAATGGTGCTGGGAGATGGGAGATGGGGTGGGTGCGATGGCCAAGAACAAACTGAGAAACATAGTCTGCTGCCTTAAACTCCAGGATCTAACTTACTGACCAACACGGTTGAGCAGACAGTAGGGTTACACCTGATAACTGCCTGCTTAACCCCTTCACTATCACATATGAAACCCTCAACTCATTTAAAAGGAGTCTGGAAGTGCACCTGAAATGCTGAAACCTGCAGGGCTACGGACCAAATGCTGGAAGGTGGGATTAAAGTGGAAGGCTCGTCTTTCGACCGGCGCAGACACGATGGGCCAATTGGCCTGTTCCTTTGTCGTAAACTTTCGATGATTCTACATACATGCTCACTGAAATATTGTCCATGAAGTCCCTTTCCCAACTCCATTGACTCCAGCCTCTTGTACATCCCACTCCACCCTCTCCCGCCATTGACGGCCGCACCTTCAGCATCCTAAGTCCCACTTTCTGGAATTCCCGTCCCAAACCCGTCAACCTCTCCACTTCCCCCTCCTCCTTAAAAGCCACCTCTTTGGCCAAGCAATGAGAAAGGTCTCATGACAGTGAGCCCCAGTGGAATCCATCACTGATTCCCCCCGCCTCCCCGCCCCTTTACCTGCTGCCCCCACTCCCTAAGCTCAGGATCACTGTGGCCAACTCCCCAGATCATTTAACGCAGCACAGGCAAGCAATAACAAAAGACTTGCATTTATATAGCGCCCTTCCCAATATCCCAAAGCGCTTTAGAACCGAAGAAGTACTTTTGAAGCGTAGTCACGCCGGACACGCAGCAGGTAATTTGCACACAGCAAGATCCCAGAAACAATAATGAGATAATGACCACATAATCTGTCTTGAGTATTTAGGTTGAGTGATAAATATCGGCCTGGATACAGGGATAACTTCCCTGCTGTCCTTCAGAATAGTACTATGGGAGCTTGGCAGACAGGGTCTTGGTTTAACATCTCATTCAAAAGACAGCACCTCCAACAGTGCAGCACTCCAAGTAGCAGCCTCAATTATGTGCTTGAGTCTCTGGACTGGGATTTGAACTCACAATCTTCTGGCTTGGAAGCCGTCCTTTAAGCCCCAGCTGACACTGACAGCAGCTGTCAAAGCTAGGAGCAGGCTTCCTCTCTAGGCACGGATATACTGACCAGGCAGTACATTCACCCTCTTTAAACTATTAGGGAGCATCCCCTGTCACAATGGGGTGGGCGCAGAGGAAGTGGGGAGATGAAATCCCTCCAGTCGATAATGTTAGCACAGAAAAAGTCAACATTTTCCGATGGGAAAATCAAGGAGCAGGAGGAATGGGGCAGGATGAGGGGGTGGGGGTGCCATCACATCTGTGGTGACATTACACTGATCTGCTGCTAACTGTGCCAAACAACAGACCATTGATGCACCCTGCAGTAAAGAAAGAGCAAAGCTTAAAAATAAAGAAGGAAGCTGTGTGTTTGAAAGCAAAACAGCTGGCTGAGCCATCAGTGAAGTGCACTAAAAGAGGGAAAATCATCCCGGGATTCCGATGCAATCTCTGGTGGAATGAGCTCCTGGATGCAGGAGGTGTGTTTTAAGTGTTTACACTGTTAAGTTGGGATGGAGAGTTTTAGGGAAATCCTTGTGTGCGTGTGTTTTTTTTTTTCTCTTTCTCTCTCTCTGCCTCAGTGTTTTATTCGCATTCCTGGCTGAATGGGGGCAGTTGCAGCCAACGTCAGAACTGACAAACTCGTCTGCTCCTGGCACAGTGTGCATCCTGCGTCGCCATGGCAACGGTTTTGCCTTCGGAGTTGGGGGGGGGTGGGGGGGGGGTTGCAGTGGTACTGTTCGAGATGATTAAAGGAGTTGATTAAAAGCAAAAGCGCTGTGAATGGGAAACAAAGAAATGAGCCGGGGACGGTGGAGGGCTCTTTGTGAATGAATGCAGGGAGTCAGGGAGGAGGGAAGAGGGGAGGAAGGAGGCAGAGAAAGGAGGGAATCAAAGGGATGGTGAGACGAGGCAGAGAAGGGAAGAGGGGGAAGCATGTGCACAACAGAAAGAGAGCAAGGAAAAAAGAAGGGGGTTTATGAGGGGCCGGAGAGAGGCAAGTAGTGAGTGCGAGATAGTGGGAGTAATTGTGCAGATGATATCGGGTCAGCCACCAGACAGAGTGAATTTTCATTTCCACTAAAGTCAGTCAGGGGAGATGTTTAAGGGCCAAATGATACAATATTGTTTCTTTTCTACCATCACTGAAAGACTAAATTGCCCCCATCCCCTGCAGTGAGTGATTCAAATAATGTGAAGAAAGGAGAGTAGTCTAAATTGGGGACCATTTCCAACTGTGCACCATCTTGCATCTGCCATGGTGCTGAGGCAACATAGGAACACAGTAACACAAGACCATAGGAACAGGAGGATACCATTCGGCCCCTCCAGCTTCTTCCACCATTCAATTAGATCATGGATGATCTGTATCTTAACTCACTCTATCTTGGTTCTACATCCCTCAATACCCTAACCCAACAAAAATCTATCAGAATAAAAGGGAAGTACTGCGGATGCTGGGAATCTGAAATAAAAACAGAAAGTGCTGGGAATACTCAGCAGGTCTGGCAGCATCTGTGGAGAGAGAAACAGAGTTGACATTTCGAGTTGGATATGACTCTTCCTCAGAACTCAGAATCTATCAGTCACAGTTTTGAAATTTTCAATTGACCCCCAGTCTCAAAAGCTTTTTTTTTTTTTGGGGGGGTTGGGGGGTGGGAGGGGGGGTGGTGGTGATGAGGGGAGAGAGTTCCAGATTCCCACTACCCTTTGTGTGAAGAAGTGCTTCCTGACATCACTCCTGAATGGCCTGGCTCTAATTTTAAGGTTCTGCCCCCTTGTTCTGGACTCCTCCCACCAGAGGAAATAGTTTATCTCTATCTACCCTATTAAATCCTTCAATCATCTCAAACACCTCAATTACATCACCCCTTAATTTTCTATACTCTAGGGAATATAGCCTAGTCTTTGCAACATAGTCATAGAGAGATACAGCACAGAAACAGGCCCTTCGGCCCACTGAGTCTGTGCCGACCATCAACCACCCATTTTTCCTAATCCTACATTAATCCCATATTCCTACCACATCCCCACCTTTCCTCAGTTCTCTTACCACCTACCACACTAGGGGCAATGGTGTGCACAAATTGGCTGCTGCACTTCCCATATTACAACAGTGACTACACTTCAAAACTGCTTCATTGGCTGTCAAGTGCTTGGGATGTCCTGAGGATGTGAAAGGTGCTATATAAACACAAGTCTTTCTTTGCTTCTTGACCTCCCTCCCATTTAAAAGCAAAACATTCACCCCCTCAACCCCCACCCTGTCCCAGATACTTTCCCAAAAGGATTAAACCCAACGGGAGCTGTTCTACGTTGCGACAGGGAATTAATCAAGTTGGATGCGGTGAATCTCCTGCCTTACATTGACCTGTAACGTTGTGTCTCTGTTTAGCAGCAAGTCTACCACCCTGGAATGGACGTGCTGTCTTATGAGGAAAGATTGGACAGGCTAGGCTTGTATCCGCTGGAGTTTAGAAGAGTAAGAGGCAACTTGATTGAAACATATAAGATCCTGAGGGGTCTTGACAGGGTGGATGTGGAAAGGATGTTTCCCCTTGTGGGAGAATCTAGAACTCGGGGACACTGTTTAAAAATAAGGGGTCGTCCATTTAAGGCAGAGATGAGGAGAAATTTTTTCTCTCAGAGGGTCGGAGTCTTTGGAATTCTCTTCTTCAAAAGCCGGTGGAACAGAGTCTTTGAATATTTTTAAGGCAGGGGTAGATAGATTCTCGATAAGCAAGGGGGTGAAAGGTGATTGGGGGTAGGCGGGAACGTGGAGTTG
This sequence comes from Heterodontus francisci, assembly GCF_036365525.1. Classification (NCBI taxonomy): domain Eukaryota; kingdom Metazoa; phylum Chordata; class Chondrichthyes; order Heterodontiformes; family Heterodontidae; genus Heterodontus; species Heterodontus francisci. The sequence goes on along the minus strand of NC_090411.1, from coordinate 29,446,458 downwards.
AGGTTCCAATTTGATTAGCCATGATCTTGTTGAATGGCGGAGCAGGCTCGAGGGGCCGAGTGGCCTACTCCTGCTCCTAATTCGTATGTTCGTATGTAACATAGCAATGTTGTTTTTTTTCCTCATGTGCCATAGGAGAGTACCATCAGATGTTGGGTATGGGCTTTCATGGTTAGGTGCTAATGATGTCCTTGACAGGACAGATACTAAAGTTCACCTAGACAGCAGTGAGGGACTTCAACACTGCTGTAACACATGAGGAAAAGGCAGTGTAAGAAATAGAAGCTGGAGAGGCCATTCAGCCCCTTGATCCTGCTCCGCCATTCAATAAGAGCATGGCTGATCTTCTACTTTGACTCCATCTTCCTGCCCTATCCCCATATCCCTTGATTCTCTTACTGCCCAAAACTCTATTGATTGCAGTCTTGAATATACTTAACGACTGAGCATCCACAGCCCTCTGGGGTAGAGAATCCCAAAGACGCATACACTTGGTGAAGAAATTTCTCCTCACCTCAGTAATAAATGATCAACCGCAATTATTTTAGGGGCAGATTAGTTCCTCTAATACCCAACCACATGTGGCCTCTACTAACAGCAGACGTCAGTGTGAAGAAGCTGAATTGCCCACAGTCATGGTCAGTGGAGTTTTCAGCAATGCTTTTGTTAAAGTTCATTCACGGGATGTGGGTGTCGCTGGCAAGACTAGCATTTTTGCTCACTCCCCCCTAATTGCCCTTGAGAAGTGGGTGGTGGGCTGCCCTCTTGAACCGCTGCAGTCCGTGTGATGTAGGTTCTCCCACAGCGCTGTTAGGGAGGGAGATCCATGATTTTGACCCAGCGATGGTGAAAGAATGGCTGATATATGTGCAAGTATGGAACTGCGTGTGTGACTTGGAAGCGTTGGTGTGCCCGGGCAGCTGCAGAGAGGAGGAAGGGAGGAGGTTCAAATGGAGAATGTGCCTACTATCCCTCAGCCAGGAGACCACATTGGAGGAGAAATTCAACTTGGGGCTGTATCACAAAGTGGGCGAGATCAAATTCCTACCTGTTCTATGCCCAGGCTAGTATTCAGCCCGATGAATCTGAGTATCAGGCAGGACGATCTGATAATGCCCATTTCATGTACCATCTCTGCGACAAATGTCTACTTTAGGGAAAGCATGGGGCAGTGGGGAGATGGGGGCAAAGAAAGGAAGGGTTTGTAGGTTGAGAAAGAAAGCAGAATGATGAACATTAGTCACTGGTCATGAAACTGTTAACTGGTTAACACCATTGTCCAATGGGAGAGTGGCCTTTTATGTGCAAGTTGCTGTTTCTGCGAACCTTATTCCCCATTGCTCAGCTGTGCTATGCAGCTGGGAGCCTACGCATGAGTGCCCTGCTCAGCAGTCTGTGCACGAGCTCCTTTGCTTCTATTTCTGGCTCTGCAGGGTCGGTGCCTTCAAAACTCGAACCTGCTCTATTTTTAAACATTTCGAATCACATCACACGCAGACAGACCTGGGAAGACTGCAGAGTTAACCCTCGCAGCGCCAGCTTTCCGTCACGCCCCATGCACCACTTTCCTCTCTTTGCAGCAAGTTGAAGAGAAAGAGAAAACAAATTTGTGCACAGATTGAGGTGAGAGAAAATCAGAAAAAAAGAGAGAGGGAGGGAGACAGATTTGTTAATGATATAAGGAGTATTTATATACTTTAGTGCACATATTTCGTCCCTTCTACTCCTTGCTGGGAGATGGTTCCACCGATACACCATGGTACCTTGCCAAAGCAATCATTCTTCAGCAGTAAATTAGGTTTGGCAGGCACTTCCACTATTGAAGGCATCACCGATGAGCCCAGTCCAGTTGTCTCACAATAGTCCTACCCATGTAATTTACATCAGCGTTTCTTGACAGATTCAAGGAAGGAAAATGGACTGATTCTCACCTCTTCGATGGAGAGGTGCTGAGGCCAATTCTTGCACCTTTGTCCTTTCCCTAGCTGTCATCAGCGAATGCAAACTCAAAACATCCACTCCCTCCACCACCAGCGCACTGTGGCTGCAGCATATCCCATCTACAGGATGCACTGTAGCAACTTGCCAAGTTTCCTTCAACAGCACCTCCCAAACCCCTGACCTTCTGAAGAACAATGGCAGCTTGAAAACGCCATTACTTCCACATTTCCCTCTAAGTTACACATCATTCAGACTTGGACTTGTATCACAGAATCATAGAACAACAGAAGGCCATTCATCCCAAAGAGTCTGTGTTGGGTCTTTCAAAAAGCAATCCCTTTAGATCAACTTTACACTCTTTCTCTATATCGCTGCAATTTTTTCTACTTCAAGTAATTTTCCAATTGCCTTTTGAAAACTGCTATTGAATTTTTTTTTAATTCATTCATGGGATGCAGCATCACTGGCAAGGCCAGCATTTATTGCACATCCCTAATTGTTCTTGAGACAGTGGCGGTGCAGTCCATGTGAGGTAGGTACACCCACAGTGCTGTTAGGAAGGGAGTTCCAGGTTTTTGACCCAGCAACAGTGAAGGAACGGCGATATAGTTCTAAGTCAGGATGGTGTGTGGCTTGGAGGAGAACTTGCAGGTGGTGGTGTTCCCATGCGTCTGCTGCCCTTGTCCTTCTAGGTGGTAAAGGTTGCGGGTTTGGAAGGTGCTGTCAAAGGAACCTCGGTGCTTTGCCACAGTGCATCTTGTATATGGTACACACCACTGTCACTGTGTGTTGGTGGTGGAGGGAGTAAATGTTGAAGGCGGTGGATGGTGTCCCAATCAGGCGGGTTGCTTCGTCCTGGATGATATTAAGCGCTTTGAGTGTTGTTGGAGCTGCACCCATCCAAGCAAGTGGAGAGTATTCCATCATACTCCTGACTTGTGCCTTGTGGATGGTGGACAGACTTTGGGGAGTAAGTAAGTGAGTTATTCGCTGCACAATTCCCAGCCTTGTAGCCACAGTATTTATATGGCTGGTCCAGTTAAGTTTCTGGTCATTAGTAACCCCAAGATGCTGATGGTGGGGGTTTCAGCGATGGTAATGCCATTGAATGCAAAGGAGAGATGGTTAGATTCTCTCTTGTTGGCAACTAGCGGATGGGCAGTAAATGCCAGCCTTGGTAATGATGCCCACGTCTAGAGAATGAATATTAAGAATAAATTCAGTCCAGACTGGCACCTTCCTATTCACTGAATAAACTGAGGAGGAACAGCAAGGGGAAATTTTGATTGAAATGTACACAGTGATGCAATGAGTAGGGTCAGTAGGGCCAGGTTGTAATTTGTTTGATCCATCTTTATCCTCATTTAAGAAGCTCCTTAAAACTTATGTCTTTGGCCAAGCATTATAAGATAAGAATGCAAGGGATCGGAGCAGGAGTAGGTCATATGGTCCCTCGACCCTACTCTGCCATTCAATAAGATTATGGCTGAATTTGGATCTTGACTCCACATTTCTGCCTGATCATATCCTTTGATACCCTGAGAGTCCAAAAATCTACTGATCTCTGTCTTGAATCTACTCAACGACTGAGCATCCACAGCTCTCTGGAGCAGAGAATGCCAAAAATTCACAACCTTCTGGGTGAAGAAATTGCTCCTCATCTCAGTCCTAAATGGCTTATTCTGAGACTGCGACCCCTAGTTCTAGATTCTCCAGCCAGGGAACCCTATCAAGTTTGCCATCAGATCACCTCTCATTCTTCCAAACCTAAAGGAATATCGGATCATTCCACTCAATCACTTGTTGTAGGACAACCTCTCATCCCAGGAATCACTCTATACACCACAAGTGTATTTCCTTCCCCAGTATTTTCTCCTTCTTTTCCTCACCTTTTATTCCAGACTTTTGCCAGTACCTCATTCAAGTGACCTACCTCCATCGGTCCTTCTGACAGTGTACGATGGCTTGCTCCTTGGCATGACTGCCACACCCAATCTGTTCTCTATCTCTCCCTCCTTCCATACCCCCACCCCACCAGCATCCATAAATGGGGAATTCCAACAGAGGCCACCAGACAGCAATCGGGAGCTGGAATGCTGGAAGAAATTCCCACTCCTTACGCCAGGGACATTGTGGCCATTTTGCAGCTCTCCTGCTATTACCAAGGCAGAGATCAGCTTCCTCAGCTTTGGAATCAAGCCTCCTGTTCTGAATGGCTTATTCCCACACCAGCCAACACATCCGCCAGTGGGGCTGCCTGGGGAAGCAAAGGTCATTTCTAATCCCATTGAGCTATTTACTCTAGACAGTAGCTCATGCTGTAGTCCAATTCTTTCCTCTTGTTCCTATGTCCCACAATTGTCAGCCATGCCTTCAGCCCTCAAGGCCCTAACCTTTGAATTTGCTCTTTAAGCCACTTCCCCTCTCTCACCTTCTTTAAGACAATCCTTAAAAACTACAATGACCAAGCATTTGGCCACATGTTCTGATGTCTCCTTTTTCTCAGTGTCAAATTTCCCTTGGTGACTTGAAGCGGCTTGGGACGTTTTACTTCATTAAAGGTGCTATATAAATGCAAGATGTTTTGTAAACCTTTAACAGGGAATAATTCAACATTTAGATAAAATTAAATCAGATTTTAACTATTTTGCAGGGAACCTGGGAGGCGGTGGACAAATTGGTCTAAACTGCACCAGTTTTTCCGGATGTAAAACCAGCAGAAATCTCTGGGCTTGAGTCCCTATGCCCGATCTGCATGGTCCCCTCCAAAGTGGTCCTCATTGTTTTTAGGTGTCCCTGGCGGCCTCCTGAAAGCAGCTTTGGCCTGCTTTAAATATGCAAGGAGAGGTCCTGTGTCTGTTTCAGGAATTCCACTGCAATATTCGTGGTGAAACTAGACGCAGCAAACTCTGTCAACGCTCTGAGAATTTTCTCAAATTCTACAGAGGAATTAACCAAGGGTCCTTAAAGGCCGTGCAAAGAAAGTTAGGTTTTGTCCTGTGTGCAATATTTTTATAATTAGTAAACAAAAGTGTTCACATTTTTAAATGTCCTTGTGACTTACTTCCTGATTTTTCTTGCAGAAATGTCCTGGAGATCATTCTTTAATCTCTGGAGATTCCAGGGCAATCATGGAGGGTTGACCAGAGGAGCAGGAGTGCTCCCTCCTAGCTCCAGAGCAAGGCCTGGTCCAGAACCCCCTGCCATTTTCCATCCCAAACTCCCAGATCTGTTTGTAGGTCATTTCAATGCCAAGCCAGCCTGAATTGAGAAGGTTTGAAGCAATGAGCTGCATTGGGGTGTCCATTTGGCATCCACAACAGGCCACCATTATTGCTATGAGGCCCGAGGGCCAATTTCTCGTGATCCTCAGGCCTCTGTGTTCAGGCGCTTAGGTTGTTCCCTGTGGCTCTTTTGCCACCCGAGAACAGAAATGAACCAATTTCTATCCCAGAGGATTCATTGGTGTTCCAGTGCAACAGGCAGTCAACCAGGTATGTTCCCCATGAGGCCAGAAAACTGGTACTGCCCCAGGTGCATTTGTAAACAGGATGGCACTAGAGTGAAATTTGCAACAAAGTTTTACCATCCGTCGTTCTGATTTTCTGGTGGTGTTGAGTTAAGCGACGAATGTCCCCACCGGTAATGTAATAAAAAGAAAGACTTGCATTTATATAGCATCTTTCACATCCTCAGGCCATCCCAAAGCACGTCACAGACAATGAAGTACTTTTTGAAGCATAGTCACTGTTGTAATGCAGGAAATGCAGCAGCCAGTTTGCGCACAGCAAGCTCCCACAAACAGCAATGTGATAATGGCCAGATAATTTGTTCTTGCGATGTTGGTTCAGGGATAAATATTGGCCGGGACACCAGGGATTACTTCCCTGCTCTTCTTTGACATAGTGCCATGAGGACTCTGAGGTGAGTGTACTACCACTGAGCCACAGCAGACACTTAGGCATTATAGTGCAGTATCCTTTCTAACCCCACTTCCATTCTACGTTATTTCTGACCTATTTTATTTCTATTGTCACATTTCTTTCTTGGCATATGGTTCCATCACCCCACCTTCCATGTTGGATCAAGGATTCACAGCAGTAGAATTCTTTCTCTGCTTTGTTGAAAATCAGTTCTAGAGGCTGCTTTATTTTAGCCCCCTGGGAGCGGGCTCCTTGACAACTATCAGTCTCGAGGAGAGAATGTGACAAAATTAGAAAGGGCAGCACCTAGTTTGCCAACACTCCTGAAACAGAGTCAAGCAATGCTGTAATCACACAGCAAGCCTGCGCAAATCATCATCACACAGATGTTAAACCAAACTGTTTCAGAAACACTTCAGCAGAAAAAAGTTTGCTTCAAAACGCAAGAGTGTTCACTGATAATAGCTTGGGAGAGAGAAGCGTAGTGACTGAGCTCAGCACCTCTGGGCTACGGTGGAATAGAGTCTGCCAGAGTGCCTGCTCCAAATTGTTAAAATCACCTCCTCTGTGTGTATGTGTGTGTATGAGTGGTTGTGTGTACCTGTGGTGTTTGTTTATGTGTGAGCATCTGTTTGTGTGTGTTTGTGTCTGAGTGTGTGTGTGTGTGTATCTGTTTGTGTGTCCCTGTTTGTGTTTGTACGTGAGCATGTTTGTGTGCGGGTGCTTGTGTGTGTATGTGTGCTTGTGTGTCTTAGCGTGTGCACGTGCTTGTGTTTGTTTGTGTGTGTGCATGTTTGTGTGCACATGTCTGTGTGTGCTTGTGTGTGTGTGTGCATGTGCGCTTGTTTGTGTGTTTGTGAGCATATTTGTGCAAATCTGTGTGTGCGCTTGTTTGTGTGTTTGTGAGCATATTTGTGTAAATCTGTGTGTGCCTGTTTGTGTGCTCGTGAGGGTGTTTGTGTAACTCTGTGTGCGCCTGTTTGTGTGTTCGTGAGCGTGTTTGTGTAACTCGGTGTGTACCTGTTTGTGTCTTCATGAGTGTGTTTGTGTAACTCTGTGTGCGCCTGTTTGTGTGTTCGTGAGGGTGTTTGTGTAACTCTGTGTGCGCCTGTTTGTGTGTTCGTGAGGGTGTTTGTGTAACTCTGTGTGCACCTGTTTGTGTGTATGCTTGTGTATGCATATGCATAGTGTGTGTGTGTGTGTTTTTGTGTGAGTATGTGTTTGCATGTGCGTGAGTGTGTTTGCACGTTTGTGTGTCTGCGTGAATGTGTGTTTGTGCGTGTGTGTGAACATGCCACATGAATCTCGGCTGCAATGGTGCTCCACAGTTGAAAATCTTGCCGATAATCACTGTTCATGTTCACATACACCGAATGGCCAGCTACAGGCAAGGCAAGAACCCCCTCCAACAAACAAAAAAAAAATGACAGAGAGCACAGAGGAGAAGGAGGTATAAAATGGCAGCGAGAGAGAGCACAAAAGATGGAGGAGGTGAGGTGGAGAGAGTGAAGAGTTAGAGGAGGACTGCTGTCAGTAAACGAGGGGAAAAATTTGAAAATAAACTCCTCATGAAAAAGATTGTGAGTGAAAAAGATCATTAGTTTGTAAGGTTAAGGAATGGTGCTCCGTTAATGTAATAATAAGCAGTGGCTTAGCCACATTCTATCTCTGGCTATAGAATTGCTCCCTTAGCACTCAGACAGTTAATAATTGAAATGCTGGAAACAGAGTCGATGTCAGGGGTCCAAGATTTATCAAAGGGGCTCACGTGCTGAATTGCGTCAGCAGCTCCCCCTTGAGAGCTTCAAATGTTCTATAAACAGAATAGAAAGAATCGATGCTGCCCCAAGGCATCTCGGTCTGAGGGTTTTATATAGACATAAAGGTACCAAAAATAGCAATGTAGTTTGAGATGACAGGTTCTAAAGAGGAAGACAGACTGAGAGACACAGACAGATAGACAGACAGAAGGAGTGAGAAAGGTACAGACAAGCCGAGAGAAGACAGAAAGAACCCAGTCAGAAACTGAATGAAATTCACCGTCATGAATAAAAAGCAAGGGTTCATTCTTAAAAATCTGACACAGAGGCAGCTCTGAATGAAAGAATTAGCCATTCAAGTACACCAGTTTTCATTCATCCCCCTTATTTTCTTAATCCTACTTTCTTGTTGCCTTCTCACCCTCTTTGTCTCTCATACATTCACACAGTCTCCGTCTGTCTCTCTTGTCTTTTTCCTTTTGTCTGCTTCATTGTCCGCTTGTCTCAGTGTTTCTCATTGCTTCCTTTCTATTTCTCTGTTTTCATTTTTATTCTGTCTTTATCTATTTCCTCTATTCTTTTCTACATTTCTGTCTTTCCCTGTCTCTTCTCCCTGTCTTTCTCTCTGTCCTTTTTCTCCCTCTCTTCCTCCAATTTATCCATCTATCTGTCTTTTCTCCCTCTCTTTTCTCTTAATTTTTCTGCCTTTCATCCTGGTCTTTCTTTCCTCTCTCCGCCTCCCCCTGCCATCCTTTTTCTCTGACAGACAAGTTCAGATTGAATGGGGGAAATGTCAGCAAAGCCAAGCCAAAAATAGCCTCAGCCTTTAATATATGGACAGTTGAGGAGCACAGTGGAACCGCATCAGAGAATAACAGGGCAGTGTGAAATCAGGATGCGTCCTTTAAATCTGATCGTGCTTTGCACAAAGGTTCTGGAGAGGCATCCGAGCTCTTAACTTTTTAACGAGCTTCCCATTTTCTTCACATTGTCATATTCTTCAATGTTCGATGTCTCTTCATGCTCAGGGGGGACTGAGATCACACATCAGTAAAACCGATAAAAAGGTTTTTGCAGTAAAGGGCAACATTAGGGTCACCGAGTCTGGTTAGACGTATTCCTGGAGGTTTTATCACATGAACTCATACCGATAATCGCTCTGTCCAATTAAACAGCCTATTTTCTACCATTTCTAAAATTTTTGTAACTAATGAATGAATGAAAGTATTCAAAGAAAATGCGAAAGGAATTGCACAATCCATTTTTAATGCCCCTGTCGATGATTATTCTCCTGGGCATTGCTGTGTCCTAGAGATGAATCCTTAATTCCTGGAGACTCTGGGCCAATTCTAGGCACTATTGATATCATTCCTGCTGAGTCTTCCATCTTGGTTACAGCCGTCAAGCCTCCCAAATCTTTGCTGACCTCTCCCACAGTCCCCCTTTCAAGTGCGGTGTGGCTGTCTTCAGTCACTCAGTGGTGCCAGCTGTTACCCAATGGGTAACTCTCTGAGTGACAAAGGTTATTGGTTCAAAGCCCACTTCAGGGGCATGCACACATCATCTACGCTGACGCTCCCAGTGCGGTTAATGAGGGAGTGATGTACATTTGAAGGTGTCATCTTTCAGATGAGACGTGAAACGAGGTCCTGTCTGCTCTCTCAGCTGAATGTAAACAGTCCCATGGTACTGTTTCTAAGAAGAGCAAGAGAGTTATCCCCAGTGTCCTGGCCAATATTTATCCATCAACCAACATCACTACAACAGATGGTCTGATTGTTATCTCATTCCTGTTTGTGGGAGCCCACTGTGTCCAAATTGGCTGCAACATTTCCTACACTACAATAATAACTGCACTTTAATATACTTCTTTAACTGTAAAATGCTTTAAAACATCCTGAAGTCATGGAAAGCACTCTATAAATACCAATCTTTCCCCTTTCTGTCCAACCTCTATGTCTCATTTTACACAAAGCTCTGCTTCAAACCTCATATCCATCAGAATGAACTCCCATTTCCACATCTACAATATCTCCTGCCATTATCCCTGCCTCACTCATGCTCTATTAACAAAATTGTTCCCATTCTTGCCAGATCCAAGCCCACTGGTCTTCCAAGCTCCACCCTACATAAGATCCAACTTACTCTGCAGCACACATCCCATCCCACATTAAGTCCCATTCAGCCTTTGCCAATCTTCACCCGCTCCCAGTCCCCCAGTTCATTGCCTTCAAAATCCTTACCCTCCATGCTCCATCCAACCCTTCAAGCTAGTTTGCACCCTCCACTCTCCTGAGCTCCCCCTCGTCAGATACTATGTTCCTACACAATCAAATTTTCTGCCCAAACTCCCACTCCTCACCTTCGGACATCTTTTCAAAATCTACTTGGTTGCTCGCGCCTTCAGTCACTTTTCCATCTCGACCCCCAATCCCTTCTTGTGATCCAGCTCCCTACCTTGTGACATGCCATGTAATGTTCTCTATGGTAAAGGCACTGTTAAGTGCACCTGGCCATTTTGTTCTGTGTTTCACACCTGGCTACACAATAATGCAAAGACATCCTTTCCGTACTCCCCTTCTGAGAGGATGATTGGTAAGGCGGGATAAGATTTATAGCTGTCCCTTTTACCATATATCTATGTCTACCTCTGTCCCAGCTATCAGCTTACACAAGCAGTAGAGTATGGCAGTGTAGTCATTATGTTACTCGACTAGTAACCCTGAAACCTACATTGCAGCAATGAAGACACTTCAAAAGTGCTCCATTGGGTGTGAAGCACTTTGGGATGTTCTGAGGTCATGAACATCAGGATATGCATGGAAGCTTTCTCTTTCCTTACCGACATTCCTTACATTTAAGAATGGAGCGTCCCATCGGGTCCGAACCAGAGATCTTCTCCAACAGGATCGAACCCAACATGAGTTGGTCTACATTGTGATAGGGAATTCCATCAAGTTGGCAGTGAAGGGATTTGGGATGTCCTGGGGGTTTGAATGGAGTTCAATGCAGAGAAGTGTGAAGTGACTGCACAATACACTATAAATAGCACCATTTAAAAATAGATAAGCAGAGAGAACTTGGTGTCCAAATTCTTAAATCCTTAAAGGTGGGGACAGCAAGTTGATAAGGTGGTTAAAAAAGCATATGGGTTACTTAAGTTTATAAATAGAGGAATAGAAACTAAAAGCAAAGGGATCATGCTGGGACTTTGTATGTTTAGAAGTTGGAATATTAAGAAAGAAGAACACTTCAAGAAAGATGTAAAGGCCTTAGAAAGGGTCCAAAGGACGTTTACCAGGGATGATGGACTTCAGTTATGAGGAGAGGTTGGAAAAGTTAGGGCTGTTCTCCTTGGAACAGGGAAGGGCAAGAAGTGGCTTAATAAAGTTTTCAAGATAATGTGCGTTTTTGATAGAGTAGACAGAGAAAAACTATCCCCTTTGGCTAGTGGGTCACTAACGAGAGGTCATAGAGTTAAAACCGTTGGCAAAAAAACCTAGGCAGGAGATGAGATGTTTTCACTCAGTGTTATTAGGATCTAGACTGCTCCACCTGAAAAGGTGGTGGAAGCTGATTCCATAAATAATTTTAAAGGGAGTTGGACAGGTGCTTGAGGCTGAGGAATTTACAGGGTTACGGACAAAAAGCAGGGATGTGGGTCTAAGTACAACTGCTCTTTTAAACAGCCAGCACAGGCACGACAGGCTGAATGGCCTCCTTCTTTGCTGTAAGTTTCTATTATCCTAGGATAAGTGCAAGTCTTCCTTTTTCTTTTCATTCATCTGTAATCCATCCTCTGTCTCTTTAGCCTGTCCTCTTTTATCATTGCTAAGTCTCTTTCTTGTTCTCTCAGTTTCTTCATCTCTTTCTTTCTCTGTGTCACCCTTCATCACTATTACTCTCCTCATCGTTTTTGTCTTTGTCTTCACTTTTCATGCCATCCGCTGTCTTTCTCAATCGTGTTCTTTGCTCCACTCCCTCTGTCTTACTTTATTATTTCTTTCTTCGTTCTCTCTCCCATCTTGTTCTGCACAATAATTTAAGGGTCCCAATGTAAGAAGCCATGGGTCCTCTGAAAGTTAATTGTGGCCTGGTTGGAACATTTTATATTCCATGTGCATTGTGTTTCTCCTCTCTCCCCGTCTCCATCAAGAGCCTCGATGGCAAACATTTTTGGTTTACAATTCAGCGTCTCATTTTCTTGTGTCAGAGGATGTATCACTTGCAGCCCAATGCTTCACTTCGCTGTCACAATCATTGGCCTATCGCAAAGGGGGCAGCCATTTAGGGCTGAGATGAGGAGAAACTTCTTCACTCAGAGGGTTGTGAATCTTTGGAATTCTCTACCCCAGCGAGCTGTGGATGCTCAGTCGTTGAGTATATTCAAGACCGAGATTGACAAATTCTTGGACACCAAGGGAATCAAAGGATACGGGGATAGGGCAGAGCAGGCTTAAGGGGCCATGTGGCATACTCCTGCCGCTATTTCATATGTTCTCAAACAGCAGAGTATGGGAGTATAATGGTTGTGTTACTGGACTAGCTGACTAATAACCCAGTAACGAGACCTCAAAACCCACCATTTGGAAAATTTGAATTAGAGAAGAAAACACTGGAAATAAAAAGCTGGTTTAAAAAAAAAGTGACCATGAAGCTATCGGATTATCATTAAAAACTCAGCTGGTTTACTTGTGTCCTTTAGGGAAGGAAACCTGCCGTCCTTACCTGCTCTGGCCTATATGTGACTCCAGTTCCACACCAATGTGGTTGACATAACAAGCCACTCCGTTGCATCAAACCACTAGATTCTGTGAATCAAAAAGAAGGCACACCACACCTTCTCTGCTCAATAATGCCAGCCCTGCCAACAATGCCCACATCCCCAAGAACCAATTCAGAAAGACACAGCCAGATTCCGTATCCGCAGGGAGGAATCCTTCTATCTCTCTTTTCAGGCAGTATCGCACTGGAGTACCTTAACTGGTCTGCAATTCTATCTATAAATAGCATTCATTTATTCTGAGTCACAGGACTGTAGGAGAGTAAGAGAAACCATTTAACTGCTGGTGATGACTCGGTGCTCCGATGCAGACAGTCCTTTCCCTTTAACCCTGTGACACTAGACTGCAACAGTTATCAGAATATCATATCAGCTCTTGCTTGCAAAGCTGTTCGGAGCTGAAACACTGGCAGCCTTGCTGTGTTATCTTACTGAGAAACCCATCACACAGCAGGACACCACCCAGGTTGAAAAGGTTAGGGGAGAAGGCAGATTAAATCAGGAAACAAGACCTCGTATTAACATAAAGGTGTCGTTTTTTCCTCTTGTGTTGCAGCAGTGGTCAAGTGGTCATCACTGCCTGGGTGAAGTTTCATATCTGTCCTGTGAAGAACATCATTAGCGCCTAACCTCTCCTGTTCTTCTTCAAATAGTGCCACGGCATCTAAGCAGGCAGATAGGGCTTCGGTTTAACTTCTCATCGAAAAACACATAACCTCCGACAGTGCAGCACTCTCTCAGTACTGCATTGACGTGGTGGCCTAGGTTATGTGCCCAGGTTTCTGGAATAGGGTTTGAACCTTCTGACCAACATGAGAGACCTACCATGGAGCCAAGTAGTGGTGATCTGAGTCCAAGTTTGGCTCAGAAAAGCTCTTAAAATGTTTAAATTAATGGTTGACTTTTAACAAGCCTTACGAGCCACTTCAGTAGGACTACTAGGGGCAATAAATGGCAGCTTTACCAGCGATGCCCACATCTTGAGTATGGATTTAAATATAACGTTTCTAATTATGAAAGGCTGCGACAAATAAAAATGAAGAAGCAGGGTGGAGTGAGATGTGAGGGGCATTTAAAAAATTCATTCATTTGACGTGAGCATTGCTAGCAGCCCAGCAGTTATTGCCTGTCACTAATTGCCCTTAAGAAGGTGGTGGGGAGCTGCCTTCTTGAGCTGCTGCATGTGGTGTAGGGACACTCACAGTGCTGTTAGATGATTTTGACCCAGCGACAGTGAAGGAAAAGTGCTTTATCTCCAAGTCAGGATGGTGTGTGACTTGGAGGGGCCTTGGTGATGGTGGTGTTCCCTTGGGCTGAATTTTGTGCTCTTATCAGAGGCGTGTTCGGTGGCATGGGTGTGCGGAAAATCTCTGCAGCACCATCTGCCATGAAGCCCGGCACTGTACCGCAGTGTGCCGATTCTGTTAGAGGTGGGGAAGTACCGTAGCAGTACCGATGCCCCGACGTGACAACATCGTAATTTAAATGTTTGAAATGCTGCTTTAAATAAAGTTGAATTTTATTCACTGCGATGCAACGAAGGTTCCTCAATTTTGTGGTTGACGTGTGGCACTCACGTGCCTTCAGTTTCGCGACTTTGAAAAGCTGGTGCCTCTGAGAGTCCTCAGTGCCGTGGAAAGGAAGGTAACCTAACCAGAGTAGCATAGAGGAAGTGGGGTTTACAGTGGCCATTGCCACGATGCCAAGTGTCCAAAGGACTTGTGTGTGAATGGGGGGGGCGAAACATCGGGTGACTCCATGAACAGTATCTCCATTGCTGCCCCCACCACGTGATTGGCTGGGACAGCCGCCCACCGTGTAATCGCGGTAGCACAACATAAAATTCTGCCCATTTATCTGCTGCCCTTGTCCTTCTAGGCGGTAGAAGTCATGGGTTTGGAAGGTGTTGTCAAAGTGAGTTGCTGCAGTGCGTCTTGTATATGGTACACACTGCTGCCACAGTGCGTCGGTGGTGGAGGGAGTGAATGTTTAAGATGGTGGATCGGATCAAGCAAGCTGCATTGTCCTGGATGGTGTCAAGCTTCTTGAGTGTTGTTGGAGCTGCACCCATGCAGGCAAGTAGTGAGTATTCCATCACACTCCTGACTTGTGGCTTGTAGATGGTGCCAAGAATTTGGGGAGTCAGGTGGTGAGTTATTCAACACAGAATTCCCAGCCCCTGACCTGTTCTTGTAACCGCAGTAGTTATATGGCTGCTCCAGTTAAGTCTCTGGTTTATGTTAACCCCCCAGGATGTTGATGTTGGGGCAATTCAGCGATGATAATGCCGTTGAATGTCAAGGGGAGATGGTTGGATTCTCTCTTGTTGGAGATGGTCATTTCCTGGCATTTGTGTGATGTGAATGATACTTGCCACTATCAGCCCAAGCCTGGATGTTTCCAGATCTTGCTGCATTTCTACAGGGACTGCTTCAGTATCTGAGCAGTCGCGAATGGTGATGAACATTGTGCAATCATGGGTGAACATCTCCACTTCTGACCCTATGGAGGGAAGGTCATTGATGAAGCAGCTGAAGCTGGTTGAGCCTAGGATACCACCCTGAGGAACTCAGAATCACAGATTCACAGAATTGTTACGGTGCAGAAGGAGACCATTCGGCCTGTCGTGTCTGCACCAGCTCTCCGAAAGAGCAGTTTATCGAGTGCCACTGCCCGTATCCCTGCACATTCTTCCTTTTAAAAGAACAATCCAATTCCCTCCTGATTGCCTCAACTGAATCTGCCTCCACCACACTCCCAGGCAGTGCATTCCAGATCCTAACAACTCTCTGCGTGAAAGCGTTTTTTCCTCACGTTGCCATTGCTTCTTTTGCCAATTGCCTTCAATCTGTGCCTCAGTCCCTATACCAATGGGAACAGTTTTTCCCTATCTACCCTGTCCAGACCCACCCTGATTTTGAATACATTTATCAAATCTCCTCTTAACCTTCCCTTCTTCAAAGAAAGTAGTCCCAAAGGGTGGCACAGTGGTTAGCACTGCAGCCTCACAGCTCCAGCGACCCGGGTTCGATTCTGGGTACTGCCTGTGCGGAGTTTGCAAGTTCTCCCTGTGACTGTGTGGGTTTTCACTGGGTGCTCTGGTTTCCTCCCACAGCCAAAGTCTTGCAGGTTGATAGGTAAATTGGCCATTGTAAATTGCCCCTAGTATAGGTAGGTGGTAGGGGAATTGAGGGAAGGTGGGGATGTGGTAGGAATATGGGATTAATGTAGGATTAGTATAAATGGGTGGTTGATGGTTGGCACAGACTCGGTGGGCCAAAGGGCCTGTTTCAGTGCTGTATCTCTAAATAAAATAAAAAAACTTCTCTAATCTATCCATGTAACTGAAGTTCCTCGTCCCTGGGACCATTCTCTTGAATCTTTTCTGCACTCTCCCCAATGCCTTCATATCTTTCCTAAAGTGTGCTGCCCACAACTGAACACAATACTCCAGTTGAGGCTGAACCAGTGTTCTCTACAAATTTAACATAAAATCCTTGTACTCTATGCCCCTATTAATGACGCCGAGGACACTGTATCCTCTATTAACTGCGCTCTCAACCTGTCCTACCACCGTCAATGACTTATACACATCTATATTCTGCTCCTGCACCCCCATTAGAATTGTACCCTTTATTTTATATTGTCTCTCTGCGTTCTTACTACCAAATCACTTCACACTTCTCTGCATTAAATTTCGTCTGCCACTTGTCCACCCATTCCACCAACCTGTCTATGTCCTTTTGAAGTTCTACACCATCCTCTTCACAGTTCACAATGTTTCCAAGTTTTGTATCATCCACAAATTTTGAAGTACTGCCCTGTACACCAAGGTCTAGGTCATTAATATATATCAGGAACAGCAAAGGTCCTAACACCAGCCCTTGGGGAACTCCACTATAAACCTTCTCCAGTCCAACAAACATCCATTAACCACTACTGTCTGTTTTCTGTCACTCAGCCAATTTCGTATCCATATTGCTACTGTCCCTTTTATTCCACGAGCTATAACTTTGCTCACAAGTCTGTTGTGTGGCACTTTATCAAATGTTTTTTGGAGGTCCATGTACACCACCTCATCAACCCTCTCTGTTAACTCATCAAATACCTCCAGCAAGTTAGTTAAACATGATTTTCCCTTCATAAATCCATGCAGGCTTTCCCTAATTAGCCTGCATTTGCTCAAGTGACTATTAATTTTGTCCCATATTATCGTTTCTAGAAGCTTCCCCACCACCAAGGTTAAACTGACTGACCTGTAGTTGCTGGGATTATTTTTACACCCTTTTTGAACAAGGGTGTAACATTTGAGATTGTCCAGCCCTCTGGCACCACCCCTGAATCTAAGGAAGACTGGGAAATTATGGCCAGTGCCTCTGCAATTTCTACTCTCACTTCCCTCAGTATCCTTGGATACATTTCATCTGGTCCTGGTACCTTATCAACTTATTAGCCTATCCAATACCTCCTCCTTATCAATTTTAATACCTTCAAGTGTCTGAATTACCTCCCCTTTCACCATAACTTGAATAGTATCTTCTTCCTTGGTAAAGACAGATGCAAAGTATTCATTTAAAACCTCAGCCAAGCCCCATGCTTCCATGTGTAAATCCCCTTTCTGGTCCCTAATCGGCCTCACTCCTCGTTTTACCACCCTTTTACTATCAGTATGCCCATAGAAGACTTTTGGATTCCCTTTTATATTAGCTGCCAGTCTCTTTTCATACTCTGACTTTGCTTCTCTTATTTGTTTTTTTCACTTCCCTTCTGCACCTTCTATATTCTGCCTGGCTCTTGGTTGTGTTATCCACCTGACATCTGTCATAAGCACACTTTTTTTTTGGTCATCATAATCTTTATCTCCATCTCATCATCCAGGGAGCTCTGGATTTGTTTGCCCCACCTTTCCCCTTCATGAGAATATATCTTGACACGTCCAAACTATCCCTTCTTTGAAAGGGAGCCCATTGTTCAATTACTATTTTGCCTGCCAGCCTTTGATTCCAATTTATCTGGGTCAGATCCATTCTTACCCCATTGAAGTTGGCTTTCCCCAGTTCATTATTCTTCCTCTGAATTGTCCCTTTTCCATATGTTACAAAAGGTTTTATTTTTGTTGTTACGACTGGGTGAGGAGGGGGTCTGGAGCTCCCCACTTGGTCTTTTCCTGCTTTGGCCTGAACAGGGTTTAACTTTTAAAACACAGTGCTTTTTTAGCTTCCCCTCAGTGAGTCATTGCTCACTGCATCTCTAATTGTAATTGTAAAGGAATCAACCAGACAGGTTTTCTCAGGTTTAAACAAGAAAGGTGCAAGTTTATTAACCTTAAAATTCCAACTCAGTTACAACTACTAAGAATGCGCCATACAACCATACTAGTATGCGTCTGCGATAAACACAAATGCAAGTAAAGGCAGAGGAGGAGAAGAATTAAAGGGGGGAAGGTTTGAAGTAGCAGATGGAATTCAGTTACTGTTGTTGGTTTGGATGCAACGATCTTGATTGGAGTTAAGTCTTGCAGTTCTTGTTGGGGCCCAGTGCACACTTTCAAACTTGTTTCACTTGTACCAGAAGGCTGCAGGGCTCTTCTGTCTTGAGGCTTAAGTTGTTTCTGTGGGTCCCTGGAACTTTGTGAGTGAGAGAGAGAGAGAGACCTTGATTCTCTTTGTTCTTCAGTCTGCCAAAAACTTTACTGTGCTGCACAACACAGGTTGGCTAGCAGATTAGTCACATGACTAGCTCTTTGTTTGAGACAGCATCGCCTGTGAGGTTTCTTGATTCTTCAAAGCTTACTAGACACACTCATTGTGGGGTGGAATGTTGGCTTTTACACAGACAATGACTTTCAATGACTTTTGATCATCACTATTGACAAAACCCATCTGGCTAATTGAATCAGGGAGCACTACCATTGTCTCTCTGGGCAACTGTCTCTCAGGATGCAAATGTGCAGCCATGTTTGCAGCCCTGTGGTCTTTTTAAACAAGTTATGTTCAAGGTCCAGTAACAGTTCAAATGGTATTTCATATGACAAATTAATATGTTTCCACTTGGCAGGTATGGTTTCTGTGACATTGTACTAAAACCTTGGACTTCTATGTGTTTTAAAAAACTGAAAATAAGGACTTAAACACCTACAAATAGTTGGAATTTCTGCAATGTTTTGAAAGGAAGTTCAGAACAAACATTGAACCTTATGGGTGCTTTGAAAGGAAGTTGAACTTGTACAAGGACAGGAAAGCAGGAAATTTCAAGGCCTTCCTCAGAGCAATTTTTTTTTGAATGACAGGAGACACTGGGCTGGAATCTATATTGCCGCCGCCATACATAAAAGATGGTGGCCCGCAAGCACGGGTTTCACTCAACGGAGCTGCCATGATCTTATACGCAGTGGCTCATTAACATGTCCGGAGCGGACCGCAGCCCCCCAATGATGTGGAGGGCGTGGACTAGCCGTCATTGGCAACAGCGTCCGGCGTCACTTTTAAAGGGCTTAGAGCCCTTTCTGACGGTTTACATTATTAAAGGGACAGTGCATGTGAATGTTTTCAAAATAATTGCAGAAATATTCCCAGCGCCACTTCCACCTCCCCCGTTGCATTACATTTCATTCCTGCCCTTTCCCCCCCAAAATACTTACCTTGATTATATGACCTTCCCCACCCCCCGCAAAGTTCAGAACTTTTTACTTTTACCCCTTCCCATCACCCACTAGACCAATTAGTCGCACCCTCGTTTCCCCGGATGGGGATCCGAAGGCACGTCAGTGCCTGCCGCCAGGATGACGATCGTGGCGGGCCCTCAAGATCGCGGGTGAGTATATGTAAGTCTTAATTTAATTACTTTTAAAATGCATATTGTGGTCCTGTCACCGAATGGCGGGGGGGCTCCATGAGGCCTCGCCACCACCGCCAAGATCGGGACAGGCCCTGCCGGTGTTGGGGTCGGTGGCAGGCCTCATCCGGGGCAATCTTCATGCCCTTCCCACCACGGCTCCCGACGTCGAGGTTCCTTTAAAATCCAGCCCACTGTGCCTAGACATGTGACTATGTTCAGGAAGGTTTTTTTTTGTCACTTTGGACCCTTTAAAAAGCCAATGAGTTGGACAAAGAGCAGGAATTTGAAATCTTTGCTTTCACTTACCTGGAGCAAGAGAGAAAGACCCAGAAAAGTGTTACCTCTCTCTGTAAAGGATACTTGCATCTCTTGAAAAGGAATCCTGCATTTGAAAGGTGGCAGATTCCTGTTATCTCCTGTCTCTGAAGAATTCCTGCATCCAGTGAGATTCATGTTGCCTCCTGTGTTCTAAGAAATCCTGAAATCTGAAGAATTTTTCTACTGCTAGACTGCTGCTGACCGAAGCAGATCTGTTGCTGCACCACTGATGAAAGACCTATGTGATGCCTGCTGATGTTAAATTGCCGTGAACACCTACCCATCACAGACTGTTCATCACCTCACCTGGAGAGACTTCGCGTGGCATCCAACTATTCAACTCTGGGATACTGCACCATACCCAAAACCTCCTACCAGTATGTGATAAACTCAATTTTTTTTATTATTCCTGTTATTCCTAAGAAACAGCTGTAAACCAAAATCCTTTTTCCCTGGTAAACCATTTTTTTTTTAATGTATGCGTGTGTGCATGAGGATTAAGGAGTTTTTCATATATATAGATTTATCTCGTTAGTAGTTAAGACCTATTATTTCTTTTCTAATAAATAATGTTGCTGTTGTATAAAGAAACCTGGTTTGGTGTGCTTTATTCTGGGGGGACAAAAAGAGTGTGTAATTTGGCTATTCTTTGGTAGGTGGAAAACTTTCTTGATATGCTGTGACCTGTGGAGTAGTGGGACTGAATTAACAGTGCATTACTCCCGCCTTGGTCATAACACATAGCTAACCTAAACCTTATGATGCAATGATTGCTGTCCCCTAAATATTCCACTACTGACACTTGATCCAATTGATCTACCTCATTCCCAAGAACCAGGACTAGCAGTGCCTCCTTTCTCATTGCACTGGAAACATACTGCTGTGGAAAATTCTCCTGAACACACTCTAGGAACTCACGCCCCTCTCTGTGTGCCCTTTACACTACTACTATCCCAGTCTATATATAGATTATTAAAGTCCTCCATTATAAACACTCTATAATTCCTGCACCACTGTGTAATTTCCTTACAAATTTGTTCCTCTACATCTTTCCCACCAATTCCTGGCCTACAGAATGCACCCGGCAATATAAGTGCACCTTTTTTGTTGCTCAGGTGCAGCCAAATAGATTCTGTCCTAGACCCCTCTGGGACAACCTCTCTTTCCAGAGCTTCAACGTTCTTCTTAATCAGAACCACCACCCCTCCCCCTTTCCTTCCTTTCCTATCTTTCCTGAACAACTTATATTCAGGAATATTTTGTACCCATTCCTGCCTTCTTTGAACCAGGTCTCCATTATCACCACAGCATCATGGCTATCTGCGCCAACCTTATTTATCACACTCCACGCATTCACATACATACACATTGACCCTAATTTAGACTTTATTACATTCCCTCTTACTCTGATCCCATCTAATAACTTGTTATTTCCTACTCTAGTGCAATTCATCTCTCCCAATTCTCCGTGCACCTTCGTGTTCCTCTCTCGTATTATTTCCTGATTCCCACACCCCTGCCAAGTTAGTTTAAACCCTCCCCAATAGCACTGATAAATTGCCCCACAAGGAAATTTGCCCCAGCTCTGTTCAAGTGCAACCCATCCAACCTGTACGGTTCCATCTTCTCCAGATCTGGTCCCAGTGTCCCAGGAATCTAAAGCCCTCTCTCCAGCACCATCTTCCTAGCAATGCATTCATCTGTGCTAACTTCCTTTTTCTATACTCACTTGTGCGTGGTACCGGGAATAATCCAGAGATTACTAATTTTGAGCTCCTGCTTGCTAATTTATTACCAAGCTCCCTAAACTCTGCCTGCAGGACCGCATCCCTCTTCCTACCTATGTCCTTGGTACCAATGTGGACCATGACTGCTGGCTGTTCATGCTCCCCACTCAGGATGCTCTGCAGCTGTTCAGTGACATCCTTGACCCTGGCACCAGGGAGGCAATACGCCATCCTGGATTCCCGACTGCGGCCACAGAAACACCTGTCTATTCCCCTGACTATCAAATCTCCTATCATTATTGCTCTTCCAGTCATTTTTGTGCCCCCCTGTGCAGCTGAACCAGCCATGGTGCCATGGCCTTGCCTCTGGCTGCACTCCCGAGATGAACCATCACTTTCCTCAGGATTCAGAACTAAATGCCAGTTGGAGAGTGAGATGCACTCAGGGGTCTCCTGCACTACCTGACTGTTTCTTGTTGACTGCCTGGTATCCATTCCCTCTCTGCCTGCTTAATCTTAAGCTGTGGGGTGACCACATCTATAAACGTGTTATCCATGAAGCTCTCAACCTCACGGACACGCTGCAGTATCGCCAGCTGCTGCTCAAGTTCCGAAACTCCTTCAGCGCTGTCCTGTGGCTGAGATGATTGGCCAATAACCTACACCATCTGCCTTTGTGCGAGTTATGACTCCAGCCAGTGGAGAGTTTCTCCCACTGATTCCCATTGACTTCAAATTTACAAGGGCTCCTTGATGCCACACTCGATCAAACGCAGCCTTGATGTCAAGGGCTGTCACTCTCACCTCACCTCAAGAATTCAGCGTTTTGTGTCTATGTTTGGACCAAGATTGTAATGATGTTTTGGGCCAAGTGACCCTGGCGGAACCCAAACTGAGCACTGGTAAGCAGGTTATTGCTGAGTAAGTGCTGCTTGATGGCACTGTTGATGACACGTTCCATCATCTTGCCAATGATTGAAAGTAGACTGATGGGCTGAATAGGATTTGACTTGGTTGATGAGGACAGGATATAATCGGGGCAATTTTCCACTTTGTCGGGTAGATGCCAGTGTTGTAGCTGTACGGGAATAGCTTGGCTAGGGGCACAGCTAGTTCTGGAGCACAAGTCTTCAGCTCAACTGCCTGCAGCTTGAGCAGGCCCATAGCTTTTGCTGTATCCAGTGTGTTCACCCATTTCTCACTATCCTGTGGAGAGAATCGAATTGGCTGAATACTGGCTTCTGTGATGGTGGGGATCTCAGGCAGTCTATTCGTCTTTTTTTCCCCTCATGCTGGTTCTCTCACCATTTGCCCTGGCCCAGTCTGAGAGATATGTCCTACAAGACTCGGGCCAACTTGTGCAATAGCGGTGCTACCGAGCCACTCATGGTAATGGCCCCACCCCGAGTACACTCTGTGCCCTTGCTACCCTCAGTGTTTCTTTCAAGTGGTGTTCAGCATGGAGGAGTACAGATTCATTAGCTGAGGGAGGGCAATAGGTGGTAACCAGCAAGAGGTTTCCTTGCCTATGTTTGACTGGGTACCATGAGAAGGCATGGGGGCCCAGTCAATTTTGTGGACTCCAGGGCCACTCCCTCCTGACTGTATACCTCTATACTGCTTCCTCCATTGGGTATGTTCTGCCGACAGGTGATGAAGGAGTCTGGGACATTGGCTGTAAGGAATGATTCGGTGCGTATGACCATGTCAGACTGTTGCTTGACTGGTCTGTGGGACAGCTCTCCCGATTTTGACACAAGTGCCCAGATGTTAGTGAGGAGGATTTTGCAGAGGAGACTGGGCAGGGTGTGTCTTTGTCATGTCTGGTGCCCAAGACGATGGCGGGTGGTAAGCCCAGTTTTATTTCTATTATAGTTTCATTTAAGCTGTTTGATACATCTGAATGGCTTGCTAGGCTAGTTCAGAGGGTAGTTAAGAGTCAACCACATAGCTGTGGGTCTGGAGTCTTTTACAGGCCAGACCAGGATTTCCTTTCCTATGGGGCATCAATGAGCTTGTAAGCTTGCAGCCACTACTTTTTGTACTTAAAAAAAATATATTTTTGCATTTTATTTCTGCCTTGCTTTTGCTTTGCTTTTGACTTTGAAAAAAAATCCTCTACTAAACCTGTCGTGAATTTTCAAAGATTACTTTGTATATATTAATTGTGTTTTTCCAAGAACTTCTTCCTTTTGTGTTCATGCTGGTCAGGCCAGGCCATGCACAGCTGTTGTTTTGTCTAAACTACTGTTTTTCTTTTCTTGAAAATAACAGTTGCTTTCTCACTGTTTAAACAGAAGTCAGTACTTACGGTATTCGATTACCCTTGAACTACAAGCCAGGACGATGGATAACCTTGCATATGGAGTGGTCCACTATGGTGTGGTGAGTTTTTTGATGGGCAGTATAACCTAATTGATGGTGTCTCTCACCAGCCATCAAAGGATGTGCAAAGAGCCTGGCAGCCTGGTAGTGCCTGTGAGAAGAATTTGATAAGGACTCACGGATGTCAGACCTTCGTTTTGAGAAAGTCTGGATGGGAACCTCGGGAAGCTGGAATGGAGCCAGAAATTGGACTTAAAGGGGGCACAGCATCCAACGATCTGGCTGCAGCCAGAGTGGACTAGTCAACCACTGAAGACTACAGAGGAAGGGATGTCGACGGAGTGACTGACCGGAGAATCCACCCCTGTGCAAGGTTCTCCGGAGACTTGGTGATGTAAATAGCAAGGGGGAACGGAACCATTTTAGGGAGCTGTCGTGAACAGACTAATTTGGGGTTATAGCAGTGTGCTATAAGTTTTTATGTCTTTCTGTACTCTTTTGCTTCCTTTCTTTTTAAGAAAGATATCTTTCTTTCCTTTTATATCATTAATAATAGTTTAATAATTACATAATTACTGTTTTAATTTGGTGTTGAGTACAGCACCGAACCTAAGTGAGTCTCCACAAGGGACTTTCACACCCTACAAACCAGAGAACGGGTTTTTGCAACAGTCACCATGACTTATTCTATGTTTTTATCCCTGATTTACTTAATTTTAATTCCCTTTTTTCTCGTACTGGACCTGTCCTGGGAATGCTGGAATGGGACTGTGTAGAGGGAGCTTTACTCTGTACCTAATCTGTTTTTTTTTGTTCCTTTCTGTTTTTTGATGGTGGCCTTTATACTCCAGGCCCCTTTTATTTATTTTTGTTGAGGAGGCCTTTATTTCTCAGGCCCGCTTTATATACATTTTATAAAAATAACTTTACTAAAATCAAATAAATAAAACAAAAACTCAAATTAAAACGCACTTCTCTGCATCTATGATGCACTCCAGCCCCTGCAGTTTCCACTGGTCATGGAAGACCTCAAGTGAACTGGTGGACACCGCATGCTCCTTCTCCAGGGACACCCGGGCGCGAAAGTAAGCTTGGAAGCGGGGCAGGCAATCAGGGCGGACAGACCCCTCCCCCCGACGGCCCACTGACTGGACCCATGAATTGCCACCTTGGCCAGGCCGAGGAGCAGACCGACCAAGGAGATTCGCCTCACGGCCCACCCCCTCCGCACCAGGTGCCCAAAGATCAGGAGCTTGGGGCTGAAGTGCGACCAACACTTGAGGAGGAGCCCCTTTAAATACCCAGATTGGCTGCAACCTTGCATGCTCCATACATATGTGGAACATGGACTCGTCCAGGCCGCAGATATTACAGGCAGCCTGGGAGTCTGTGAGCCTACTTAAAAGTCTATTGCACGGGACTGTCCTGTGCAGCACCCTCCACCCCAGGTCGCCGATGTAAAGGGGGAGGACTCCCGTGTACACAGACCTCCACCAGGGTTTCCCCTCACCGCCAGATGGCAACACGGACCGCCATGGCATGTGCGAGGGGCAGACGAGGGCGAATTTTAATTCCCCTGTTGCAATAGTAGGATTTGAGCTCTTTTTTCTGGGTTATATCAGAGTGCATTATCGAGAGGGTTGTGGGGTAAATTAGAGTGTTACAGTGAGGGTTATGGAGGGGGAGTAGTGTATATTGGAGTGATACAGTGAGGGGTATGGAGGGGGAGGAAAGGGGGAAGGAGAGAAGGGACTGGACATTGACTTCTACATTACTAGTACAGTAACATAACCACTAAGCTAATGTATCTGCAAAGAGTACACCCCAATAGCAGACAGTGTTACCGTGAGGGGTGTGGGATATACAAGAGAGTGTTACCATGAGGGGATGTGGGGTATATCAGAGAGTGTTACCATGAGGGGGTGTGAGGTATATCAGTGTGTTACGGTGAGGGGTGTGGGGTATATCAGAGAGTGTTACCATGAGGGGTCTGGGGTATGTCAGATTGTTACAGCGTATGGTGTGGAGTATATGGAGGGTGTTACAATGAAGTTGTGGGGTATATTGAATGGTTATATAGTGAAGGTTGTGGGGCATATTGGAGATTGTTACAATAATGGGTGTGGGTTATATCAGAGTGCATTATCGAGAGGGGTGTGGGGTAAATTAGAGTGTTACAGTGAGGGTTATGGAGGGGGAGTAGTGTATATTGGAGTGATACAGTGAGGGGTATGGAGGGGGAGGAAAGGGGGAAGGAGAGAAGGGACTGGACATTGAAGTGAGCGGGAGAGTTGATATTTGGAGGTGGGGGAGAGTAGTGGCTCTGTAGCCATTTCATTTGCCTGCATTGTTGCAGGGGAAGGGGCTTAATGCATCATCTCCAATCAACAGCCTTCTGGCAGGCAACACAGCTGGGGGGAATGGGGCAAGTGAAAATAAACATTCTGAATGGGGCAACAGTGGCATACCCACCCACCATATAGAAACATTGTGACATTAATACTGGGGGTAAATTTCCTGATGGCTGCTCCCCTTCCACTGGTGTAACTTTGTCTACAATCCTGTTTATGCACGGAATACGGGATTTCTGCCCACGGAATTTCCACCCCTTCCATTGTCTTTAAACAATCAGTAAACACCATTTAACTTGTTCCAAAACAACAGTGACACTTTATTGAAAGAAGCACACTGCAAACATTGGCTTGCAAAAACAAATTTCAGTTTTAAGTCATATCAGATACAATAGGTTGAAGTAAGGCTGCCAACTCTTGGTGGATGTCTTCCAGGAGATTTCATCACATGACCTCCTCCCGCCCGTCCCTTTGCTCCCGCCATTGATGGCCTGGGTCGTCCAACCTTACGACACTCCGCCTTCCCATGTCAATTGGAATAGACACTTCCTTACCTGGCTGAATGATTATTGAGTGCCAATCAAACAGCCTTTCCCACCCGCAACTGCAGTATTTTTATAACTAACAAACAGAAGTGTTCAAACAAAATGAAAACAAAAAACACAACATTTATTTAATGCCCCCAGGATTTTTCGCCTGGGTGTTGCTCACAGCAGTGTCCCAGTGATTAATCTGAAATTCCTGGAGACTCCAACTCAATCCTGGAAGATTGAGAACTCTACCTTGAGAAATCAATACTCAAACTATACAGTAGAAGTAATGTTTGCGCTATACAAAACCCTGGTTAGACCACGCCTGAGGTACTGTGAACAGTTCTGGGCACCACACTTTAGGAAGGATATATTGGCCTTGGAGGGACTGCAGCATAGATTTACCAGAATGATACCTGGACACTGAGGATTAACCTACAAGGAGAGTTGATGCAAACCAAGGTTGTATTCGTTGGACTTTTTAAGACATGATTTGATCAAAGTTTTAAAGATACTCAGGGGAACAGATAGGATAGATAGAAAGAAACTATTTCCTCTGGGTGTGTGTGTGGGAGGGGGGGGGGGGTGTAGCACAAGGGGCATAGTCTGAAAATTAGAGCCAGACCTTACGGGATTGAAATTAGGAAACACTTCTTCATGCAAAAGTGGCAGAAGTTTGGAACTCTCTTCCACACACGGCAGTTGATGCCGGATCAATTGTTAATTTTAAATCTGAGATTAATAGGTTGTTGTTAACCAAAGATATTAAGCAATGTGGGACAAAGGAGGGTATATGGAGTTAGATCACACCAAGGATGACCAGTAAAAGCTTGCACCTTGAGAGGAAAAGGGAAGAAATTTGAGGGGAAAAGCTAGAAGTAAAATAAAAGTTTGGTCACATCAGTTTGAAGTAAATCAACAACCATCTCTACATTAGTGGAGAGGTCAATTACCAGGGGGCACAGATTTAAGGTGATTGGTAGAAGGATTAGAGGGGACACGAGGAAAAACTTTTTCACCCAGAGGGTGGTGGGTGTCTGGAATTCACTGCCCGGATTGGTGGTGGAGTCAGAAACCCTCAATTCTTTTAAAAGGTGCCTGGACATGCACCTGAAGTGCTGTAATCTGCAAGGCTATGGACCAGGTGCTGGAAGGTGGGATTAGATTGGGCAGCTAGTTTTTTCATCCAGCGCAGACACGATGGGCTGAATGGCCTCCTTCTGTGTTGTAACTTTTCTATGGTTCTATGCTTCTACATTTTATCACTGCCTTCTAGATTTGTGGAATGATGCAGTACAGAAGGAGCCATGTGCCCCATCATACCTGTGCCAGCCCTTTGGAAAAGTTGTCTAGTTAGTCCCACTCCTCTGCTCTTTCCCCATAGTCCTGCAAATTTTTCCACTTCAAGTCCCCTTTTGTAAGTTACTATTGAATCTGCTTTCACTGGCCTTTCAGGCAGCGCATTCCAGATCATAACAACTCGTTGTGTGAAACAAAATTCTCCTTATCTCACTTTTGGTTCTTTTGCCAAATATCCTAGATCTCTGTCCTCTGGTTACTGACCCTTCTGCCAGTGGAAATGGGTTTCTCTTGATTTACTCTATCAAAACACTTTCAATTAGTTTTTTTTTCTTCAGTAATCCTCTAAGTTGTTAAAACAGTGCCACCTTGGTTGGAACAGGTTGCATTGCAGATCTAAAGCTCCCACATCACATACGAACCCTTCCATGATTTGATTTTTTTTAAAAAACACTCCATATGGAGGTGAGGGAGAACCCTCAGATACTTAATCGCCCAATCAGTAATAAGATCCCCCATTTGTTTGGGCTAAATTGCAGCATCTGATCAAATCTACATGTTCTTTCTGTAATGTGAGAGTCCCAGTTGGCTCCACTAGCCTCAGTAGAGAGCGTTGATGCGTTAATTCAACTCCAGTGTTCAGTCAAGCTCAGAAATTCCATCCAGCTTCTTCTCCAGGTGATCTCATCAGTGCTCTGCCAACATAATAAATCACCATTAATAAGGAAGAAAGCATAAGGATTTCAAAGCTAAGAGTAACTCCTTCCTGGCATTTTTTAAAGTTGCCCTGATGTAAGTGAATGATTGAAAGTTCCTTCCCCAGTTGGGGGAATAGGTGGGTAAGAGTGTGACTACTGCTAACACCAAAGCCTGAATTTCTCCTTATTTCCCCTCTGGTTCATTTGCCAATGATCTAAAATCTGTGTCTTCTGGTTACTGACCCTCCTGCCAGTGGAAACAATTTCTCCTTATCTACTCTAAATCCCTCAGTGAGATCTTCTTCTTTCAGTGAGTTAGAGTTTTATTTTCTCTTTCTGAGTTTGCACCCCTCCCCTCCCCACACCACCACACAAGTCATTTTACCCTATTTGCCCTCTCAGGATGTCTAATCACTGGGTTATTTTGCCCAGATCGGGTTATTTTTTTGGACCAAATTAGCCAGTCTGATTGTCCTCCTTTGCATGAAACCTAAGCCTCAACATCCTTGTCAACGTTCTCATTAGCTTCCACATACTGGCCAACTGTTGTGCAGAGAAATTCATCCTTTGGGCCAGCACTTCATTGTCCGACCTTTGCACCTGCAAAGGCCATGGATGCAACGATTTCACAAATAAAGCAATTCGTGACCCGTAGTCCATTTCAGACTGATTGACCACTTCACAAGGTACAGCCACCTGATAGTTGTGTCACTGGATTATTCAGAGGCCTAGACTAATGGCCTAGTGATGTGAGCTCAAATCCGACCATTGTAAGAAAGAGCTAACTGTGAACGTGAAACTGTTGGATTGTTGTAAAAACTCAGCTGGTTCACTAATGTCCTCTAGGGGAAGAAAGCTGTCATCTTTAACTAGACTGGCCTATATGTGACTCCAGACCCACAGCAATGCGGTTGACTCTTAATCCCCTCTGAAATGGCCGGGCAAGATCCAAGTTATATCAAACCACTAAAAGTAAGTTACAATAGGATGAGTGCTCCAAGAAGGTAGCTCAGCACCATGCAATTGCAAGGGCTATTAGGGATGGACCTTCCCAGTGACATCCACATCCTGTGAATTAGTAAATGCATTTTCTTCCTCCAACATGTACATTTCCTGTACCTGCATCTGCAAATGACTGCAATGTATATTCAACAGGTTTCTATCTAACATCATGTGTCAGCAACAGAACTGTTTGTGGTTCATTGATTGGCCCACATTTTGCTTGAATGAGGCTTCTTGCAGACTTCCCCAGTAGTTAAGCTATTTCCCTCAAAATTCTTTTTGCCCTACAATTTCTGGAAGTGTGACCTGGTAACGTTACGGCGAGGGCAACTGGGCATCTGGGACTTTAATGAACAACAGGACCAATAGTCTATCTCCTTAATTGATAAGATCTGAGGATTGAGAAAGTAACAGAGTAATGATAGAGAAGAAAAAAGGGTGAAGTAGAGCCAAATTAGGGGAAAAAAGCTAAATAAAAAGAGGGAAAGAAAGATGGGATTAGGAGAGAGAGAAAAATGAGACAGCAATAATAAGCAAAAATATTTAAATATGTATTACATGTTGGAGTGAGACTCCACACTTTCAATTGTTCCCTTTCTGGGTGGGAGTGGTTGAGTGGCATTGCAGGAGCATATATCCATTCATTAAAAGGGTCCTTACGCTGTTAAGTACCAGACCTAAATTTCTGCGGTAAGTCTAGTTGGTAAGTAATGCGCAGATACAACAATTTCCTATAAATCACGGGGAGATTGATGATGAGCTGGTGTTTTCGAGAAGCGAATGGCAGAACGGAGCAAATTATTCAGGAACCTGTGTCGATTCACAACACATGGGGTATCTCTTGCTCTCCACAGGTTGCTGAGCGATTTACACGATGATAACAGTGCGTGCCGTTAAACTCGCTGTTATTTTGGCAGCAACACTTGGGCCATTGTTCTTTCAGGTCCGTTACATGCCAGGACCAAATCTTGCACGAGCAGCTGCCTTTAAAGCTTCCCACATTCCCTTCTCTTCGTTATTCCGGTCATTTTGAAGACTTTTCCAAACGATTTGCTATGAATTTTCCCAGGTAATTGATAACTCTCTGCAGATCATCCTTGCATTATGGACATGGTCTGAGATCAACAGCTGAGATTTTTATCTTGTCAAGCTTAATGCTTCCACCAGTGATGATGTGACCAACAAACACCAGCTCAATGACTCCAAATCCATAGATTTCTTTATTAAATCTCATGATCAGACTTCCAGTGACTTCAAATACTTCCTGGGATAAGTCCCACACAATTATATTGTCCATCAATCCTGGACACATTTATATATATAGTTATGAAAGAGCTTCCATTATTTTAATATTTTTACTTTTGGAGGGCTTGTATTAAAACTGAAAAGATTCCATGGATGTGTTTTTTTTGGCCAAGTTCATCGACAGGCCAAAATGTTGTTTGAAAGCCACCTGTTCTGGAGGCCACCTATGATTTGGGCTCAGTAAATAGAAGAACCCTTGGTGACTTGGAAAAAAAATGGTTCCAGATAGACCACATGTCAAGGTTTATGGAGTTTAGGAGGTCGTGTCACTGTTTGGGGTTTGGACATTGTTTTAGTTGTGGTGTGAATTGTTTGAGGACAGTTGGTGTTTTCCTGTCAAAGATAAAGAAACCACCCAGCTCACCTCCTTCTCTACCTTTTTGAAGAAATCCTGCCAAGATTCAGTGTGGAAGAGCAAAAAAATCCCTGGTGCCGTATAAAAGAATTCCTGCAATTCAAGTGTGTACTGGTGGAAAAACCTTGATGCCACATTTCTACCAGAAACCCTACTAGAATAATTCTCGACATCTCCAGAATGGACTTCTGAATCGATCTGAATGACCTATCGCCGCATACCCAGAAGCCAGACCAGAAAAGGGACAACTGACTTCCTTCCATTTCTTCTTTCTTTTTTCGTCAGGAATTAGCAAGTATTTGGCCAAAGTGGTTTCTTTTGTCTCTTTTTTATAACAGACTTCTGTAGAGTGTGTGTGTATAAGTGTAATTGGGGAATTTTTAAAAAGGGAACTTTCATATTTTAATCTGTGTGTTAATGCTTTGCTTCATTACTGGTTAAGTCTTGTATTATAATAAGCTGATAATTTTGTTGTTTATTGAAGAAACATGGTTGGTGTATTTTATTCTGGGATAAAAAATACAGTATATGATTGGTTGTGTCGGTAACTGGGTAAACATTTAAATAGATGTTGTGACCTGTGGAGAAGTGGAACTAGAAAACTCAGTCGTAACTATATATATACATATCAAACACTCCTAATTTGGAACTTGCTTCATCCAGTTTCAGTTGTCAGAATTCTAAGGTGCTAAAATATTTTGTTATCGCAAATTGTGTCATCATTTCCTCATATGTTGGAAGTTTGTTCCATAACCATAATTATTCACATAAAGAAAGTTGGAAAAGAATTATGTCTGTCATGAGACTGGCTCTCCCTTTAGGGTGATAAGCGTCAAGCCAGTGTAGGACAGAGACCCTTCTTCCAATTTCCTCTTTGTCACAAATCCAGCTCACTCCTGGTAAATGACTTTCATACAGACCCTCTAACAGATCCTACCTAAGTCTCCATACCCTGCCTGAACTTGGAGTCTTTAATATTGGTACCCTTTTCACAAGGTTGAGTTTCTTACAAGTGCTGCTGCAGATGAGAACTAGTGTTCACTATGTCATACGAACATACATACAAACATATGAATTAGAAGCAGAAGTAGGCCACTCGGCCCTTCGAGCCTGCTCCACCATTCAATAAGATCATGGCTGATCTGATTGTAAGCTCGGCTCCACATTCCTGCCTACCCCCCCGATAACCTTTCACCCCTTTGCTTATCAAAAATCTATCTACCTCTGCCTTAAAATTTTTCAAAGACTCTGCTTCCACTGCCTTTTGAGAAAGAGAGTTCCAAAGACTCACGACCCTCTGAAAGAAAAAATTTCTCCTCATCTCTGTCTTAAATGAGCGACCCCTTATTTTTAAACAGTAACTCCTAGTTCTAGATTCTTCCACAAGGGGAAACATCCTTTCCACATCCACCCTGTCAAGACCCCTCAGGATCTTATATGTTTCAATCAAGTCACCTTTTACTCCCCTAAACTCCAGCAGATACAAGCCTCGCCTGTCCAATCTT
Organism: Heterodontus francisci; assembly: GCF_036365525.1. NCBI lineage: Eukaryota > Metazoa > Chordata > Chondrichthyes > Heterodontiformes > Heterodontidae > Heterodontus > Heterodontus francisci. The sequence continues at coordinate 29,413,799 of NC_090411.1, read as the reverse complement.
TCCTCATAAGACAACCCTCCCATTCCAGGTATTAGTCTAGTAAACCTTCTCTGAACTGTTACCAATGAATTTACATCCTTCTTTAAATAAGGAGACCAGTACTGTACACAGTGACCAATGCCCTGTATAATTGAAGCATAACCTCCCTACTTTTGCATTCAATTTCCCTCGCGATAAATGATAACATTCTATTAGCTTTCCTAATTACTTGCTGAACCTGCATACTAACCTTTGCGATTCATACACTCGGACACCCAGATCATTTTCCCACAATATACTCCATTTGCCAGATCTTTGCCCACTCACTTAACATATCTATATCCCTTTGTAGCCTCCATACATCCTCTTCACAACTCACTATCCTACCTATCTTTGTGCCATCAGCAAATTTAGCAACCATACCTTTGGTCCCTTCATCCAAGTCATTTATATAAACTGTAAACAGTTGAGGCCCCAACACTGATCCCTGTGGCACACCACTCGTTACATCTTGCCAACCAGAAAATGACCCATTTATGCCTACTTTCTGTTCCCTGTCAGCTAGCCATTATGTTACCCCCTGTACCATGAGCTTTTATTTTCCGAAATAACCTTTGATGTGGTACCTTATTAAATGCCTTCTGGAAATCTAAGTACAGTACATCCACTGGTTCCCCTTTATCCATAGCACATGTTACTTCTTCAAAGAATTCTAATAAATTGGTTAAACATGATTTCCCTTCCACAAAACCATGTTACTCTGCCTGATTACCTTGAATTTTTCTAAGTGCCCTGCTATGACGTCTTTAATAATAGCTTCTAACAGTTTCCCTATGAGATGTTAAGCTAACTGGTCTGTAGTTTCTTGCTTTCTCCCTCCCTTCCTTTTTGAATAAAGGAGTTACATGTGCTATTTTCCAATCTAATGAAACCTTCCCTGAATCTAGGGAATTTTGGAAAATTAAAACCAATGCATCAACTACCTCACTAGCCACTTCTTTTAGGACCCTAGGATGAAGTCCATCAGGACCTGGGGACTTGTCAGCCCACAGCTCCATCAATTTGCTCAGTACCACTTCCCTGGTGATTGTAATTTTCTTGAGTTCCTCCCTCCCTTCCATTTACTGATTTACAGCTAATACTGGGATGTTACTTGTATCCTCAATAGTGAAGACCGATGCAAAAGACAGTTCATCTGCCATCTCCTTATTTTCCCTTATTAATTCCCCAGACTCACTTACTGTGTGATGCTGGCAACTTCACCTACTTCTGCATTGAATATCCCATCACTTATCCTGCTGTACCGTAGATTTATGCTTTAATCTCTTGTATTCATGCTCATAGATGACTTTCACTTCTGCTCCTTTATATAGTTTAAATTACATAGAATTGCATTGAGTTTACAGTGCAGAAACAGGCCATTCAGCCCAGCTGGTTAATGTCAGTGTTTGTCTCTACATGCACCTCCCATCCTACTTCATCTAAAGCTAGCAACATAGTGTTATAGAAACATTGATTGAAACAGCACAGAAGGAGGCCAATCCACCTATCGTACCTTGGATCGAGCTATCCAATTAATCCCACTTCGCTGCTATCTTCCCAAAGTCCTGTAAAGGTTTTCCCTTAAAGCATTTATCCAATTCCCTTTATATGTCACATTTGAATCTGCTTCCACCAGCCTTTCAGGCAGTGCATTCCAGATCACAACAACTTGCTGTGTAAAAAAATGTTTTCTCATTTCGCCTCTGCTGCTTTGCTGATCACTCTTACGCATGTATTTTCTAGTTACTGTCTCTTCTGCCACTGGAAACAATCACTCCTTATTTACTCTATCAAAGCAATTCACAATTTTAAATACCTCTACCAAACCTCCTCTCAACCTTCTTTGCTCTAAGATGAACAACCTCAGCTTCTCTAGTCTCTCCACATAACTGAAGTCCCTCACCTCTGTACCATTCTAGTAAATCTTTCCTGCACCCTCTCCAAGGCCTTACCATCTTTTCTAAAGTGTGGCGTCCAGAATTGCACACAATACTCCAGCAAAGTAACCATAACTTCCTTGCTTTTGTACTCCATTCCTCTATTAATAAAGTCAAGGATCCTATATTTTTTCACAGCCTTCTTAACGTGTCACTTTCAAAGATTTGTGTACATACACCCCGAGGTCTCTCTGTCCCTGCACCCCTTTTTAAATTGTACAATGTAGTTCATATAACCTCTCATCATTATTTCTACCAAAATGTATTCACTTCACACATATTCCTTCTATTCCTTTCTCCCTCATATGCTTATCTAGCTTCCTCTTAATAATATCAGCATTTCAGTCACTTGCAAGGATTGCTCCAGTTTTTCTCATTTACTCGATTTGCAGACACATAAAATTGTTCAAGTTACTTAAATTTCTTTTGTAATGTGCAACTGAGTTTGCCCATTCTCCAATTTTCAAAAACCTTGCATATGTTCTTTGCAAAGTTTTCTCAGTCTGAGCAGCTTTTGGTTCTATGCTGCTTTCCAAACTGTCACACAAAATATTTCATACCTCTCCTTCCTTTAGCTTTGACTGATCTCCTCTCAGGTCTCTTAGTTGAATTGGTTCTCAATGCTGTTCTTGATTCCTGCCTTGATGGTCCCAGCTTCCTCGCCACACAGTTTGCGCTGTTACAGTTTTGACTGTCCTATGAATTTGTGCTGTTTTATTTAATTCTGAATACTGCACTTGCAGCCATCTTTTCTCCCAAAAAAGCTGTTGAGGTTGGGCATCAATTGAAAATTTCAAAAGTGAGATTGATAGATTTTTGTTAGGCAAGGGATATAGAACCAAGGTGGGTAGATGGACTTAGGCTACAGATCAGCTGTGATCTATTCGAATGGCAGAACAGGGTCTAGAGGCTGGTTGGTCTCCTCCTGTTCCTATGGTTTGCTCAGAGGATTATCTGGTATTTCGCAAATTATTCATCTCATTATCAGAATTGCAAATGTTATATCCTTGACCAAAAATGGGTGCAAGGATAAACCCAGCACCTCCAGGCCAGTCAGTTTGACCTCCGCGGTGGGAAAGCTTTTAGAGATGATAATCCCGAACAAAATTAACAGTCACTTGGACAAGTGTGGATTAATTAGGGAAAGCCAGCACAGTTTTGTTAAAGGCAAATTGTGTTTAACCAACTTGATTGAGTTTTTTGATGAGGTAACAGAGATAATGAGGGTAATGCGATTGATGTGATGTATATGGACTTCCAAAAGGCGTTTGATAAAGTGCCATATAATTGACATGCCAGCAAAGCTGAAGCCCATGGAATAAAACAGAAAGTTTCAGGATGTATACAAAGTTGACTGTGATGGGAAACAGAGAGTAATGGTAAACGGTTGTTTCTTGGACTGGAGGAAGGTATATAGTGGGGTTCCCCAGGGGTCAGTAGTAGGATCCCTGCTTTTCTTGTTATATGTTAATGACCTAGAGTTGGGTTTGCAGGGAACAATTTCAAAATTTGCAGATGATACAAAACCTTGCAGTATCGTGAACTGTGAGGAAGATAATGATAGATTTCATGATGGCACAGACAGACTGGTGGAATGGGCAGTCACATGGCAGATGCAATTTAACGCAGAGAAGTGTGGAAAAAGAAAAAAAGGAAGACTTGCATTTATATAGTGCCTTTCATGACCACCAGATGTCTCAAAGTGCTTTATAGCCAATCAAGTACTTTTGAAGAGTAGTCACTATTGTAATGCAGAAACGCAGCAGTCAATTTTGTGCGCAACAAGCAATGTGATAGTGACCAGATAATCTGTTTTTGTGATGTTGATAGAGGGACAAATATTGGCCAGGACACCGGGGAGAACTCCCCTGCTCCACTTCGAAATAGTGCTATGGGATCTTTTACATCCACCAGAGCAGGCAGATAGGGCCTTGGCTTAACATCTCATCTGACAGACAGCACCTCTAACAGTGCAGCACATCCTGCATACTGCTGTGGAGTGTGAGCCTTGATTTTTGTGCTCAAGTCCTGGAGTGGGACTTAAACACAGAACCTTGTGGAAGCCATAGATATTTGCGCTGTAGCACTATATCATGGCGATCTAGACCCACCCCCATTGCGTGAACTAGTATTCATTGAACTCATGAACTCGGCAACTCACGCAGTTGAGTTCAGTTTTAACGGCACCATATCTGCCCAAATAGATGGTGTTGCCATGGGATCCCCTCTTGGTCCAGTTCTCGCAAACATCTTGGTTGGGTTCCATGAGAAGTGTGTCTTTGAAGGAATGACACCTAACCTCCTACCTCTTGCATATTTTCCGATATGTAGATGACACGTTTGCTATATTTGAACCCGCAGCTGCAAGTAACAATTTCCTTGCACGTCTTAATGGGCTCCATCCTGCGCTCAAATTCACCTTTGAAATGGAGCAGTCAAATGAGCTCCCTTTCCTTGACATACTAGTTGAGAAATCTGCTAAGGGGGTCTCTACCACAGTCTACCGCAAACTACCTTCACTGGTTAATACACGCGTTGGGATTCTTACAGTTCCACGCGCTATAAGATTGGCCTTATTGGCAACCTCGTAAATAGGGCCCGAGCCATTTGCTCACCAAGCAAGCTTGATGCTGAAATAGGGAGAATCAAAGACATCCTGCGTGACAATGGCTACCCTGATCAGATCATTTATCGCGGTATATCGCACAAACTTATGAACGGGCCTCAGGCCCTGAAAAGTGACCAGTCTATCTCAAATTACCCTGGAAGGGTAATGTATCCCAAAAATCTGAGCAACAACCATTCACCACTCCTCTCTGATTCCTGTCACTCAGTCAACTATGTATACATCCTAACACTTTCAGTTTTATTCCATGGGCTTCAACTTTGCTGGAATGTCAAGCTAGCTGTTTCACGTTGCTACTATGCAGTAGCAACATGTGTGCTGTTCGCCACTAACAGGATGCTGCCATCAATCAAAAAGACGTCCTGCCTATCACACAAATGAGTAATGTGATATATGAATTTCAATGCCTGTGTGATGCTAGGTATATAGGCCGTACGTCCCAAAGGCTGGCGGATCGTGTCAAACAACATGTTCCTTCCGCTGTTCGCAATGGGCAAGGTACAGGCCGTACCGAACCAGCACGTGGTTGCAAAATTCAAAACACAGTGTCCAACATTAGATGTGATTCCGTGATTTGACAACATTTTCTAAATGATCCTCAGTGTGCTAAGAATTACGCTGACAACCGATTTGAGATAGTCAGTGTGGCACATTTGCGCTTACTGGAAGCCTCATACATTAATACACAGGGCCCTGATCTTTGCAGACAGAAAGAACACGTACACACATTGCGCCTGTTTCAGCTAAACAAAATAAGTGACAGCGATTTGCTGGTTGATTCCTCAGGGCAATGCCTTGACCAATCAGAGTCAAGCTGCCTGGTTTAAATTTCAAATAAAGCTTGGCAGTTAACTATCAGTCACCAGAAACTGGTGCATTCTACATGGCAATGCTTCTACCAATCAGAGTCCACAATCAGCACTCTCTTCACACTGCTCACAATGTGGTCTCCTCTACACTGGGGAGACCAAACGCAGATTGGGTGACTGCTTTGCGGAACACCTCTGCTCAGTCCGTATACATGACCCTGAGCTTACGGTTGCTGGCCATTTCAACACCACCCCTCCCACCACCCCCACCCCCCGCTCTCATGCTCACATCTCTGTCCTAGGATTGCTGCAATGTTCCAGCGAACATCAACATAAGCTTGAGGAACAGCATCTCATTTACCGATTAGGCACGCTGCAGCCTGCTGGACTTTTTCTTTTTTATTTGGTCATTTTATTTTAGGTTTTTTAGTGTGTTTAGTTTGTTTCTATTGTGCCTATCCACTATTTCTGTTTTTTAAAATGTTTTTAATGTTTGTGTTTGGAGTACTTTGTGCTTTACAGTCAATTCACACCCTCTCTGTACTAACGCTTTGTCTTTCAGCACACCAGTGACATACCGTTTGCCTTTGTTCCATGAACTTCTGGTCAGTTATTCTCTGTGACCTTGTCCTATCAACACCTTCTCTTTTGTTATCTTTTGCCCCACGCCCCGCTTTACTTGCTTAAAATCTTTTACATTTCTAATATTTGTCAGTTCTGACGAAGGGTCACTGAGCTGAAACATGAACTCTGCTTCTCTCTCCACAGATGCTGCCAGACCTGCTGAGTATTTCCAGCATTTATTGTTTTTATTTCAGATTTCCAGCATCTGCAGTATTTTGCTTTTATTTTAGCACTCTCTTCTCATACAATATAAATTTGTTGCTTTTCCTTACATTGGTGAATTGGCCTGATGAGTGCAAGATGGAAAGCTTCGACAAAATATCTCTGTTTTCGGCAATACTCAAGTACCAAATGACTATTAATATGCTGATAGATGGTTCCTCCCATTTTCTGCAGATATGCCATATCTGTACCTATCGTACGTCACACTTCCTTGACTCAGTGGCAAGAGTTGCATATCTGAGTCAGCAGGTCGTAGGTTCAGGTGCAACTTCAGAGACTTGAGCACAAGATCTAGGCTGTATTAGCGTCTAATAAGTTCTGTTAATGAATGTTAAATATCTAGTAGTTGAAGATAATAGGGTGAACAGGTGTTGGGTTAGTTAATTGTACTCAGATGTACATATAATGAAGAGCCAGCCAGCACTGGCTGGATGTTATTAGGAGTGGAGAAGTAAGCTCTGTGGCAAGCAATAAACAGTCTCCACCAAAGCATCCTAGTCTCAGTGTCTTCTTCACCAACAGGCTTGGAAATTTCTCTACCATTGGTAGCAGAGGATGGTTGCCTGAAAGTGAAGATTGGAGACTAAGATTTGTTCTCAGACAGAAGATTAGAATTGGACTTTTTTTTTGAGAAGGTTGTAATTGGAGTTTTTTATTTGAAGAAAGATGACTGAAACCAGCTGTAAAGTGTCAGGATATGATTTTCCACTGCTGTTTTGTGAACGCTACGATCAATGGAAGAATGAAGTTGATCTATGGACATGGGTTTTGTCTTTACCAAAAAGAAAGCAAGGAATAGCCCTTGCACTTCCACTTACTGCCAGAAGCAAGATCGGGAAAAGTTTTCTCGGAGCTAGAGTCTCATCATTTGAACAATGAGGAAAGTTTGGACAATCTCTTAAAATTTATGGATAACATTTTTATGAATGGTGACTTATTGAGTGCCTATGAGGGGTGGTCTGACTTTGATAAATTTAGAAAAATGGATGGTTCTTCCATAGAATAATATTATGGAGTTTCATTGACTATATGCAAGGTTGCAGTGACTCGACTTGGAAATTCCTAAATCAGTACATGCCTTCAAATTGTTGGATTGTGCTAGGATATTGAACTTGGATAGGTTCTTGGTATTAACCATAGTTAGATACACTTTTTGATCAGATGTCTGACGCCCTGAAAAAGCTCTGGGGAAAACATTCCTTTCCAGTCACTTTCATGGCACAAAGGGACTCTTCAGCAGTGACACCAAAAGTGGAGGATACAAAGTTGGCAGCATTTTGAGGCCGTTCAAATATAGGGCCCAAATGTCAGTAAGAAAGGAGAATCCCAAACAAATCAAATAAGGATAGAGACCCTTTTGGCAGCTATAACAGATGGCAGAAATTGGGCAGTTATGGCAGAACCCCAGGAATAACCAAGGGGTGGTCAACAGGTGTTTCTGATGTGACTCAAAGTATCACTGTGTTCCATTGTCCAAAAAGAAATAATAAGGTTTTTGAGATGACACATGACATTGAAGGTTTGGAAAGTGAGGCTGATGCTCCTGATCAATCAGAAGGAATTGTACTGGTCACGAGAAGCTTCAGTCCGGTAATGAGTGTCCTAGTCGCAGATTCAATTGCGCAGTACTAGACAGTGGGTGTACGTCCATGGTATGTGGAGTAGACTGGTTAAGGTGTTACATGGATTCTTTAACTTAGGAAGACTGACGTAAGGTCAAAGAATATGACAGTTCTACCTGTTTCAGGTTTGGGATGATAACATGTTGAAATTACTAAAGAAAGTGGTAATTCTGTGTAAAATGGCAGGGGTAAACCATTTTATTAGTACATATGTAGTATTCAGTGAAATACCTCTGCTGTTAAGTAAACCGTCTGTGAAAAAGGCTCAGATGAAATTGGATATGTAACATGATAAGGCAGTTGTCTTTGGGAAATCTGTAGCTTTGCAGTTTACACAGTCAGGACATTTTTGTATCCCTTTACCAAGACTTAACATCTATAAGCAGGATGCTAGAGGTATTAATGGCATCCGGGGGGTAGGGATTTGAAGGAGAAAAGGCAAATTATTTCAAAACTACATCGACAGTTTGCAGATCCATCTTGTCATAGGTTGAAGATTCTGTGAAAAGATGCAGGAGTAATAGGTGATTACACTAAACTTTCTTGAAAATATCAGGGGAAAATGTGATATGTTTAAAAAAGAAATACAGGAGGACATCATCGCAACCCATAGTGAGTCTCCCATTAGCAAGGGATTTTAATGAAACCGTAGCGATGAACTTGAAGGTTTGGGATAAAGACAAATATTTTTCTTCTACACTTGATAGACATAGCGACTAGATTCAGTCTGTCAACGGTAATTTATAGCAAAGACAAAAAAGTAATAGTGGACAAGATAATGGAAAGAGGGATAGGAACGGAAGTGGGAGCACCGGCTGATAATGGAGGAGAATTTGCCAATGATGCGTTCAGGAGTACGTGTGAACATCTGAATATTGTAGCAATGCACACGGCAGCAGAAAATCTTTTTAGTAATGGGATTTGTGAGAAATCACACTGACAAAATGCTCCGAAAAATTTTAGCTGACCAGCCAAATTGTAAATTGACAGCTGCTCTGGTGTGGGCAGTACATGCGAGACACATGCTTCAAACGGTTTATGGCAGGAATCTGAAAATAATGTGGGATCATCCTCCAGCTTTAGAGGGGACTACAATTTAGTTCAATTTTTGCAGAGCATTTGAATGCCATGCATGCAGGGAGAAGGGCATTTATTAAGGTGGGGGTCTCAGAAAAAAAATCAGGAGAGCTTTGAGGGATCGGATCAGGCCATTAGAAGAATTGTAATACCAGGGATACAGTGTATTACAAAAGAGAAGGGCAGAAAGAATGGAGAGGCCCAGGAAAAGTTACAGGCACTGATGGTAAAATGATAATTTTGTAATATGGCAACCAAACCGTTAAAGTACATTCCTCATGGCTTATTGGCACTAATTATACATTGATAGAATCTGAATAAATGATGGGCACTGATGATGCACCATGTACTTCGCAATGACATATGTCAGACTTTTACAAGCAACAGACTGTGGCAAATAACGGGCTAACTAAAAGTAGAACAAGTGTTGAAAATCCAGATAAGGCCATTTACCCCAAAGGTCAACTACCGAATGTTGGAACTAGACTGACTTATATGCCAGAAGGGGCTAGTGAACGGAGGGAAGTCACCATTGTAGGGAGGGCAGGAAAGGCCACAGGGAAATACAAACATTGGCTGAATGTGCAAGACAAGGGGCAGGGTATCAGACCTATGGTTTGGCAGAAGGAAGTGAAAATGTGGAAAGATAGAAAACGTAGTACAAGTTTAGACAGTGGGCCTGAAGATGATTGTAGTCCAAGGAAAAGGTCACGAACTTGTGAAAGGAAGTCTGGTTGTAGGGGGGACAGGTTGAGTAGTAGCAGTTTAGAAAGGGATAGGAAATCTAGTAGGGGACGTTCTTTCACAAGAGCAGGGAGCTCTACAAGAAGTTGGATCCTTTACGATAGAGAAGCTCCAGTGGCTACTAACAAGCTAGATGTTAAGTTGGTAAAGGATGCCAAGCAAAAAGAGCTTGGCAGTTGGACAGAGTTTGGCGTATACACATTGGTGCCCAGATAGACAACCAGCATTGCCCCATACATGGATCTGTACAGAGAAAGTACTTCCCGATGGTACGTATAAAGCTAGGGTTAGACTTGTAGCTCGGGAATTTGAGGAACGACTAGGTGAACAAGATGATACAGTAAACTCCCCAACAGCAGGAAAAGCAAGTTTGAGGATTTTCCTTGCCCTTTTAGCGACACTCATGTGACATCAAAGCATCATTTTTGCAAGCGGAGAAATTTCAAAAGTATTTTTAAAGCCATCAAAAGAAGTTGGAGATATAGAGGGGAAATTTACAAAGCTAAACACATGTTTAAGGGCTAAACGATGCATCCGGGCTGTGGTATTTTTTAGTTAGGTCCGTCCTACTAAAAGCTGGTTGTATCCAACTAAAAGTGGATCTGACAATGCTCTCTTGGTACTATGAAGAAAAACTAGCAGGCATTTTCTTGATGCACGTATACAATTTTCTGTGGGGAGGATCTGAGGCATTTGAGAAATTTGTGGCAGATAAAGTTCTACAGGAATTTAAAATTGGAAGTCGGGTGTCCGGAGTTTTTAAATATTTAGGGTTGAATATTAGGCAGACTAAGTTGTGGCTAACCCTAAATCAACAGTTTTCCCTAGGGAATGTGAATAGGATCCCAATAAATCAGGCCAGATCCTCATAAAAGGAAGACGCTGCAACCAAGGAAGAAGCAGACCAGTTAAGGAGCTGAATCGGGCAGTGGAACTAGTTGTGTACACAAACTAGGCTGGATGTTTGCTATGATGTATTAGAATTGACCAGCATGCTGAAACATGCTACTGTTGGGGAAATGCTGAAAGCTAATAAGACATTGAAGAAATTGAGTTTTGACAAATGTACACTCAAGTTTCCAGCATTGGGTCACCCAGCAGAAATGAAATTAGTCATTTTTAGTGACTCCTCACACACTAATCTTCCCGATGGTTATTCGAGTGCAGCAGGGTTTATTATATTCTTGGTGGGAAGAAGTGATAAATGTTGTACATTAGCCTGGGAATCGAAGAAATAGAGGATAGTTAAAAGCACCTTAGCTGCTGAGACACTATCACTGATAGAAGTGATAGATATGGGTACGTATTTATCGAGTATTTTAAAAGAACTGATACAAGGCGCAATTGGAGAAAAGTTTTCCTATAGAATGCTATATAAATAACCATTCTCTCTGGGACAATGTCCATTTGACAAAAGTGTCTTGGAAAAGTGGTTGAGGATTGATCTCACGAGTATAAAATATGTTGGAAAGAAAACATTTTTCCAAAATAAAATGGGTCGATGCAGGTCATCAGTTTTCGGATTCTTTTACGAAGAGATGCTTGTTCAAAGAAACTGTTGGATGTCCTCATAGAGGGTTGCTTTGTGTTGAGTTAGGAAGACGTGGAATTTTTTTAAGATCACTTTGTAATTTAAACAAGTCTTTTGTTTTTTAAAAAAAGGAGCATGTAGTATGTTAATGGCTGGTGCTGTTGATGGTATAATAACATCATTATGTCTCCTTTTTAGTTTTATATATATTTAATTTAAAGAGGAGGGGAATCTGTTAGTGTCAAATAAGTTCTGTTAATGAATGTTAAATAACTAGTAGTTGAAGGTAATAGGGTGAACAGATGTTGAGTTGGGGGGGGGAGGGTGGGTATTTGGTTAATTGTACTCAGATGTATATATAAAGAATCAGCCAGCACTGGCTGGGTGTTAGGAGTAGAGAAGTAAACTGTGGCAAGCAATAAACAATCTTCACCAAAGCATCCTAGTCTCAGTGTCTTCACAAACAGGCTTGGAAGTTTCTCCAACAGGCTGGAACTCGCATTGCGTAACTGAGGGAAAGTGGCACTAACGGACGTGCCATCTTTCAGATGAGATTTTAAACCCAAGGCCCCGTCTTCCCTCTCAGGTGGATGTATAAGATTCCATAGCACTATTTGAAGAGCAGGGGAGTTCACCCTGGTGTTCTAGCTGATAATTATCCCTCAAAAAAACACAACAATCTGGGTATTATCACCATTACTGTTTGTGGGAGCTTGCTGTGTGCAAACTGGCTGCCATGTTTTCTACAATACAACAGGGACTACACTTCAAAAAGTACTTCATTGGTTGTAAATCAGTTTGGGACATCCTGAGGTCATGAAAGGTGCTATATAAATGCAAGTTCTTTACTTAATTTAGTATTACAGTAGGGAGATAGTTCGACATTGGCAGGGGCACAAAATGGCAGAAGCAGTTCAGAAAACTATGCAGAATGTAGAGTGGAGAGTGTATCGGGAGTGGTGAGAATGTGGAACTCACTACCATAAGGAGTAGTTAAAGCAAATAGAATAGATGCATTTAAGGGGAGGCTAGATAAGCATATGAGAGAGAATGGAATAGAGGGTTATGCTGATAGATTTAGATGAAGAAAGACGGAAGGAGGCTTGAGTGAAGCATAAACGCTGGCAAGGATTAGTTGGGCTCAATGGGCTGTTTGTCATATATCCTATGTAAAACAGGTGGTCAAAGTAAAATTTCACTACCAGTATCTCACAAGCATATTTATTGTTAGATTCAGCACCAGATCCTCCTTTTAATTACATTGTAATTTGAGGTATTCTTAAAAATCTGTTGCTTGTTTCCTAATAACATGCCATAAAATGGATGCTTTCACCATCATTAGGGTACAGTAGTGTAGTGATTGTGCTACTGAGCTAATAATCTGAAGGCCTGGATTAATAAACCAGAGTTCAAATCCCACCAAGGCAGTTTAAGAATTTAATTGTGGTTCAAAAAAAAAATTCAGAAAATTAATAAGCTGATCTCAGTAAAAGTGGCCAAATGGCTGTCAGTTTGTCGTTAAAAACCCAACAGCTCCTTTAGGCAAGAAAGCCTGCTGTCCTTACCCAGTCTGGTCTATACGTGACTTCCCTCTGAAGTGGTCCAACGAGGCAGTCAGTTACATTAAAACTGTTACCAGCAGTTCAAGAAGAAGGTTCACCACCTCCTTCTCAGGGTAACTAGGATGGGTATTAATTGTCTGTCTGGCCAGTGATGCCCACATCCCGAGAATAACAGAGGAAATCTTTTCACTACTTTTTCATCTGCTTCAATACATCGGTTATGCTGTTTATAATTCACTGCAAGATTTCCAGTTGCTCGAAGGGCAAGTGCTTGTTGCAATTTCTGCATTTTGGCTGAGGGATAGATGTCGTGTTGCAGTGTTTTGAAATTGCAACTGCTTTGTGTACACTTAGGACTGCTGTGAACACACACGCTAACAAAGGGAAAGTGAAAGTAAAACAGAATAAAGACTCCATTATGTTCAACAGTTTGCTGCTTCTGTCTCAGTCCCTGCCTCATATCCTATCCTAAACTCAGCTAAACCTCACTCTAGACCCGAGAGACATTGCAATAAACATGCGCCAGTATAACTGGGGAGAAATTCCCTGCTCTTATTCAAAATGGTGCCTTGAGGTCTCAGTTTAATATCTCATCCAAATGACCGCACCTCCAAAGGTCCAGCACACCCTCAGTACTTCATAGAAGCATCAGCCTAGATTTTGCACTCAAGTCCCAAGTCTAGAGTGGGACTTAAACCCAGAACCATCTGACGTCAAAGGTGAGCATGTAACTCAATGAGCCACAGCTGCACAGAATAAGTGGATAGGCTAGGGTTGTTCTCCTCCTTGGAACAGAGAAAGCTGAGGAGATCTGATTGAAATGTATAACATTTTGAAGGCCCTGGACAGAGTGGAGGTGAAGGGCCTATTTACCTTAACAGAGAGGTCAGTAACTAGGGGGCATAGATTTAAAGTGATTGGAAGAAAGATTATAGGGGAAATGAGGAAAAATTGTTTCACCCAGAGGGTGGTGGGAGTCTGGAATTCATTGCCTGAAAGGCTGGTTGAGGCAGAAACCTTCAATTCATTCAAAAGGAATCTCCAGTGCCATAATGTGCAGGGCTACGGACCAAATGCTGGAAGGTGGGATTAGAATAGGTGGATCGTTTTTTGGCTGGCACGAACACAACAGGCCAAGTGGCCTCTTTCTGTGCCATAAATTTTCTGTTTCTATGATTCTATTCTATGAAATTGTCAGGGATCCTGATCAAGTGCTTCACTGCAGTGTTTCCAAAAGGGAAGGATATTGGGAAGAAGCTAATTCCTGAATTGGTTAAGAAGAAATGTGATGTATTAGAGTAAACAAAAAGGAAAGTATCAGATCAGGTAACCTAAAGGAAAAAGAGGTGTTCAAACTTAATGGGACACATTGAAGGATCCTGAAGATAATGGAGGGGGGGTGGGGAAAGAAATTAGAGGTTGATAAATTTATACTGCAGTGTTACGTTGAGAGCGAATGTGTGTTGGAGGACTGGGGATTGGTCAAAAATGGAAGAGAGCTAACCTGAGTAATTATAGATTAATTTAACATCAGTTGCAGGGAAAATTTGGGAATCTTTAAGGATGAAATCATTAAATATCTAGATGGGCTAGAAGCAGATTTCAGAGGAAGATCAGCTCAACAAATCTGGTAATGGGGGAAATACATTGGATGGAATATGCCAAGATAATCTTGCAATATCAGTCTCATAATTCTTTACATAAAAGGATATGAGTTTCATGTTTATTATTTTGAAGTTATTAACTAACTTATGACTAATTTTTCTTGGATTCTTTCCGTGCTGAATTTTTCAATTCTGTTTTCTTTAAACTAAATATACCCCAGTAAAGACTGAGGCATGTTGTGGGACTGAAGGAGTATTTGCTGTTTGACCCACCTGGCCTTCAAACGTCTAATCGGGCAGTGATTAAACAGCAAATCCTGTACTGTACAGGTCTGTACTGCAATGATTTAAAATCTACAGGTTTGTGCTTGATGTAGGCTGTTTGTGCACGGCAACACTGTAGTCTCGACACTCAGCTCCATGGAGATATACTTCAGAATTGAGCAGTGAGTGTCGGGGACAGAGGAACAGCACACCAGTGAGACATTAAAGCAATATCAGCAGACAGATAAACCCAGCATCAATTTATCGTCTGTCCATTTATTTTGTTGCCTCTCTCTCTGAATTTATTGAAACAAAAATTCCAGTAAAAAAAGAATTTGAATTCAATTTCGATTCTATTAATGAATATTTGCTTTTCCTCCTGAAGACTTATAGAATCTTCCAGTACAGATAGAGGCCATTCGGTCTATCGTTTCAGTGCCAGCTCACAGAAAGACTGATTCAATTAGTCCTGCTTCCCCCATAGCCCTGCAAATTTTTCCTTTTCAAATATATAACCAATTCTCTTTCGAATATTGAATCTGCTTCCATCACCCACTCAGGCAGCGCGTTCCAGATCACTAACTGACTGCGTTAAAAAAAAATCTCCTCGTCTCCCTCCTGATTCTTTTACCAACTATTTTAAATCTGTATCCTCAGTTTAATGACCATCTTGTCAGTGGAAACAGTGAATAAGGAGAAACTATCAAAAGGCAGTTTCAATCAAGGCTTTCAAAAGGGAATTAGGCTGTTTTCTGAAAAGGAAGAATGTACAGGGTTATGGGGAGAAGGCAGGGGAAATGGTATTAGGTGAATTGTTTATTCAGAGAGCCAGTGTGGACACGATGGACTGAATGGTCTCTTTCTGCGCTCTAACAATTCTGTGAAACATCAATGATAACGAGAAATCAGTCTATCAAAACGCTTCATAATTTTGAACACCTCAATTAAATCTGCCCTTAACATTCTCTGCTTCACGGAGAACATCCTGGGCTTCTCTAGTCTCACCACATAAGAGAACATGGCAGCCAATTTGCACACAGCAAGCTCCCACAAACAGCAATCTGATAATTTTTTTTTAGAGATGGTTGAGGGATAAATATCAGTTCATATCTGCCTTCCTCTTTCTCAAATGGTGCCTCGGGATTTTTTACATCCACATGAGAGGGCAGACATGGTCTTAGTTTGCCGTCTCATTCAACAAACTGCACCTCCTGACAGTGCAGTATTGCAGTGTCGGCCTAGATTTTGCGCTCAAGTCACTCTGAGTGGCCACTTGGACAAAGTCTTGGAGGGTGAAATTTGGACCTTAGCAAGCAGTCAACAGCCTCAGTAAAGTAGAGAAAGTTGGAGCAACTGGGGGAAGTCCAAAACTAGTGGCCATAAATATAAATCAACAATAAATCCAATAAGAAATTCAGAAGAAACCTTGTTATCCAGAGAGTGGTTAGAATGTGGAACTCATTGCCACAGGGAATTGAGGTGCATTTAAGGTGAAGCTGGGTAATACATGAGGGAGAAAGGATTAGAAGGATATGCTGCTAGGGTAAGATGAAGTAGGGTGGGAGGAGGTTCATGTGGAGCATAAACACCAGCATGGACCTATTGGGCCGAATGGCCTGTTCCTGTGCAGTAAATTTGATGTTATTCTACATAGCTCAGCCAGATACTTTTTCCCCCCCCTTCCTGTGAGACACTGGAATGTTGAGGGCTATGTGTCATCTTAAGCAACCCCATTAATCACTGAGCAATCTGTAGTTATGCGGCACAATTTAATCATTCATTGTAAAATACCAGCCACAGCTCTTTCTGTTAAATTCATCCTCAGTGTTCTGGGATTATTAGGGATATTCTGGTCGAGAGGAAGGAAAGGCATAATTTTCAATTGTGTCTCATTGTACTGGTGGACTCAAAAGATCCCATGGCACGATTTGGAAGAAGAGCAGGGGATGTCCACCCTGGAGTTATGCCTAATATTTATTCCTCAGACAAATTGTCTGGCCATTATCTCAATGCTATTTGTGGGAGCTTGCTGTGCACAAATTGGCTGCTGCATTTCCTGCATTGCAACAGTGACTACACTTCAAAGTACTTTATTGGCTCGAATGAACTTCAGGAACTTCCTGAGGTTGTGAAAGGTGCTATATAAATTCAAGTCTTTTCTTTTTGCAGATGCATTTTGAAACTTACAATGTAAAGGAAGTGTGGTATCATTAGGACAAGTATAGCTGTGAGCGTGTACCAGGAGTGGTTCCTGCTCACAAGCCACATGTGACACTGTTCCCCTTCCCTGCTTCCCTCACCCATCTGAGCAAACAAGGAAACTATTCTACTGAGATTGACAGCACACATGTATCAGGACTGCCACATAAGCAGCAGGTACCAATGTGAGATGCAGAGGGTCAATTCACTAAACAACCCATGATGCTGCAAAAAGCTCCCTTCCAAGTCACACACCATCTCGTCTTAAACATATTGCCCATTCCTTCATTGGCACTAGGGAAAAATCCTGTAACTTCCTCCCTAATAGCACTGTGTGTACGCCTTCACCACACGGACTGCAGCAGTTCAAGAGGGCAGCTCGCCACCACTTTTTCAGGGGTCAACTCTGGGTAATAAATGCCAGCCTTGCCAGCGATGCCTATAGCAGAAGGAAAATGAGGTGTGCTTGCCTGAGGAAGGTTGGCCTTGAGCACAGATGGCACTGCCCACAAGTCCTCTGTCAATTTGGCAGACCTTACGCTTTCCTTGCTTGGCTTGGTAACATTTTCCTCGGGTCGGATGGTCTAATTTAGCTGAAGGCATTCCGGTGAATAGTGCTATGTTTCTGTAGCCATTTTGAGCTGCTACACTAATTCCTTCACTACAACACCAGGAGAAAGGCAACTTGTCTGAACATATAACTTTGAAATGTATGCGCCAAACACTTCAATCCATATGTGGATTCAAATTGTTTTCAAATAAATTCTGTATGGTTGATTCTGAATGCAAGTCATTTCTCACAGACTATGGTGCAATGAGATCATTACTGCACTGCACAACATGGAGGTATATAAGACAGGCAATGCAACCTATAATCTCCCCGTGGCTTTCCGTCAATGTGTGTATGTGAATGCTGTCTATGCATGTACCAGGCCATCTGATCCTTCCTTACATCCTTCTCCATTACAGATCCTTCAAGGTATCTCTTCCTCTAACGCTGATCTCTCTCTCTCTCTGCCATTTCTCGCTCCCTCATCAGCTCCTTGTCTGTCTCAATGATTTTTATTTTGTTCAAGTTTATTTTAATCTAATTATACTTTTGCTGATGGTACAGCTAATTTAGCTGAGTTTAATAAGTGTTACGGACACAGTACCTCTGCATGTGCTCAGTGCTGTGCACATATTCAATGCTATATTTAATAAGGTAGAAATTGGTTTTTCCTAGCCTGTTTTCAGGGGCATAACCACAATGGGGAGGCCCAAGGCGCATGTCAAATTGGGCCTCGGGCCTCACAGCAATAATTTGAACAAGCTGCTGATACCTGTTGCCCCATCGAGTCAACTTGCCCATTTCAATTGGACCAATCCCTGCTCCTGTACTCGAATCCTCTCGTTATGGAGGCCAACATACCATTTGCCTTTTTTACCGTCTGTTGCACCTGTATGCTTACCTTCAGCAACTGGTATACGAGAACACCCAGGTCTCGTTGCATATTTCCCTCAGTTTATAGCTGAGATAATCTGCCTTCCTGTTTTTGCTACCAAAGTGGATAACCTCACATTTATCCACATTATACTGCATCTGCCATGCATTAGCCCACTCACTCAACTTGTCCAAATCACCCTGAAGCCTCTCTTCATCCTCAACTCACCCTCCCACCCAGTTTTGTGTCATCTGCAAATTTGGAGATATTACATTTAGTTCCCTCATCTAAATCATTAATATATATTGTGAATAGCTGGGGTCCTATCACCGATCCCTGTGGTACCCCACTAGTCACTGCCTGCCATTCAGGAAAAGACCCATTTATCCCTACTCTTTGTTTCCTGTCTGCCAGCCAAATTTCTATCCATCGTAATACACTACCCCCAATTCTATGCACTTTAATTTTACATGCTAATCTGCACAGTGGCACAGTGGTTGGCACCGCAGCCTCACAGCTCCAGGGACCCGGGTTCGCTTCTGGGTACTGCCTGTGTGGAGTTTGCAAGTTCTCCCTGTGACCGCGTGGGTTTTCGCTGGGTGCTCTGACTTCCTCCCACAGCCAAAGACTTGCAAGTTGATAGGTAAATTGGCCATTATAAATTGCCCCTAGTGATGGTAGGGAATATAGGGATTACTGTAGGGTTAGTATAAATGGGTGGTTGTTGGTTGGCACAGAATTGGTGGGCCGAAGGGCCTGTTTCAGTGCTGTATCTCTAAATAAAATAAATTAAAAAAAATTATGTGGGACTTTGTCGAAAGCCTTCTGAAAGTCCAAATAAACCACATCCACTGGCTCCCCCTCATCAACTCTACTAGTTACATCCTAGAAGAATTCTAGTAGATTTTTCAAGTATGATTTCCCTTTCGTAAATCCATGCTGACTCTGCCTGATTCTACCACTGTTCTCGAAGTGCTCTGCTATAAAATCTTTGATAATGGACTCTAGAATTTTCCCCACTACCGACATCAGGCTGACTGGTCTATAATTCCCTTTAATAATGGATATATTGGCCTTGGAGGGGATGCAGTGTAGATTCATCAGAGCCATGCCAGGGTTAAATTATAAGTAGGTTGAATGGACTAGGCTGGCATTCCCTTCACAACAGAAGATTAAGGGGTGATCTATTGAATTTTGTAAAATGATTGAACAATTTGATAGGGTAGATAGAAAGAAACCATTTCCTCTGGCGGGACAGTCCAGACCAAGGGGGGATGACTTTAAAATTAGTCAGGCCATTCAAGGGTGATGTCAGGAAGCATTTCTTCATACAAAGGGCAAAGGAAATCTACAGCTCTCTGCCCTAAAATGTTAGAGGTTGGGGATCAATTGAAAATTTCAAGAATGAGATTTAGATTATAGTTGAGTAAAAGATTGAAGGGTTATAGAACCAAGGCAGGTAAAATGGCATTATGATACAGATAATCCATGATCTAACTGAATGACAGCACAGGCTCAAGGGGGTGGATGGCTGTCTCCTGTCCCTGTGTTCCTAATTAGCAGTAGGTTCCAGATGGACCACCAGAGCAGGTGGAACTTATTTTGCAGAAGCTGAACTGCTGAATATAATGGTCCATAATGTTATCAAAATAATTAGGAGGCTAATGGAGCACACTGTTATTTATATGCAAATGCTAAAGCAACTTCAGACGAGGGCAGATGCGAGGTTAAGCATGGGTATGTAAACGTTGCTATCCAAGATGCTCCGCTCAGCTGTTAGCTTTGTATAAATGGTGTCTTGCTGTCTGCCACACCATTGAAAATAGTGAGTAACGTGAGGTTCCTGTATTTTCACAGTAGATACAAACTAAACAGTCACAAAGTCTTGTCCATTTCTGTCTCAGTATCTTTTTGGTGACATGGTAATTGTTAATTACTGCCAGTCAATCTCTCTAACACTGAAAATTAACTATTACAGGAGTGGAGTCTTATTCAGGTGTGGAGGTTGGATAAGCAAGAAGCTTTTTCCCAGAGTGGGGGATTCAATTACTAGGGGACACGAGTTCAAAGTGAAAGGGGAAAAGTTTAGGGGGGATATGCGTGGAAAGTTCTTTATGCAGAGGGTGGTGGGTGCCTGGAACGCGTTGCCAGCGGAGGTGGTAGACGCGGGCACGATAGCGTCTTTTAAGATGTATCTAGACAGATACATGAATGGGCAGGAAGTAAAGAGATACAGACACTTAGAAAATAGGCGACAGGTTTAGATAGAGGATCTGGATCGGCGTAGGCTTGGAGGGCCGAAGGGCCTATTCCTGTGCTGTAATTTTCTTTGTTCTTTGTTCTTTAGGATTAAATTGTTGTTGGAGATGTTAAAATGTCAAATTTTATTTTTTTTTACTTTTATTTTGTCTCTTTTTTTTTCTCTTGGTCCAATCTTTCCCTCTCTCTCTCAATTTCTCTTTCAGCCTCCAAAATATCTGCACTCCTCCAATTCTGGCTTCCTGTGCATCTCTGATTTTTATCACACCATCATTGGTGGCTGTGCCTTAAGCTCTGGAATTTCCTCTCTAAATCTCTCCTCCTCCTTTCTACCCCTCTCCTCCTTTAAGCTGCTCATTAAAAACTATTTCCTTGACCAAGCTTTTGGTCACCTGTCCAATAGCTCCTTATGTGGCTCAGTGTCAACTATAGCTTGGTAACACTCCTGTGAAGCACCTTGGGCATGTTTTACTTCATTAAAGGTGCCATAGAAATACAGGTTGTTGTATGCAGTGTGTATCCTCAATATATCCTATTGTTCCCCGTGTGTATCCTCTCCGGCGCGTATGGTATGTATATTGCAATAACCCCCAATGTGAACCATATTTATAACTCTGTCTACATTATGTAACCTTTCTACATTGTCCAGTGTGTATCCACTCTATCTCCCTGTCTCCAATATGTATCTTCTCGATAGCTTTCAGTTCCCAGTGCATTTTCCTTCTATATCTTAATGTTCTCCAGTGTGTATCCTCTCTATATCTCATTGTAATCTAGTTTGCCTTCTGTGTCTCCCACTGTACATTTCTATATTGTCCTGTTCTCCATTGCACCTCTCTCCATATCTGACCTTTTCCAAAGTATATCCACTCTATATATATCTCTCTGTTCCCCAATCTTGAGTTGTCTTTGGCACTCACTATCACACGAAGACTGGTCACTTGCATGCAATATCTGGTGTTTGTGGGCACCAAATGGAGCAGAAGCACCTTCAGGAGAAAAGTCCAAGAATGGCACCAGACCAGCGATATTGAAAAGTATAGGTGATCATGAGCTCCTCAGGAGTTTCTCACACTTGATAAGTTCTTTTATAAATTGAGTGCCAATGGAAAACTAGAGACTTTAATTTTTTTCCATTTATTGCCCATCCTTAATTGCCCTTGAATTGAGTGGCTTACTAGGCCATTTAAGAGTCAACCACATTGCTGTGAGTCTGGAGTCAGGTAGGTAGGCCAGACCAGGTAAGGATGGATGATTTCATTCCTTAAAGGGCATTAGTGAATCAGATGGGTTTTACAATAATCGACAATGGTTTCATGGTTACCATTAGATTAGTTTTTAATTCCAGATTTATTAATTAAATTCAAATTTCACCATCTGCTGTGGTGGGATTAAAACCCATGCCCCTAGAGCATTAGCCTGGGCTCAGGATTACTAGTCCAGTGACACTACTATGCCACCATCTCCCCCTCATTGGTTAGATGTAGCTCAAAGGATAATTGGACAATTGCAGAATTTCACCCCACTGACACTTGCCTTAGTAATGAAACAAATACCTCATTATTGGTAAATCCTCATTATGCAAATGCAGGCATTTGTTTTTGGGTGCTGTATTTTCCAGGCTGCAACCTTCCAGGCTCCAATCAAAGATCTCTATGGGATACAGGATATGAATAATTTGAGACATGATGTATGGTGAGTTTAGAGTGGTTGGGAGGAACAGGTGACTTTGGACCTATGGTTCCCATATCCTCCCACTACTGGGGTTTTCCTTGCCTTATGGCTGGGTCTGTTGTAGACTAATTGATAGAGACTGGTAGCCATGATTAGTCAACAAGTCCACAATTAGCATTTCATACAAATGGTAGCAAACTAGATGGATCTTGGTATTTTGTCATCTAGCAATTCCAATGTTGTTCACCTTCCTGTGCCAATTTTTGTAGTGGTCTTCAGATTGCAGATAGATTGGAGGCTTAAATGGCACTACAGATAACTCTCTGGCCCAATGGATAATCATTCTCTGAGGCTTAAGAATGAGGAAGTCCCAGCTTTGATCCTGATCCGTGCAAGGTTAGCTGATCTCAGACATTGACAGTAGTTGTGTGTGCTACAATTGGCCTTGATGTCCCTAGCTTTGGGGGGGGGGGGGGGGGGGGGAAGGTGTGGCATGTAGGGAGGAGGAAGACATCAGTCAGGGCTTCTGCTCCTGATTGCTTCCCAGTGACTCCAAACTGGGAATTTCAGATGGCATAAAGTTGGGCTGTCCAGCTGTGCCATAGTGCTCACTACCTAGTTGTGTATACAGATGGTGACTTGGATGTGGTAATTGAGAATGATCGATACCTGAAGAACCTACAGTTCAGCAACAGTCAGTGCCTTCAGCTGGGTCAGGGGTGGGTGGGTGGGGGTGCAAGAGATGTAAGAAGGTACAAAATTAAAGAATATGACCCTTAAAATAGTTACACAGACCACAAGGTTAATATTTAGAACATAAACTACACAGCAAGTTGTTGTTGTCTGGAATGCTGAAGCCTGAAAGGGTGGTGAAAGTAGATTCATAGGGCCCAATTTTAATTCTGTATAAGTGAATGAGTGAGTTAAAATCTGATCCATAGTAACTTTCAAAAGGGTGGAGTGTATAGTTGAATGGCGAAAGATTTGTTGGGCTATGGGGAAAGAGTAGGGGGCGTGAAATAATTGAAAGCACAGTGGCGCAGTGGTTAGCACCGCAGCCTCACAGCTCCAGCGACCCGGGTTCAATTCTGGGTACTGCCTGTGTGGAGTTTGCAAGTTCTCCCTGTGTCTGCGTGGGTTTTCTCCGGGTGCTCCGGTTTCCTGCCAAAAGACTTGCAGGTTGGTAGGTAAATTGGCCATTGTAAATTGCCCCTAGTATAGGTAGGTGGTAGGGAAATATAGGGACAGGTGGGGATGTGGTAGGAATATGGGATTAGTGTAGGATTAGTATATATGGGTCGGCACAGACTCGGTGGGCCGAAGGGCCTGTTTCAGTTCTGTATCTCTAAACTAAAAAAAAAACTTTCAAAGAGCTAGCACAGGCCGAAGGGGCCAAATGGCCTCCTTCTGTAGTGTATCATTCTGTTTCTACGAAATGCCCGGCAGGTTGAAGTAGTGCAATGCTACACATCCTATCACTGTTCAAAACTAGGGACTATCAATATAAGATAGTCACCAATATATCCAATAGGGAATTCAGGAGGAACTTCTTTGCCCAGAGAGTGAGAATGTGGAACTCGCTGCCACGGGGAGTGGCTGCATTTAAGGGGAAGCTGGATAAACACATGAGGGAGAAAGGAATAGGAGGATATGCTGATAGTGAGATGAAGTAGGCTAGGAAGAGGCATAGTTCAGTTGGCCTCTGTGCTGTAAATTCCAGGAAATTTTATATGTTAGGGTGCAACAGAAGCAATTTGTGGTCCTTTCAGAAAGTGCTGCTTTTATCTATCGTCTCAATGCAGAGAAAGTTTTCCACCACCAGTCAGTCGATTGCTCCATATCGAGTTTAGCAAGAGGTGGACAACTGATCTAAAAAAAAACCTGGGCTTTCCTGAAAAATGACCTCATTTAAAGCATCTTTTCAAGAGGACAGAATGATAAAGAAAATTAAAGATAAGTCACAGGTTAAGGACATTCATTCGAAACGAAAGGTTCTCGTGTCAGTTTTGAAAATCCGACACGAGTTACCCAGTGCGTCAAAGCTTCGACTAAAATGCTGGTGAGATAATCCGAGCATTTCCTGAATTTTACCCAACAAGCTGCAGGATTTCTGCTTTAAAAACTAGTTTCCCCCCCATCCCCATTCACTCCCCTTTTCTTCATATACGACAAGAGGTGAAAGGATTGTCAGTAGGATTCTCTGTTCATGATGTACTTTGCTTTGTATCTAGGTGAGCATTTGTCTCACTCAGAGTCTGGCAATGAAGGCTGGAGATTACTAACGCCAGGGTTGCGTTACTGAACGAAATTCGTTGCTGGCTGTCAGGGAACGCAAGGCTTCAGCGCAAATCTGTCGGTGTAAAATGTAAGATAAGTCTGATAAGAGTCAGATCGTGGGTCGATGTATTTATCTGCCAATTCCCCCTCTATCAATGCACCCCTCCCCCCCCCCCACCCCCCCGCGACAATACGACAGTACCAATCTTCTGTCCATCAGTTTGCTCCTTTTCTCCTTTCACTCTCTTCCTGCTTTCGTATTTTCTTGCACCTCTCATTCTTCCGTTCTCCCTTTCTCATCACCCCCTCGCCCACCTTCTTACAACGCAGGCTGTTTCGTTTCTAAACATTTTTTCCAACTCAATACATCTTCCGCATATTCATCGAACTTACCCAAATCATCATTGATAACTCTTCGTTCACTAGCTCAGTCACATTTTTGCACTGTTTTTGTGTTGCGGAGATCCTTACCTAAACCTGATTAGTTCTGATCAAGAGGAAATTTGGCCGCAATCTTTTTAAGACAAGGATGTGTGTCAGATTTATCGAAATCTCTTCATTAATTCTTTTTCTTTGGTTGTCAGTCATGCAGAGGGCGAGTTTCTACAATCAACAGTTGGAGCCAGCTCGCTCGATAGTTCAGTCTTGGTAAAATAATCTTTGTTAATTACTAAAGGCATTTTAACTCCTCTTTATCTGTTCCCACCCTTCCCAGTCTCACCAGAAGCGTGAGTGTACCTTTCGAACCAAGACTTTCAATAAGAGATCTCTTTTAAACAGGTACACGCAGGTCCAAGTGTGCAAATACAGCCAAGGGGATTGGAATTACGATGCAATCATTGTAAAGTTGCTAAAACTTCTTGGGAATTCGATAGGTTTAAATATTGCAGATAGTCACGTTTCACTAAACGTTTTACACGGGAACTTGTACAAATGAACACATTTTCTGACACTAACGTACCCGTGCGCATTGGTTTATCCAAATACATCAAACACCTAATAACACGCGGGCACTAGTGCACTGACACTTAAGTACAAGCTTACACCTAAACATACTAATGTAGTCACATACAAACACTAATACGCCGTGCAAGCACACTTATTCATAATTCACAAACTTTAACACACACAAGAACGCAGACATACCCAAACAGCAATATGAAGTGAGACGCCCATACTCATGCCTAACAATGCTAATATAGTCATTCTCAAACATCAGTTCACCAACACACATACAAACTCAACCACTCACACTGGAACACACAGGTTTAAAAAAAAATCACATGGACAAAGACACATTAACATCATTGAAAACCCAAACACACGTGTTCAGATTCAAACAGCCAATATTCAACGTCAAACAAGCACGAAAACACACTCGCACACTCTAACATTCAAAAACACAATCAACACATCAACACACTCTCAAGTTCACACCTGTACACATTCATGCACGGGAATACACAAACACGACAGCACGATGCAAAGTAAAGGGCACACAGTAAGAATGGCACTTGCAAACGCAGAGACATGGACACTCACTAACACACTGACGAGAGTGAAACACACATTGTCATCCTAACAACTCAACACAGCAACGAGTTTCACGACGAGTTAAAGACTTTCACTTGGTACACACACTAATACAAAGCTCACCAGCAACATACTAATCACACACGCAATCACCCTCACACGCTGGGTTGGTGCAACGGTGAGTAATTGTTTACTGAAAACCGCTCGCCTAAAACGCTTCTGTGCCTGAGATCAGTTCCCTTGATGGTCAGTGGGGAAACCATCCCGCGCCATTTTATTCCCTTTCCATAGACATCAATCTTCCCTTGGAATTTGAGAGTGGTCAGAGGAAAACAAGGCAGTGGGACAGAGGGGCAGACATGGACAGAGACAGAGCAACAGAAGCAGAGACAGACACAGCAAGCAGGTGAAGAAGGGAGAACAGGTTGAAATAAAGACAGGGTCTAGAGTGAAATATAGGGGGACAGATAACAACAGTCAGAGAAAGGTAGATGGATACAGACAGTAGATTTAGAGAGACTAAACGAGAGATAAAGGAAATACATAGAGAGAGAGATCAAGGGACTAAGTGAGATGCACTTGGGCCTTTTCATTATTCTTGAATTAAGACAAAGTACCATAGCTGAAGAATTAGAAAAGTCTTCTGTATGTTTGGGCTTAAAAAAAACTCAATAATATTCATTTGTGAAACTTCTGTTTGAAGGCAATTTTTAAGAAGTCAGTTTTGAGTCAACAGAGACGCTAGCACAGGCTGTATTGTTAGATATAGGCTACATATTACATAAATTCTATTACTAGATTATAGTGTGCGTTCCAACTAAACTTGGACTAATTCGAAAGCTAGAAGATGCGGATTAAATGATTGTCTGTCTGTGCACTAGGTTTGCTGCAATAATCAGTGCACTTGTACCTAAGGTGCGTAGACTTGATTTTAAACAGCTTGAAAAAAGATACTTGGGACAAAAAACTTCACGTTCTTAGAAAAAAGGCTGATTTCAGAAAACTTTGGGGACATGTAGTATTTCAGCTCGTTCTTCATTGTAAAATAAATGTAAATGGTAAAAAACAAGCCATGGAAGACAGTGAAATCTCAAGGAAATGTGCTGTGGAGTTAGTGGGAGATTTTAGGGGTTAGGTCCTGCGCCTGACGCAGACGAGAAAAGTCTGGTTATTTAGACGCACTGTTGCTGAATTAAAATACAAGCTGCTGCAGACTGTCGAAGGGATGTATACATGTCTTTGAAAAAAATGTATAATGGTTTAAATGCCAGTTTAAAAAAAAATAGTGTCTTGACTTAATGAAACAATTCCGCAGTAAAACTAGTCAGGGATTCATTTTGTCGAGCTCAATCAGTTTACCACATCACGCTTCTCTGTCGATTCAGTGTGACTAGATGTATATCTGTGTGTGAGAGAGGGAGAGTGTGTGTGTTTAATTGTGTGCAAAGGTACAGACTTGCTGTGCCAAATAACCAGACTGTTTTGGGAAAGGCTCACATCTTTGCACACTAGGTTAAAATCCAGTCAATTTTTATCCTAATTATCATTATACAATAAATCTTTACACCCTACTGATTACCCACTGAGTTATCTTGCAGCCTTTGTTGACTATTTTTGTTGCTGTTCAGTTTGAGTTATTTAATTGGGGGATAAAGGCAAAGGCGCGCCGACGGCCACTTGGAAACCTTGGGATCTGGTCGTTGTATGTTGCTACTTTTAAGTTGAAGGAGCTGTGAAAGGAGCTTTAACTAGATGAAGGGGATGGGGGTTAATTTCAGATGCTTCATTATATTTTTTTGCTAAGTGAAAAAAGGCGAATGAAGGGGTCTTGTTCTGAGGGGGGTTGCTGGTGAGGTGTCGTGTCTTTCTAGCTGTTTTTTTTTATCTTTGGCCATCCTCCCTTCACCAACCTGTGCCCACAGTTTAATCCCTGATAAGATTAACTCATTTTGCGTGAAGGCAAGGTAGAAGTTAGCCTTAACTGGGATGTATGATCTTATCAGGGAAAGAATTGTTTCACGGGGGCAGACTGCTACGAGAGACCAGTGCACATAATTGTTCTCTCTCTCCAGTCCCCTCCCCACCCTGTCGCCCTAATCTATCTCTAAAATAAAATCAATTAATAATTTGAGACATTTCATTAAGTTTATTAATGGGATGATGGAAGACTGGGTGGATCCTGGGGTTCTCCAGCGATGACAGTATCCTCCCTCAAACGCTTTTTGTGGTAAGGGCTTTCCGACCAGATTTGGACAGAAACAGAAAGCCCAGACCGCAAAAAGATTCGAGAGGGGCTTCTCTCTCTCTTCGTGGCCTTGTAGGTGGGACCGGCTCCTGGATCCATCCTCTCAGCCTTCTCCGGTTTGCTTTGAAGGGTCCTTATTTCCAACACTGAGGACCTCCCTCGTTTTCTCTGCTATTCACTTGGGGAGACGAGTTGGACCCTATACTTCGCCAGATCTCAATCTATTCCCATTGCCCATTTTAGACCGAAGAGCTGATCTATTTAACTACCCTTTCCTGCCAGGCGCTACGTTCGCCTCAGAGTTCTCCGCCTTTCTTTCTCTTTCCCTCCCTCTCGCTGCTCCTCTCACTCTCGCAGTCTGGTGAATCTGCGTAAAAAAAGAATCTAACCTCCAACCTGAGCCAGTTAATAAATAGCAAGGCGTGCGCATGTGCAAACTCAGCCCAGCGTCAGAGCACGTTCCTCCCAGCCTATCGCATACACCCTTTGCAAACCTCATCCTTCTGAAACTGTTCCCAGTCTCTTTCATTCCCTCCCCGCCCGCCCCCCCCCCCCCCCCCCCCCCACTCCCCACCCACCCCCGCAATCCTCATCCTTCGGCAACTCTTCCAACCTCTCTCATTTCCCCTTTGCAAACCGGCCTTCAGACGCTCTTCCCAGCCTCCCTTTGCAAATCTTCCACATCTCTTTTTCTAAAGCTTTCTCAGTCACCTATTCCAAACTCCAACCTTCAACACCTTTTCTGTAACGATTCCACCATCACCTTTTCTCAACCCTGTCCAATGTACACCTTTGTGCAAGTTTTGACAAATATCATTCTTCCCATCTTTTTCGAATCCCCAGCCTCTCCACATCTGGCCTTTCCAAATCCGAGCCAAGTACGCTTCTTTTCCAAGGCTTGTGCATTTATCAGTATAAAAATGGGTTGCTAAAACTCTTTGCTAAGCCTCTCGCATTCACTTCTTCCAAACTTTGCTCTTCCACTCGTTCTTTCTCAGGTTTTCATATCCTTGTTTAAACACGCACTTCAGGAATATTGTGCCCCATTCTGGGCATCACACTTTAGGAAGGATGCCAAAGCTTTGGAGAGGGCACAGAAGATTTATTAGGGAAGAGGCACTTTTATGTATAAAGAGAAGCTGGGATTGTTCGCCTTAGAGCAGAGATGGTTATAGGGAGATTTAATAGAGATGTTCAAAATTATAAAGGATAGAGTAAATAGTGGCAACCCGTTTCCACTGGCCAGAGAGACGGTAACCAGAAGACAGAGTTGAGATCATTGGCAAACCAAAGAGGGTGATGAGAATTTTTTCTACAAAGGGAATGGTTGTGATCCGGAATGTACTGCCTAAAGGGCGGTGGAAGCAGATTCAATAGTAAAAGGGAATTGGATAAATACATGAAAAAGAAAAAACTTGCAGGGCTGTGGGGGAGGGGATTGAACTAATTGGACAGCTTTCAAAGAGGTGGAAAGATGGGTCGAATGGTCTTCTGTACTGTGCGATTCTCTGGTTTATCTCCTGCCCAATATTATTCTCAATCACTAGACGAACCTCATCCAAACCAAACTCCATTCCGACTACATTCCTCACTCTACAATGTAGATGTTTTCTGTCTACGTGCTTAGTTCCCACAGAAAGACTGACAATAATTTGTATAAAGACAATGGATGTTCGTTTTATGCACGTGACTGAGATTCGAACTGGAGCCCTTCACATAAAATTGTTTTCCAAAAACTAACCACCAATAGATATCATTGTAAAGTGCACTGCAGTTTGATATTCGGAGTATGGTGGGTTTGTTAGAAACTAGTTTAAAATTTGGGTACACGGAAAGTGGAGGGAAATCTATCCCCAACACCAATTGCTGAAAGATCTAGTCATCAATCTATCCTTCTATTGACTAAAAGTAAAATATAGACTCAGGCAAGCCGATATATATTGTATACTTCCTTTCATCTTACACGTACCTAATATCTACAGAGTAATGAGACTTGCGTCTACAGTTTATGTGTATTTGTGTGGGGGCGGTACGATGTCCCTTATAACCAGCTCTGCTGCAACCA
Organism: Heterodontus francisci; assembly: GCF_036365525.1. Lineage (NCBI taxonomy): Eukaryota > Metazoa > Chordata > Chondrichthyes > Heterodontiformes > Heterodontidae > Heterodontus > Heterodontus francisci. The sequence goes on along the minus strand of NC_090411.1, from coordinate 29,383,480 downwards.
GCAGCCCCTGGATATGTATGATCTGGGGACGGGAATTCCTGCAGTTGGAAAGCTACCTTCCCCCAAGAGAACTGGGAGTTCAGGAGCAGGCCTCTGGACAACTGCTGCAATAAAAGCCAATCTACTTTCCAACTTGCATGATCCCAAACACAAGATGTGGGTTTCTCAGTTTTCCATCCCGGTCTGACGCCGTTGCCATGGGAAGACCAATGTCACACTACTTGAAATAAGTACCTAAGATTGGAGGCACTGATAGATTTCTGGATGGTAAATAAGTTGATAGATTAATGCATGGATAAAGCTAGTTTTCCAAGTAAATAGATATTGCTTGTGATAAATACGACCCGATTGAGTGATTCTCTTTCCCACCTCCTCCGCTATGCTGCCTGACGCCGGAGAGTGATTTCCAGTGAACTCCACTGACCATTTCGGTACCTCACCGAGAATCTATTTGTAAACTTGAGCACTGAGCCTTAAGAGAACCATTCAACCGCGGAGCGCATCTCGCCTCAGTCCAAACATACACCGACTCGCACTTCCAGTACAGGCTCACCAGAGAGCAGCCAGAAATAGAAATTGTACTGATTTTACCTTCCCTAGCTCGTAGACGTTGAGGTAAATTGTATTGTTCCAATCCAACAAAGGCAGCCTTAGAACCTGTGTCCTTCCCATGCCTCTGAAGGGAACGGAAGCATGGTAAGGGTCTCAGACTAGAGCATCTCAACATATATTAGCCGTATCAGCGGATGAAAGAAATTAAACGGATCGTTATGCTAAAAGGACAGGTTAAGCTTTCATCTACATAGGGTATACCTTGGCCCCCACTTCCTCCCTATCCCTTACCTCAACCTTCACTCACCCCGTGGGGTCAAAGTGGTGGGCGGAGAGGTCGACTAGTTTAGTGAAATGCAGAATAGATCTATCTTTAAGACGCTGACCCTGCTGCGTTACATTTGAGATATTTATATATTGGAGGGAGTAGATTCGGGGAAATTGCCCGGCGTGAAGGTTGGCGAGAAGTGGGAGAGATTGTCCCACCCCGCCCCTTCGAAAATGAACAAGTAAACAATAACTTAATACGCTATTGGCGTCTATCTTACTCGGAGCAAGAGCTCAGTATTGACATGAAAACCTGCAGTATTTTGAAGAATTTAGTAGATGCTCCCTTAATCCTCTCCTCCAATGTCTTTACTTGGTTCTATTGTATAAAAATTATAAATGTAATATTAAAAAATTAAACAGAGCCCTTACACACTGCTTCTTATCCGGGCGTGTAGGAAAAAGCTCAACTTAACCCAAGCCCAAACAGTGCAATTTTTCAGTCTAGCCAATCCCTGAACCCATTCAACACAGAATTAACCCCCCAATAAAGGTAGCAAGTAAATCTTCTCAAGGTCGGGCCACATCATCCTTGCCTCCCAACCCCTTTCAAATGAATCATTTCCTTAACCGGCCAAGATTGAAAACAAAAAACAAACATCTTACACTTTGGAGCTTTAGAGAGAGAGAGAGAACTCATGCCCAGCAAGTGCCTGGGGATTCGCGGCACCATCCTCGGAATGCCGACTGGGAAGTGTTGGCTTCAGAAACGGCGTCTCCCAAGGCTGCAGAGTCCAACTGTCTCGCCGTTAATATATTAGAACATATATCCGTGCTTAACGGTGCCTGAATCTGTGCAACTCTGAACCTTATCCCTAGCTCTTAACTTTTTCAGAGCCTGTTGCCTCATATATGACAGTCTCGCCGAACTCGCTCTGGATAGCATTCCGTATTGGGAAGGGGGAGAAAAACAGATAACAAGGCTAAAAATAAAACGTGTTACCTTCTTGTTGCTATCCGCTCGACGCTGGCATTTCCTCTTGCTTGGAGAGAGCTATCACGGTTAACAGGCAGAGTACCGGGCAATACACAGAGCCAGTATCCCGGTGTCTGAGGGACTAATTGCAAGCAGCGAGCTCTCTATACACACACACACACATACAGACAGCATAACAACCCCTCCCCCCTCCCCTCGCTACTCCATTTCAGAGTCACGATTTCAGTGGGAACCTCCGTCTCTCTGTTCATGACGCATCCTCGGGGCAGTCACGACTCACACTCAATGTTCTTCATCGATCAGATTTTTAAAAAGAATTAAAAGAAAAATGCTGGCACATTTCAGTCCCAAAGTTCTTTCTGCCTGGTAGATTTCAGCACCCCGGACAGCTCCTGCGATGGACGAAGCACTCGGTTCTAGGCTGCGGGTGCATCTCACTATCAACTATGTCTCTCGGCATGTATTATGGGTGCCAGTTCATCAGATTATATAGACTGGCAGTTTTATCCTGACCGTTCCATGATCTTGTAGAGACGCCAGAATGTCAGCATCCCTGTCTATCACCGTTCCCCGCAAAGCCCCATTCTCCAATTCATTCACAGGTACTTTGTGACCGAGACAGATGCTGGTTGACTCCCATCACGCCGTGGCCAAACTGTTTCTGCACCGATGTAACTTGTTAAGTTTGTCAATTTTATTACATATACCTTATGTCTCAGGGTAGCTGCAGAATTAGCACGGATCTCTGGAATCGCGCAATTTACAGGCTGGCATCTCTCCAAGCCTTAGCGTCGCTAGTGTCACATCAAGCTATTTTAGTAACTTTCTGTAAGCGAGCGGGCCACCTCGGCACAGATGCTCCAAGACTACATAGACGTCTTGTGGAAGGATGAAGTACTTGAACCATCTTCAACAACAGCAACTCCACCCCCACCCTGCATTCCCTACAGCCACCCCCCCCCCCCCCCACCCCGCCTTCCTTAAGGAGTTGAAATTATTTAGCATGCTATTTTGGTGCATTGGTTAATGCATTTATGCCATTCCTATAACGAATTAATGAATACATTAATATAGCTGACACAGGAATTTGCTAAATATATACTAAAATATATAAAAAATTATATAGTTAACATTAAAAATGAGAGGGATTTCAACCGCTGTCTAGAATGCTTATCCACTGTATGTTTATGTGGAACCCTCTCAATTAAAAGCTTATACGTAACAGAAAACATATTATTGATGCAGAAACATTCAATTTGTTGCTTCCGCTGACATTTCCTAACTGTAAGCGCTATTCTTCCCAAACACATACACGCTCTTGTTCCATGACTGAAAGGATGGGGAGCTACTGCGTGAGGGCACCCCCAAATTTCCACTATAGCTTTCCCAGCTAACCCAGCAGCAAACATCACTGAGCAGTGCAGAAATCCACACCTTCACTGGCATGCTTGTATCCCGCAGGGAAGGCTGGAGTTGAGATCGTCATCTGAAGACTTGAGTCTCATAGCTGAGCGTTCAGTAGGTAGATCAACAGTTAGGGTTAATTATCTCATGGTCTTCAACATAGCTGGCACAGAACAGTAGGTAAATGGAATGGACTATACGTATTGAATATTGTGTCTATTGGAAAAGAGGAAAGTTGAGTTGTCCTCAATGAAGATTTTAAGGTATTGAAAAATGATTGCTGATATCGATCCAGCTAAATTATTTTTTATGGCGAGGGGCTCAAATACTAGGGGACACAAGCTAAATATTAGAACGAAAGAACTTCCTGAAGAATAAAAAGTGTAATAGAGGCATAGAATAAAGTAGCAGGGAAAGTTATTGAGGTAGACAGCATAAATGGATTGTATAGCGATGAGATGTGTTTCTGAAGAGAGAAGAGTTTGAAGGGACGGATGAGAAGATGGTTATGTGAGGTTGATTATGTTGGATGGACCTATTAAACCAAATAGCCTTTTCCTTTTTTTCTAAAAAGATTCTTGAGACTTACATTCATTTATATTAGGGCTGCACAGACATCTGGTGATGTAAAGGAGTGAAGATAACTAGACAAGTATAACACTTTGATTGAGGTAATACATGTGTCATCAATGCAATGCAGTAAGTCAAGGTTAAATCAATTAAATTGCAATGTTGACATCAGGTTGTTTTTATATAACTGTTTTCAGGGTCATGGTGACATTTTACAACTCTCTGTTCCTGAAAGGGTTACCTGTTGTTATTGACTTCATTGCAGAGACTAAATGATTTGACGTCACCACAAAATGCAAATTGTGTTTGGTCTGTTGAGAAAAGCAGGTTAAATGGGCCAAGTAACAGTTGTTCCATACTTACTTACATTCTGTCCCAATAGGTAGGTACAAAGTGACATTGGTGCAGCCCTGGAAGTAGGTTCACCTACTTGTCATCTTGACTGAGGAATGAAACAAGCATAAAGACAGAGAATAACTAACTAATCTTTCATCCTCTACAATCAGCCACAACACTCCTGGGTTTGGAACTGGAAAATTCAGCTGTAGTTCTCATTTCTGCAACTTATAAAAAATGTTAATTCTTTCATGGGATGAGGGCATCACTGGTAAGGCCAGCATTTGTTGCCCATCCCTAATTGCCCTTGACATTGATTATGCAGTGCCTCCTCTTAGGGCATGTTTGTGGATATTGGGTTACAACAGCTTTAGGTCTGGTTGTAATGGCCTGTATGCTTGAATACCCAGACAACATTCCAAATCTAGACTCACACTGAAAAAGTCCAACCCCATATGGCTGGTCACATCTGGAACTATACTTCAGAAGGGAATACTGGGGCAAAATAAAAATGAAATAAAATAAGAGTAGAGCAATCATTTCATCCTAGCCTCCCATGTTATTTAGGTATGTTCACACTGGTCTTTATCTCCCTGTACTCCATGTTCAATAATCAATTCATCCATTTCCTATTTTCCAATGCTTTGGCCAAGTTGAAATCAATTAAACCAAGTGGCATATCATCTGTAATGGCACTGTGGTTTCTTCTCAAGTTCCAATTGCAGTTTTAGTGTAACAGATTGTAGCGAGTAGCAAGATGTCTCACCAAAAGAGATTCTGATCTTCCCCTTTCTCTTAGAAAGCTGACTCTTGTCGGGTACATCTGGTGCCACTCCTAGAACATCACCAAAGGAGGCACTATACTTGAGGTTAAATAGTGTGCATTGGCAGGATGGTCAACTGTGGAAGTCATTACAGCACAGACTAATCCTGTCACTTTGGACTTCTACATATATGTACTTTACAGCAAAGACCTCTGGATAATGACAGGGAGAAGAAATGCTTAGGAAAAAGCTTGCATTGATGTAACACCTTGCACATCCTTAGTATGTTCTAGAGGGGTTCACAGCCAATGAATTTTTGTTTAAACACTGTTGTAGTGTTGGGAAAAGATGTGATCAATTTGTGCACAGCAAGCTCCCACAAACAGCAGGAATGAAAGATCTTGCATTTACATAGCAGCTTTTATGACCTGAAGACATTGCAAAGTCCTTTACAGCCAATTAATGTGTAATCACTGTTGTAATGCAGGAAATGTAGCAGCCGATTTGTGTACAACAAACTCCCACAAATAGCAATGTGATAATGACCAGATAATTTGTTTCTCGTAGAGTGAATCAAGAGATAGATTTTGGCCAGGTCACTTCTCCTGCTCTTTTTTGAATAGTTCCATGGAATAATTTATACCCACCTGAGGGGGAAGATTTAATCTGTCATTCAAAAGATGACACCTCAGACGGTGCAGCACTCCCTCAGTGCTATTCAGATGCTCCAGCCTAGATTATAGGCTGGCTTCTGGAGTGGGGCTTAAACCCATAACTTTTTTTTTACTCAAAGCCTACCCAGAGTGCTACCTAGTGAGCCATGATTGATACTTTGACTGGTTTGCATCTGCTTAGCTCTGTTTTAACCATAGTCCTGAATCAATGCACTGCAGGGAGAAAAAATGTGGCAAGAGGAAAATGGCAAATATCCAGCCAACATAAAGCACTTGCATGCTGCATGTTCACAGACTCACATAATGCACTGTTGGCAAGGTCCTCTTCTGCTATTGTGGCAGGTTCTTTCCTTCTCCACTGGTCCACAGCAATGGTCTTTTGCAGGTTGAGTAAGGCACATCAGGTGTCATTCTCTTTGATAGCTCAGCATCATGCCTCCTGCAATCCTGCCCTCCCTTCTCACAGAACCAGCAGGTAGAGTGGAAGGGTCAGTAGGTTTCTGATAGGTTCTATTTACCCAGAACTCCATTACAGGTCCCTCAGCAAACACCAACTGATGGAAGATGGCTGCAACTTTAAGAAGGTGTGATTCGCTGCATTACTGCAGCCCAAGACAACAATGTAGTAAACAATGGAATCAATGGGCTGTGACATGATGCAGCTGCCAGTCAGAATGTTTGACACATTTATTAGAGTTCTTTGAGGATGTAACAAGCAGGGTGGATAAAGGGGAACCAGTAGATGCAGTGTATTGGGATTTCCAAAAGGCATTCAATAAGGTTCCATATAAAAGGTTACCACACAAGGTAAGAACCCATGGTGTTGGAGGTGATATATTAGCATGGATAGAGGATTGACTAACAGGAAACAGAGAGTTGGGATAAATGGGGCATTTTCAGCTTGGCAAACTGTATTTAGTGGAGTGCCACAAGGATCAGTCTAGGGCCTCAAATATTTATAATCTATATTAATGACTTGGTTGAAGGGGCCAAGTGCATTGTAGCCAAATTTGCTGATGATACATAGGTAGGAAAGCAAGTTGTGAGGAGGATATAGATAGGCTAAGTGAATGGGTAAACATTTGGCAGATGGAGCATAATATGGGAAAACGTGAGGTTGTCCACTTTGGTGGGAAGAATAGAAAAGCAGAATATTATTTAAATGGAGAGACACTGCAGAATGCTGCAGTACAGAGGGATCTGGGTGCCCTTGTACATGAATCACAAAAAGTTAGCACGCAGGTACAGCAAATAATTAGGAAGACAAAAGGAATGTTGACCTTTATGGCAAGGGGATGGAGTATAAATGTAGGGAAGTCTTGCTACAACTGCATTGGTGAGACCGCACATAGAGGACTGTGTACAGTTTTGGTCTCCTTACTTAAGGAGGGATACACTTGCATTGGAAGCAGTTCAGAGAAGGTTCACTAGGCGATGAGGGGGTTCTTCTAATGAGGAAATGTTGAGCAGGTTGGGCCTATACTCATTGGAGTTCAGAAGAATGAGAGGTGATCTTATTGAAACATATAAGATTCTAAGAGGGCTTGACAGGGTTGATGCTGAGAGGATGTTTCCCCTCATGGGGGAATCTAGAACTAGGGGGCACAGTTTAAAAATAAGGGATCTCCCATTTAAGATGGAGATGCGGAGGAATTTCTTCCTTCAGAGGGTTGTTAATCTTTGGAATTCTCTTCCCCAGAGAGCAGTGGAGGCTGGACCATTGAATATAGTCAAGGCTGAATTAGACAGATTTTTGATCTACAAGGGAGTCAAGGGTTAGGGTGGGCAGGCAGGAAAGTGGAGTTAAGGCCACAATTAGATCAGCCATGATCTTATTGAATGGCAGAGGAAGCTCGAGGGGCCGAATGGCCTAATCCTGTACTTATTTCCTATGCTCTTAAGATCTTTAAGGAACTGAAATCAACAATTCCAATCGTGACACGGTTCCATTGGCTATTTATTTGTAGGTACTGAGCTTCAGTAGTGCTGCGAAGGTGGTGACATCACAATATGGGACAGCAACTTCATCTTATGAGCCCTTTATGGATCTAACACACACCTGAGTGCACATTCCTCAATATCACAAGTACCTCTGCACCAAACACATCAAACTGGAATCTAATTATGACATTAGGATGGAATCAACAGAATTTGAGTGACCAGGCAAATCGAATTGTGGTTTCAGATAGTTTCTCCATAGACTAATGACTATCTGGAGATTGGGGCATGTTGGGCAATCTTATCAAATATTTATCATTGAAATTTCTGATTATAATTTACAACAGTGTAAGAACTTTTAGTGAAATCCCCACTGTGTGTTCACAGTGATTTGTTATTAACTGATTCTATGAAACTCATCCTCCATTCCTATATTTTAGAAGCCAACCACATACCATAACTTTCAACATGACAGCCTGGTTCAGCTTTTCCAATTCCTTCATAATCTTGAAAACCTCTACTGGATCACCTCAAAGCCTCCTCTTTTCCCAGAAAATGAACTGAGTTCCACAGCCTTACTTTGTAACACAGGATCTTGATACCTAGAATACTTCTGGACATAGTGAAGAGCTGTAAGGATTCCTCCTATGATGAAGTGACCAGAACTGCACACAAAGGGGGTTTGGAGTAGCAGGTTTAGAGGTGGGGAGAGCATAAAATCGGGTGGATGGTGATGCGGGGGTGCGGGGGGGGGGGCCCACTACCTTCCCGCCTCTGCCAAAATTAAGTCCGTGGCGGGAAGGCCTGTAAATGGCCTTCCCACCTTGAAGCCAATTGAGACCCCTAACAGGGCAATTATCCCACCACAGCCGCAATCAGCCATGTGGTGGGAGGCTCTGTCGCCGCACGGGAAGCACGGCACGAAAAACTGTGAAGGCAGATTCCTGGCTCTTGGGGGGGGGTGGGTGGGGTCCCTCATTCAAAGGCACAGTGCCTGAACGAGGGACCCGATATTGGGAAAGGGGGAGGATGCTGAGAGCTACCCCCTGCCCTTGCTCCCAATCGCCCGTGACCCTACCCCACGAGACCCCTCCCATTCTGACCTACCTGTGGCCTGGGTCCAGTGACACTCCTGGGCCTTGGGTAGGTGTTCCTCCAGCAGCAGCCACTGCCTTCACAGTAGCGCTGCTCAATGGAAGAGCTACCAGCCTCTGATTGGCTGATAGCTCTCCGAGGGTGGGACTTCTGGCGCCGGGGTCCTTGATACTGTGGGAGGCCCGCCGCTGTCCACTTAAGTGCCTGATTGGCACTAGATTTGGCGGGCCTTCCACATAAGAGGCGATGCGAGGTTCTCGACGCTGCTTTTTACAGACATCAAGAACTACCCCCTTGCCCCTTTCCCCGCCGTCACCAGCATGAAATCCCTGACAAAGTGCTCATGTTCCTGAAGGCTCCATAACCGAGGCCCCATCTGCCCTCACAGGTGGTTGAGAAAGGTGCCATTATACTATTCTAAAATTAGCTGGGGAGATCTTCAAAGTGTCCTGCTAATATTTATCCCTTGACTAACATCACTAGAATAGATTACCTGGTCATTATCACATTGCTGCTTGTGAGACCTTGCTGTGTGCAAATTGGCTGCCGTGCTTCCTATATTACGACAGTGACTACCTTTCAAATGTACTTATGTGGCTGTGAAACACATTAGAACATCCTGAGGTCATGAAAGGTGCTATATAAATTCAAGTTTTTTCTTTCTCAGGATTAGTAAATTCCATTCTGTTCTGTGTCTCAAATGAGAAGGAGGGCTAGAAGAGAGGAGTAGCAAGTGATGAGACAGAGGGAAATTGAAGAGAAGGGAGAACATAATAGAAAGGCAGGGGAGAGAGGGAATAATTAAAATAAAGAGGGAGGTGGGTTAAAGAAAAATAAGAAATGAGATGGTAGAAATAAGAAGAGGGAGAGAAGATGATACAAGAGAGAAAGTAGAAAAAGGGAAAATGACAAAATGGGAATAGAAAGGGAAAGAGGACAGAAGAGATAATAAGAAAAGAGAGAGAGGAGATAAGACAAGGAAAGAAGTAGAGATGATAAAGGGAAAGAAAAAGAGGAAAGAAAGGAGTTGAGACTGGAGAGAGAGGATAGCAAAGAGATAGCAAAGAAAATGTGCCTGGGTGTGTGTTCATGTATAAATACACCATGATATTGCAAACCTGATGATCAGCCATGAAGGTTTATTGAGTGGTACCTGTGAGTGAATCAATGGGAAAAGAGAATCAAGCACAGTAAAAAGATGTAATTGGGTGAGATTTTATGATCAGCACTCTGTTCTATCTTTTAACAAACCATGTCTTCACAGAGTGTTGTGACGAACTGCAAAGTGGAGGAGTAGGATATCAAATGCTGAGAACATCTCTTCCTGTGGATTAAGCTCAGGTACTTCCATCGATCTGATGACCATTGTAGGGACCCGAGCATGTAAATGACTGGTTAATAACTGCTGATCTCCCATACGCGGTCTGAGACAACACACAGTGGAGTCTATCTTCACAAGCTTACCTTCACATCTCTCCAATGTCTCAGTTGGTAAAAGCAGAGGCCAAGATTCATAATAATGAATGGAAAATGTCACGATGGGAGGACAGGAAGCAGAAAATTATGGTCAGTGTGTAACTCAGACTTAAACATCAGAAGAATGCAAGTTAGAATCCCAGGCCATGCTGAATTAGTTGATCTGAACCAAGGCGGTAGCGGGAGCATTACAATGGACTCAAAAGGTGACAATCAACTTGGGTCTCTGCTATTGATAGCTATCCAAGGATGTCTGCTGGAAGTTGTACATTTGCGACTTCCATGAGCAGAGAGGATTGCGTGTGTATAATGTCCACTGACAATCAATGCCTACTTTCATACATGTCCACTTTTGAAGAGGTATCAAATGGTAACATGGCCCATTCAGAGAAGTGCAAGAAGGATAAAAATGGAAAACATAAGGGGAACCCTTACCTTCTGTGTGATTGCAAAGCAAAAAATTAGCAAGGTTAAAATTAAAGATGGATTCTTTTTGCACAACATGATCAAGCTGCCTCTTCCACGCCGGATTAGATATTTTGTGAGTATCTTGGATGTATTGAAGAGGGAAGATATCACTGGGCTGAATGAAGCAGGAGACTTTGTCTCATCTTCCTCATTAAAAGCACACACACAAAAGCAATTCCATTTCATACAAAAAAAAGGCTGGTCTTTCCTCTCTTCTGCATCCTCACTAAAACATATCAGAGCGGCTAATCATAACAGTGTGCAGAAAATACATTGATTAACACAAGTCACTGTCCAATACAATATTTATTATTTATCTGTTATTTAAATTCCACAATAATGGGAAGTCAGTGCATGAGTGATAATGATGTCAAAACAATGAATTATATCAGGAGAAGAAATTCTTAGCACAACAGGTTTGAAGTTGAATTGTGCGAATATTTAACATGTGCATTTTGAAAAGCAAGGAAATGCTTGTATTTATGTAATACCTTTCACGACGTCAGGACATCCCAAAACACTTTACTGACAATTAAGTCATTTTGAAGCTTTGTCACTGTTGAAATGTAAGAAATACGGCAGCTAATTTGCACACAGCAAGGTCCCACAAACAGCAATGTTTTTATATGTTGGTTAAGGGATAAATATTGGCCAAGACTCCAGTGAGAACTCCCCTGTTCTTCTTCAAATAGTATCATGGCATCTTTTACATTGACTTGAGAGGGAAGACGGAGCCTTGGTTTCATGTTTCATCTGAAAGACGGCACCTGTGACAATACAGCACTCCCTTTGTACTGCAATTAAGTGTCAGCCCAGATTATGGGCTTGAATCTCTGGAATGGAACTTGAACCCACACCTTCAACTCAGAGGTGAGAGTGCTGCCAACTCTCATCCGGGACTAAAATGTGACAAATCCCCAGGACCTGATGGCCTACATGCTAGTGTTCTAAAAGAGATGACTGCAGAGATAGTGGATGCATTGGTTATGATGTTGCGAATTCCCGAGATTCTAGAATGGCCCCAGTGGTTTGGAAACTAACAAATGTAACACTGCTATTCAAGAAAGGAGGGAGAGAGAAAGAAGGGAACTACAGGCCAAATAACCTGAAATCAGTTGTCAGGAAAATTCTGGAATCTATTATTAAGGAAGTCTTAACAATTCACTTAGAAAATTATAGTATGATCAGATAGTAAACATGGTTTAATGAAAAGGAAATTGTGTTTGACAAATTTGTTAGTGTTTTTTGAGGATGTAACTATTAGGGTAGACAAAGGTGAAACAGTAGAAGTAGTATACTTGGATTTCCAAAAGGTTTTCGATAAGGTGCCACACAAGATAGGGGCTCATGGATTTGGGGCAATATATTAGCATGGATGGAAGATTGGTTAATGGACAAAAAGTAGAGAGTAGGGATAAACAGGGTATTTTCAAGTTGGCAGGCTGCAATTAGTGGAGTGCCACAAAGATCAGTGCAAGGTCCTCAACTATTTACAATCTGTATTAATGACTTTGACGAAGAGACTGAGAGAAATATAGCCAAGTTTGTTAACGATACAAAGCTAGGTAAGAATGTAAGCTGTGAGGAGGACACAAAGAGGCTGCAAAGAGATATAGACAGGTTAAGTGAGTGGGCAACAAGATGGCGGATGGAGTGTAATGTGGGGAAGTGTGACGTTATTCAGTTTGGTAACAAGGATAGAAAAGCAGAATATTTTTAAAAGGTTTGAAACTTCTAAATGTTGATGTTCAGAGAGACTTGGATGTACTCATACAAGGAACATAGAAAGTTAGAGTTCAGATACAGCAAGCAATTAGGAAGGCAAATGGCATGTTGGGCTTTATTGTAAGGAGATTGGAATACAAAAATAAGGAAGACTTGCCAAAATTGTTACAGGGCCTTTGTGAGACCACACCTGGTGTATTGTGCGCAGTTTTGGTCTCCATATTTAAGAAAGGATATACTTGCTTAGGAGGCGGTATAGCAAAGACTCACTAGATTGGTTCCTGGGGTGAAAGGGTAATGAGAGTCTGAGGAAATTGGGCCTATACTTTCTAAAGTTTAAAGAATAAGAGGTGATTTCATTGAAACATATAAGAGTCTGCAGGGACTTGACAGGGTAAACACTGAGAGGTTGTTTCCCCAGGCTTGAGGAATCTAGAACACAGAGGCACAGTCTCAGGATAAGGGGTCAGTCATATAGGACTGAGATGAGGAGAAATTTCTTCACTCAAAGGGTTGTGAATCTTTGGAATTCTCTAACCCAGAGGGTTGTGGATGCTCCATCGTTGAGTATACTTAAGGCTGAGATAGACAGATTTTTGGTCTCTCAGGGAATCAAGGGATTTGAGGAGTGGGTGAGAAAGTAGAGTTGATGCAGAAGATCATCCATGATTGTATTGAATGCAGAGCAGGCTCAAGGGGCCACATGGTCTACTCCTGATCCTATTTTTTATGTTATTATGTTCTTATATTCAACTGAGCTACGGCTGACCACTAAATTCCTGTTGAAGTAGAAGCTTTAACCAGTTTAACATAAATTGGTTGACATTCTATTAAAAATAATGGAGAAAGGAATTAAATGTATTAATATCACACAGTATCTTTTAAAGGTTCATATCTTCAAGATAAATACATTTTAAGCCAATATTAATGCAATGGGACACTTTCTAGGTCCTGTTTCCTAATGGATTAAATGCCACCCTGATCCCAATGAAATAAAGGGTTCAATTTTGGAATCCAAGATCTAAATCCGATCTCACCACTTGTTGAAACAAAGTCTCCTTAGCTGCACTGAGCTAGAGGGTATATTTTATGGAAATAGGTGGAAAACATTCATCCCTCTTAACTCCAGCAAGGCCAAGGGGCCACCATGGCTTGGATTTCCACTAGATCACCATGATAAATGAGCTCCCCATTAGACCACAAGGATCAAATGGCCCTTTTAGTTAACCACCAGTGATTCCTAACACCACCCCCAAGAGCATGTAATTTACTTTAATTAAAGAAGCACCTACCTTTTCTGTTTTGGTCCCATGCAAGGATGCTAGTCATTCACCAGCAGGCATAGTGACTGGAAACTAAGACTTGATTAAAGAACTTGTGCTGCAGTTGCAATGAGACAACCTCTTCCCCAATTTTATTTCTAAAAGGACCAATTAAAATCAACTGTGAAATGTTCTCAGTTGGGCCATAATTCAAATAATTTGCAAATTATTCCAAAATTGCATGATCTAAGTCACTCTGGGTTAGCCACACTAGTTAAACCTCAGTCCTGGTTTCTACTGAGGTGCACAGTATGCAAAGATTGGGGAATGTATTGTAAAGACTGACTGACTTGGGGTGAGTTGCATTATATTTGCTTCTTTCATCTTCAATCTTCATTTTCATGCTAGCTCGTTGCTTTCGGTCATTTTATTGTTTCTTCTACAATGGGTACATTTCTTCCTCAGTTACCTTCACTCTATTCATTTCCTGAAGTCACTAAGTCACACTGAGATATAATTTCACAAGCAACAGAAACCCTTTGGTACGTAACTAAGCGACTCCTCATGGGCAAGCTATAAAGGTAGCGTCAGCAGGCTATTTCACCATGAGGGCATTGCAGCCATGGCCAATCGTGTCCTCACATATAATAATAATTTGCAAAAAAGGCCATTGGATAGAAATCCAAAAAGGAAACTCTGTCTAATTTTCTCTTTCCCTAGCCTGGAAGTGGATGAGGTTGATTATACCTTTATGCTACCCCTTTGATTTAGATCAGCAAGCTAAGCATTGACAAAGGTTAATGCACAACTGATTGACTTTTTGAAATGTATTGCCTAGTAAACTTTCCCAGGGCTGTGTATGTATTTCTGTTGCTGTTTTATTTTTGTTTTGAAATTAACTGTATACTCATCACCAGTCACATCACTGCTCTCTCTTGCTTTACCAAACTGTTAAATTTTTTTGCAGTGATTTAGCACCTTTCAAATCTTGAACACCCCTACAGTGTATGAACTCTACACCTGGAATATCTTCTACCATTCTTATAAGGGAAAATCAAAGGTCCACAGCCCAGTTAGATTATTCGAAGCATTCTTCGGCAGAATATTGTATTTGGAGGATGACTTGCCAGTCAATCTGCTGTGGATTTTCAATCTGTGTGTACACCAAGGGAGGAAGGTAACAGAGGATAGACACACAAAGTAAACAACTCACCTTCCTTCTCCTTAGCTATGACAACAGTTATTTTAAAAGTAAGTGCATTAATGGAGAATTGAGGGTGGTTTCTTATACTACAGGGTTATGAGGATAAACACATCATTACAATAATAATGATAATATTAATGTGACTCGCAGGGCACGAGTCTGCAAATGAAAGGAGAAAAGTGGGTTGTTGTGCATTTAATAGTAAAATGTTAATAATTAAGGGGGAGGTGAGGCTGCCTGGAGGGTGTATTATTCAAGATTCAAATAGTCACACTGTGTTTAAGAAGAACCCAGAGATGTGGGCGTTTTGGTGCAGACACTC
The DNA here is from genome assembly GCF_036365525.1 of Heterodontus francisci. Taxonomy (NCBI): domain Eukaryota; kingdom Metazoa; phylum Chordata; class Chondrichthyes; order Heterodontiformes; family Heterodontidae; genus Heterodontus; species Heterodontus francisci. Next base: position 29,368,426 of record NC_090411.1, on the reverse strand, counting down.
TGTAAACTGTCCCAGGCACTTTAATTTAATGTTTATAAATTAAAGCAGTGTGTGTGTGAGAAAGAGACAGAGAGCGAGAGAGTATGAATGTAAAATAGAGAGAAAGGGAAAATGATAGAGAGGAAGAGAAGGGGCAGTGGAACAGTGAAATAGAGAAAAGGAGAAAGGAAGAAAGAAAGGAAGGAAAAGAGAAGGGAAAGACTTAAACAGAGAAAGAGGAGGAAGAAAGAATGAGGGAAATAGAGAGAAGCCAGATAGAGAAACAAGGGAGCTCCTCAAAAGTGTACAAAAAGAAAGTTATATAGGTGGGGGGAAGGGGGAAGGGGAGAGAGAATGCAAAAGAGCAAGGTGTGAGGAGTTGCAAAAAAGAGAAAAACAACGAAGAAGTCACATATATTAAAAAGGAATGGACTGTGTAAAGGGAACCCCTCAAAAGGCAAAGGTACAGAAATAGGAAAACAATGACTAGCGAAATAGGGAAAGCAAGTGAGTCAGTTACATAGAAATACATAACAGACAAGAAGATTGACAGAGTGTAGGGGTAGTCAGAAGGACGGAGTGTAAAGCTAATCTCTGTGGCGAGGCAGAAAGAGAAGCAAAGGAAAAAGGCAGCGAGCCGAAAAGAAACCAAGTGAATGAGTTATATATTACACAAGACAGAGAGAGAAAACAGCCAATGGAGAAGGAAGGAGATAGCCAAAAATAGAGAGGGTGATGGACAGACAGAGTAAACGCTAGCTAAAGATATTGCTTACACCAGAATTTCAACAGGTTTAGCTGAAAGGTCTCCTTGTCTCTCTCGCCAGCGTAATTGGAGTAAATCTAAGTCCATGCACCATCCGTGAACTGGCTATTGGCACTGAAGCTTCACAGAGTTCCTATATGTGCTGAATTCTTTTTTTTATTTCTACTGACACTGGAAAGCCTTAGCTGAGCGTTTTTTTAAACAATGAATGAATCAGAAAATAAATTACATTTTTGCATATCTATAAATTCAGCATTGCCTTTCCGTCAAGTTGGTGAGCTAATGTTAAAGAATTGCAATAGAGCAGATTTATCAAATGCTGGATACAAGAAAATACATTGACTTACCTGGGTGTCTCTTCCCTCCGATGTCAGTTTTTTTTGTCCTCGCTTGACACCCGCAACCGCATATAAATAACTATTAGCTTGCATGCAATTTAATGCTTCTGTCCTCACTGTTTCTCTCTCTCTCTCTCTCTCTTCCTCCCCCCCCCCCCCTCACCGTGGTATGAGCAGCAATAGGAAGACTAGCTCGGAGCTGTTACACCAACTGCTTGTCCTGCACTTTTTAAGGGACTTTTTTTATAGGCGGGTAAAACCCTGTTATTTTTGGCTCCTGTTTCCATTTTTGGACGTGCTAAAAATTGCATAGGCTTACTTGACCGATACGTATGGTTGGAATCATTAAATATGCATTAAGTTTTTTTTCATTCTTGCGTTGCCCCTGAAGGACTCTGGCGAAAACCTTGTCAGAATTTTAAGAATGCAGTCGGTCCATTGAGAAAATGGTATTGCTAAATCTCCATTTGAATCCCTCTATTTTTTTCTCCCTCTTGTTATTTCCATTATTCTTCCTTCTTTAAGACAGTTGGTAAATCGCGATTTTGTTTCAACTTTTGAGCTGTTTAAATGGCATAATCTAGATATACAGCTAAATGAGTTGTCCACAGTGCTGAAATACCATTTTACATATAGTGAATCATTTCAGGACCATGGATAGCTCCTATTCCTGCTTGTGTTCAGTTGTATGTCTAGATTTCACTCTGCATTAGAGCATCGACGTTGTAACGCTTTTAGAATTTACAGTGGGATAATAATGAGACGGGGAGAACACCTCAGATTTCACTGCTGAAAATTTGTTTTTGTTTTTTTTTTAAATGTTATTTTGAGATTTATCTGCCCCTCTTCTGCATTGTCTACTCTGGCGGTATAGAAAGCTAGTAAGAGGTGAGCAGAGGGTCCTGAGATTCTACCTTTAAAAAAAAGTCTTTGAATTAACATTGGAATCAGATACGAGATAGGATCTATAAACTCAACTCCCATTAATAAAAAAAAAAGCCCGGTCATGTGTGGTTTGTGAACCCACAAGAAGAGAGCGAGGGGAGAAAAAAAAATCAGCAAGCAAGCCCTAAAACAATATCTGGAATAGGTTGGCTGTATAAAGCTCAAAAAGCTACACAAAAAATTGAATTGAATCGGCTCCCTTTTACACACACACAAAGCTTGGAGCTAACAGCTTGCCAGACGCTTTGATGACTAGCTAGGGATTGACTCCCTAAAGCCAGACGCAAGTCTTGTGCCAATGACGTAACTGATTCTGTGGGGACCTGATGCCCCCCTCCCCTTAAAAATAAAACCCATATAGACTCGTTAAAACCTTCAGTGGAAAATCCTACACTGTTGAAGACAGCTCCAGCTTTTCCACATACTGTCGAGTTAATTATCACTGCTATTTATAAAGCTTTGGTCGAGCAAGGTTAAAATTGTGATAACTGGGAGAGAAAGGGAGAGAGATAGATGAAAGAGAAAGGGGTGAACTGATGGATAAAAATGAAGGGAAAAAATGAGAAAATGTGAGAAACCAGATTGGACGAGAAAAAGACAAGAAGGGGAGAAAAGAAGGATCAGGAATATATTGTGATAAAAATGGATAGCTTTCATAAGCCATCGATTGCTAAAATGAGGATTAATTCACTCTATTTGTCAGTGAAACCGTCTGTCTCTTGCAGTGACGCAAATAGCAGAAACCCTGACTACGGTTTCCTATTCCAACGCCCACACATGGAGCCTGACCGCCCACGTACTGACCGAGAGAGAAAGAGTGTGGGGGAAAAAAACAGACACAGCAAAGAGCAAGATACTCAACAACATAAAGCGGGGAGACACAGAGAGTAAAAGGGGAAAAAGAAAGAAAACAAGGCTGATACAAAGTCCGGCTTAAATCCTGCATAATGCACATTAGCTTTGCACATGAGAGGCAGAGGGAGGGGGAGAAAGAGTGAGAGCATTAAATTAACAAGAGAAATAAGACACTCAAAGAAAGAAGAGAGCGCGGGGGAGCCACCCACGCCCACACAGCACAATGTCAGTCAAGAACAAGGGATAGAGTCAGCCAAAATATTGGTCTCGGTTTTTTGAAGAAATTCTACAGCGAAAACGTTTTTGTCATGTTCTTTCTAAAATATTACCTTTTGTTGAGTGTTTTGCCAGCAATAAGCTTTCGAAGTATGGAGAGAATTGGCACATTAGGCCATTGACATCACTGGCAAATATCATAAGAATCTCAGACCAGGCAGGGTCCTGAATCAAAAGAGAAATTAATTTCTGTTTTATTTTATCACTTTGCCAAACTAAAATTGTGTAAGACACGGGAGTGATTACTTTTAAAATGTCCCATGGTCTTGGAATGAATCATTTTGACACATGCCAACCCATGCCAATGAATCTATGAGGCTGACATCTTTTGAACCCAGTTCCATTCATTTGCACAAATTAAAAAAGTTTTCTTTGGGGAAGGTGAGCTTGGCACCCTGAGGTGTGTGTGTATATATGGTGATGATCTTCATTCAGGATTCTTGACAATCATGGTCCTGAGGTTTTCTGTTCTCTGTATACTGGCGATATATAGTGATGATCAGTAGTGTGGTTATGGAAGCTGTGCATCTCTGAACTTAAAGGAATAATGCAACTTACCTGTAACTCATAATATGTTCCAGAATTATATACTCTGTATAAGAACGTATTAGGAGAATGACATCCTCTGATTGCTATATGTTGGTGGCATTGTGGATACAGTTACAAGATTCCCTTTGATCCTTATTGCTGCTGGGATCACTAGAAGTAAGAAACTTCCCCCCATGCTTACATCACCACTAAAAGTGGGAAACAGAGGAAACCTTCCTCTTAAAATGCTAAGGAAAAGGCAACAAGCTTAGCAACCAAGCCCCTTTGTTATAGATCAACCCGGCATATGGTTTCTCTCCAGAAATACACCTAATTATCTCTTGAACCCATCCATACTGTCCATATGAATGGCCTTCTCTGGTGGATCACTCCATAACTCCATTACCCATTGAGTAAAATAGTTTCCCCGACATCTCTTCTCATTCCTGCCTCCCCAAGTACCTTAGTGGTTGAGATCTTAAGTATTAAGACACTTCTTCACAACATGTGCATTTCATGGGAAAGGTAGCATAGTGGATATGTTCCAAGGCTAGTACACCAGTAAGCCTGGACTAAATCCAAAAACATGAGTTCAAATCCTGTGATGGCATCTGAGGAATTAAATTTCAGTTACTTAAATAAGTGTGGAATTAAAAGCTACTATCTGCAATGCTGACCATGAAGCATTGTTGTAAAAATCCATCTTGTTCACTAATGTCCTTTAGAGAAGGAAAATTTCCATCCTTGTCTGGTCTACGTGTAAACCCAGACACACAGGAATGTGGCTGACTTTTAACTGCCCTCTGAAATGGCCTAGAAAGCTGATTAGGAATGGGTCACAAATGCTGGTCTTGCCAGCTACCCTCACATCCCATGAATGAATAAAGTAAGTACTCAAAGCTCACACTTCATCCATAAAAGCATGTAATGTACGTATAGGGCAACCTACTTTAGAAAGGGCAAAGGCTAATTTTAAACACCATGGTAACAAGTTTTGCAACTTATTTTGATGTGCAGAGAAAGTCAATTGAACAATGCAGCTCACATGCTGCTTTGTTTGTTCTCCTGCCTCAGTGACAAGCATGTTTTCTGGATGTTTCAGCAAGTGTTAGGTGCCAGGTCTGCTGCATAAGTTAACAACAGTAAAGGTGAAGTAATTAATCTCAGTTACATATAGCTCCAAATTCCTCATCTAGTAATCTAGTTCCCTAGTTCCCATCTAGTGGTTTAGCACAAATGTCTTCCGCATCCTCAACAACACCACAATATCATGTTAACATCTCATAAATATCTGGGATGGATTAGTAAATTATCAATGCGTTTGATTTTTGGTTACATATAGCACGAATGGTAAACTTCCTAGTCATCGGTAGGGCTGCTTCAGCTAAGGGGCAATTCTAGTGAGGATGGTGCTCAAAGTGTTGGCTGGGGAATCACAGACCTGATTTTCTGACCATTTAAGTAGCGATGGACGGTCAAACACTGCAGGCTGAAGATTTATAGACCAGCACTCCTTGTGGGTGCCATTCCATCATAGGAGAACCTGACAGCGGAATCAACCCTGATATCTAAAGCATCATAGCTATATCATCGTAACACATCCCAATGACTGGAAAGCATGGCACCAAATGGCCAAGGAACTGGTTGGCAGAATTGACCTAATGCTTACCTCCAAGATCTGTGTTTGAATCTAATACTTGCTGATGAGACAAATATCTCCTCCCTCTGAGGGAGACCAGGTAACTAAAATATCCATACTTCCACCCACTGAAGCCATGCTCAGTTACAGAATCAATCTGACAGCTGTAGAGTTCTTAGGTGAAATGAATAGAGGCCATATGAATCCACTTCACAGTAGCATGAGTCTATAGCACAAAACTGACCATAATTCAACCCTAGTTGACATTAAGTCAGAAATCTCCTGAGAGATGCTGCTGAGATGGCTGGTTGGTGGAAATCGAAATAACACCGCTTCAGAGCAAAGGCTGCCATTGTGACACAGAGTTAAAACAGATTGCTAGGGCAAAATAAAGGAAGCTTTGTTCTCCGACTAATTCATATTATTTATGGTGCAGGAGAGCCTGTTACTGAGACTGGGTGCAAAATTACATACAATTGTAAGCTTCCACATTACAATTGTGACAATGCTTCGTACGTACTTCATTGGCCATCAAGCACTTTGGGACGTCCTGAGATTGTGAAAGGTATTATGTCAATGCAAGCTTTCTTTTTTCTCTGCCAATTTTCTTCCTGCTGCTCCTCCTTTCCCGAAAGCATCAATTTTTGTGGGGTACATTTCTATGGAGTCCAGTTACTCTCATGATCATTAGCTAAGTCCATTGTCTATGCATGAACTTGGGAAGTGTATGCTGACAATGTGGGGCATTACAGCCAAGCACAATTCGCATCTGGCTCAGTCTCCCTATACATGCCCCTCCAGCAACAGGGATGAAATTGTGTATAAGAATGGAAGCCCTGTCCAATTAATCTTTGAGTGCTAAGGCCAACTTCAGTACCCCCACCTACCATCTCCATTGAGATCAGCTAACTCTGCAGTGTGCCATTCAGAGAGCTCTCTGTACAGGAGAGTGTCTCTGGTATTCACATCCAATGACAAAGGACAAGAGCAGCAATGACATGGGCGCTGGGCATGGATCACAGATAGAAAGGAGGTGACAGCCTGCATGCATCGAGGTGAGTCTATTGATTTTACTCTGAGAGGCCATCATTTGGCTGGAAGCAGGTAAGTGTGAGATTATCTCTCGCATCCTTGGCCCGTCGATCAATCTGCCTGGCCTCTGGTACAAGGGCTTCAACACCCAGTGCTGCTTGCTCATCTCCCTCCTCCGTATCCTTCTCATCAGTGGAGGAGTGTCATTTAATCATGTCCTCATGGTGCAAGGCCTCCCACCCGCTCTCCAGTGCTAGATTGTGCAGAGCACAGCAGACCACAACAATACACAAAACCCTGACTGGCCCATACTGCAGGGCTCTACCAGATCGATTCAGGCAATAGGATCCTATCTTCAGCAGCCCAATGGCCTGCTTGATGGTTACTAGAGTGGAACCGTGGCAAGTGTTGTACCTCTCCTCTGCTGAGTTGTGAGGGTTCCTCACAGGCATCAGTAGCCATGTCTTCAATGGGTAGCCTTTGTCCCCGAGAATCCATCCCTGGAGATGGGGGGGCCTGAAGACCTGTGGTACCTGTGACTTTCGAAGAATATGGGCGTCATGGCTGCTCCTGGGAAGCATGCAGACATCTGCAGGAAATGCTTTCGGTGGTCTCAGAGCTGTTGCATATTGATGGAATGGAAGCCCATCCTATTGATGAAGGTGGCTGGCTGGTCTGTTGAAGCTTTGATGGACACATGTGTGCAGTCTATCACACCTTGCAACTGGGAGAATCCAGCGACGGCTCCATATCTGAAGGCCCTCTCAGCCTGACTATTAGGGTCGGTTCGGTGGCACACATAATCGCCGGCCCTCTTGAACAGGACATTGGTCACCTCCTTGATGCAGCAATGGGCTGTGGCCTGGGAGACCCCACACATGCCCCTGATCCTTGGAAAGATCCAGTCATGTAAAAGTTTAGTGCCACTGTGATAGTCAGGGCCATTGGCATAGGGTGACCACCAAATCCGAGAGATCACAACTCGTCCTGCAGCAGGGCGCACATGTCAGTGACGGTCTTCACTGACAATACCTCTTGGACATTTGGAGATGGTGGCGTAGTGGTGATGTCACTGAACTAGTAATCCAGAGGCCCAGCTCTCGAGACATGCATTTAAATCCCACCATAGCAGCTGGTGGAATTTAAATTCACTTTTAATAAAGAAGACTGTAATTGAAAGCTAGTCTCAGTAATGGTCCCAGGAAACTATCATCGATTGTCGTAAAAACCCAATCTGGTTCACTAATGTCCTTTCGGGAAGGAAATAGGCTGCCCTTACCTGGTCTGGCCTACGTGTGACTCCAGACCCACAGCAATGTGGTTGACTCTTAACTGCCCTCTGAAATGGCCTAACAAGCCATTCAGTTCTCAAGGGCAATTAGGGATTGGCAACAAATGCTGGCCTTGCCAGTGACGTCTATTCCATGAAGAATAAAAATATTTTGGAGGTGGCTGATTCGGGTCCAGTACACTCTCTGTCGCAGGTGGGCCCTTCCCGGCATGGCCGGCTGCTGCAGCTCTCGTTGTGGAGCTTCACGGGCAGGCACAGCTACCTTCTGGCTCTCCCTCAGTTGGAGGCACTGCATCATGCCACCCGGGTCCAAAAAAGATAAGGTGTATGCTAAAGGCCTGCTACCCAACCCGAACCCGACGGGACCCGACGACGTGTGTCAGGTTCGGGTCGGGTCGGGTTGCACTTCCGGGTCCGGCATTCGTGTTCAGGTCGGGCCAGATCAGACACGCTGTATCACAGGTAAGTGGCTCCAATATTAATTTAATTTTTCAACTAGAAAGGTGGTTTTGTTACAGTTATTTTAAGCTTGTGCAGATCAGCAACAAAGTGAAAAATGGAAGGTAGGTTAACTGATGGTCGGGTCGGGCGAGGGGAAAAAAATGGAAGGACTCGGCCCGGGTCGGGCTCGGGTTCGATGTGGTTCTGTTGGGCTCGGGTCAGGTTATTTTTTTGCAAACCCGAGCAGGCCTTTCGTGTATGCCACGTGATCAGTGAGTCTACAGAGCGCTGTCGATGCAGAGATGTCCCTGCCTTGGCAGCTGTACCTTTGCTACTTCTCCCTGTTGGCCCTCCTTTGCAGATAGCCGACCCTCTCATCCAACAGTTTGGACACCCAAAACCAGCCCTTCACTTGCAGACCACCCGAGACCCTGCTCAACTGATACTCCCACCCGAGACTAAGCACTCCCCCTGCAGACACCCAAGATTACATTCCCCCCCCTTGCAGACCACCCAAAACCAAGCACCACCCCCCCCCACCCCGCCTTTACAGACCACACAGCACTGCAGGCCGACAATGGCCTTTGCCCCCCCTGCCTTCCCCAATGGATTTCTGGTCATGGCTGCCTACCTGTCACGGCACAGAGGCCTTGACTCAGTGCTGCCTGTTTTCAATGGCTGGCATTCCGAAGGCACTTAATTCGAAGCCCCCCCATTGAATTGCAATGAATTAGATGCGAATGTATTAAAACTAAGTACTTGATGATTTAAATTGCATTCCTGTTGTGTCGGGGAGACGAGGCCACCTTGATCCATGATCATATTGAATGGCAGAGCAGGCTCGAAGGGCCGAATGGCCTACTCCTGCTCCTATTTTCTATGTTTCTATGGTGCTTTCCTCCCACTGACTAAATCCGGAACTGACATCATGACATCGGATTTTCAATTCTCCGGTCCGTCACACCACCAGTCCCGCTCCAAATAGCCGCACTAACTTCAGCCCACGTGTTCCCATGAACAGTAGTGAAAAATGCCCAGGGACAAACTTTGATCAGGAGAACCCTTGAGTCACTTTTGCAATAGTGACCAGAAAATTTGCCCCACACAACCACCAACAACATGTGTCACACATACAAGTTGAGCACATGCAGTGGTGCTCTGCATGTGGGCATGACCCATTCCACTCAAGTCACATGTATGTTCAACCTGCTTAACAGCACAAGACTACAGGCTCAATTAGAGCTGGACTCATTGTTACATACATAGAGGTGTTTCAATAGGCATGATAATATCACGACGTCACAACATACTTTGCTTCCTGCGTCATGTCCTGCAGCTATACCACAGCCGGGACATCGCACTCCTCCTGAGCCACCTACCTGAGGTTAGGAACTCACATGTTGCTGCACTGTTCACAGCATAGAATAAAACATAATCCAACTCAAATTTGACTTCCATTTATTTATGCTTGTAAATACAATGTATTAAGAATGTTTTTTTTATTCATTCACAGCTGTCGCTGGCAAGGCCAGCACTTATTGCCCCTGATAAGGTGGCGGTGACAACTCACTGGCTTGCTAGGCTATGTCAAACGGCAGTTAAGAGGCAATCACATTGCTATGGGTCTGGAGTCACATATAGACCAGACCATTTAAGGACAGCAGATTCCCTTCTTTAAAGGACATTATTGAGCCAGATGGGTTTTTATAGCAATCTGGATACGGGGCTAGGAAAAGGCAGGGGTGTGGGACACGGTGAGTTACTCTTGAAGAGAGCTGGAATGGACAGGACAGAAAGCCTCCTTCTGTGCTATAACCATTCTATGATTCTATTGCAGGTTTATTTAACTGAATTTGAACTCACCAGTTGTCATAGCTAAGGTTTGAATCCATGTCCCTACATTATTAGGCCAGTAACATAACCACTATGCTACCATTTCCTATAAATTAATGCTTGTTTCCCATATTACAACAGTGACTATACTTCAAAAGCACATTATTGGCTGTAAAGCACTTTGCAATGTTCTGAGGTCATGAAAGGCACTATATCAATGCAGGTTCTTTATTGTGATTTTTATCAGGATGGTTCACAACTCGACTGCTCAGTGGTGCATTTTTTAAATAGGGTCTGTGTATTATTCTGGTTTTGTATGGCCACTAACTTTATTGCCAGTGACATAGGCCGGGATTTCTATTTGTTTGAGCGGGCGGGATCGGGAGCGGATGGTCACTTAAACCCACCCCTCGGGTCAGCATGCCAGATTCCCAACGTGAAACTGGCCAATGCTCCAAGTTTGAAAGGCTCCGCTGAGAGCTGGAAGAGCCATCCCACTCCTCATCGCTAAACGGCCAGTTACGCCACTTAACAAGCTTGTTGTCAGCTCATTAAGGGCCAGTCTTGAATTTTTGCTCAGTGGCATGGGAGCCATGCAGGATCAGACAGGGAGGAAGAGGCGCAAACTAAGTGGGGAGCCAGTCAGGTGGTTGGGGCAGCTGTAAGAGTCTCCATCAAAGAGGGAAGGCTTAGAAAAGGGCCTCAATCACAGGCAACCAGTTCCACAGAGTCAGGAGAATTATCTGTCATATCTCCCTACTCTTGGCAAGGGCATTTTTGGTGATTGGGGTGGGGACAGCTTTGTGGGGGTATGGGTTGGACGGGTCCCTCTGATTACGGACCTCACTGGTTCATGAGGGGGCAGGCTCAGGAAGACTGCACATTTCAATTGAAAGGAAGGAAGGACACAACAGGAAATGGGATTAAGCTACTCTGAGATAGGGTTGAATAGTGATGAGGTGCAGCATCACCAGGAACAGGGCAGCAGGGATCAGGAACAAGAGACAGGAAGGCAATGAAGGCAAGACCCTCAGAACAGGGCCTACTGCCAATGGAGGATCTAGCTAGACATGTTGGAACATCAGTACTCCAGAAGCTGCACCTGCCCAGTCAGATGGTTGCCGACTTGTGTGCCCTCGTTGATAGTCATCTGAGCATTCTCAGAAGCCGTTGCCATGTTGAAATGAAGACACATAAGTCTGGCTTAGTGCAACAAAATGACCAATGCTTTAGTGAAGTGCTGTGTGATATTATTTACAAGAGACACACCCAAGTGACCCACAAAGTGACATTACCAATGCAGTGCCCTGCGGTCATGGCTACTTCTACAAATTGCTCCCCCTGTGGCTGAGGATGATGTGGGTGCAGACTGCTTGCTAGTGCTTGTCTGGGTCTGAGATGCCCATGGCACTCTGCCTCATCAAGCTGCTGCACCGGCATCACTGCAAGGGTATCCTCTGTCACTCGTAACTCTACAGATGCTTTGTCTGTCGGAGGGGTCATGGATGTGGATGATGATGATAGACCCAAGAGGTGTGGCCCCCTCATTGCCATCTGTAGCCATCTCAGCCCCTTCATGGCGTACCTGACCACTGGAGGGAACCAGCAGCTGGGATGCAGCTGCCATCTACTCCATGCTTTGTTGCACCACTAACCGGTCAATGCTAGAGACTGCGTCATGCATTCCATGCATGTTAGTGCCTTGTTCCTGCATCCACTCTGAGTGATGCCACATATGGCTCTCCATGAGGATGTCCACTCTCTTATGTGCTCATAGCACTGAGACATTGCGGAGCACTTGAGATGAACGGAATCCTCCATTCTCACTCCAAAGACTCCGCAGTGCTCAGTAACTCCGACATGTGGGCACACATCTCACACGTTATCCAGGTACAGCCGCCTGTTTTGTGACTCCTGAGGCTCTGCCTCTCTGCCCTGCTGAGTGCACCTGTCCTCCATCCTTCGAGTTAGACTGGCCACAGCTGACTCTGCCTCCCCCATACGCTCCTGCTCTGATGTGATGTGTGCTTCACCCTGTGCCACCCATTCTAATAACGCGTGCGATTAACTGCGCTGGTGGAAGGTGTGCAAGAAAGATGTGATGGCGCAGGCTCCAGGGTGTTTTCCTCTTCTGACTCCTTGAGATCTTGTTGACACTGTGTGAGCTCCTGCCCCTCCGCAACTGGCCCTGTGGGAGACATAAGAGAAGATGATGATGAGAGATTAAGACAGTCAACGGATGCTAAAGCTGCTTAAAATAGTGAGAAGACAGCTCATGCTTTGACAGCCTGTTGCAGGGGGAGCATTGCCATGCATCCCCTGAACCTGCAGAAGTTGAGATGCCTTCACCTTGACTACTGCAGACCTCTGTTTCTCCATTCCCAGTGTGCCTATGGCTTGACATTCTGGCCACATCAAGGGCCAGCACCTCAAAGTGCATCAGTGCTGCGAGATGTGGCACACCACCATCCAGGCGTGTCCACCCATTCTCCCTGATGTTCAACTCCAGCTTGGCCTACAGGGTGACTAAAGTTGCTGTCATGCTAGGCCTCCACCTGCCAAGAATGAGGCACATTAATTCTGTCATGAACATTGATTTTAAACTGTTACTGGAGTTAAGAAAGAACTTGTTAAACAGATCAGCCGTGGCTGGAAAATACATTTACATACTAACAGATATCAAAGGTGGGGGAGCTCACATTCCAGGTTGACTGCTAAGATAGCTGAACACACAAATGGACATGGTCAAACCAGCTAGTCACATGACTAACCTGCTGGGCAACCTGAATTTTTCTGAATTTGTACAAACAGTTTGGGCAGAGTGTCTGTTTACACCTGGACTGAGAAGATCTCTCCTGTCTGCTCCCATCTCTTTCTCACAAGTCTCTGAATCCAATGAAGACAAATGAACCCCAAGAGAGAAAAGTCTCCTACAGCAAATAAAGTTTACGAAGAATACTGGGCCCCAGTGAAAAGCAAGATCCACCTACAATCCAGGACTCTACAGTGAGCTCAAAGAACTGTAACAAAACCTCTTCAGACATTGCCTCAATCTTTTCCACTTTATTTCTTCTTCTCTTTTCTGTCGTTATTTGCATGTGTGTATCGTGTATGCATGCTAGTGTGGGTGCGTTGTGTATCCGTAGGCATCAACCGAATTAGAGTCTAAGTTCAAGTTTAATAAATGTCAACTTTTCTTCTTTAAACCTAAGAAAGCCTGCTTGTGCTGGTTTATTTGCCTTAGAGTCACAGATAGAGAGTCATAGAGTTATACAGCACAGAAACAGGCCCTTCGGCCCATTGTATCTGTGCCAGCTATCAAGCACCTAACTATTCTAATCCCATTTTCCAGCACTTGGCCCGTAGCCTTGTATGCTATGGCGTTTCAAGTGCTCATCTAAATACTTCTTAAATGTTGTGAGGGTTCCTGCCTCTACCACCTCTTCAGGCAGTGAGATCCAGATTCCAACCACCCTCTGGGTGAAAAAAAATTTCCTCAAATCCCCTCTAAACCTCCTGCACCTTACCGTAAATCTATATTTACCTTAAATCTATTTTTAAGGTATACCTTATAATCGGAAAGTGGTGAACAAGGATTCACCAAGAAGGTGCTAAAAAGAAGGTGCGTTTAAAATTAAACCCTGTTACAGGAAGACCAGGTGAAGGCTGACAGGGAACCCTACACCTCTTTCTCACCTGGTCATAACAATGCAGCTAGGACAATGCTTCTGTCCCTCACCACTTGCAGCTTTTCAGTCATATAAGATGTTGCAATCTGCACTCCTGCTTCCTGTGCAATATCTCTAGAATTCTGACCTATGCTTATGGGTCATCAAGGCTGCTGAGCACGCATCTCTCCGCTGGTCAGGAGAATCCTATGCACCCTAAGAACGCACGCTGGTGATTGCTGACCAGGATGCATGCCATCTCGATCTTTCTTTGAGAAGATCATTGAAGTGTTTCCTGCATTACACTCAGTTCCTCCCCACCACTCCTCTGCTGCTGACCCCATGAGCCACCTCCAGCCATGCCACCTTGGCATACCTTGCAGGCTTTCTGCTGCTACTGGCAGGGAACACGATGCTTCTGTGCCCAGTCACTGCCTCTAACAGCATCTCCAGTGAAGTGTCTGAAAAACGGGAGGCTGGCCTGGCACAAGGGGACCTCCCTTCTCACTTCCTTCTGCACTTCTCCTTCTTCCATTTTTTTGGCCGAATGGCAACCTCAGCAATGGCTGCTGTCCATCTATGTCCCACCTCTTTCCTGTGTCCACCACCGCTAATTGGGTGGCAAACGTGACTCTAGGCCAATTACCTCTTTTCCATTTTGAAATGGCAATGTATGCCTTTTGCCATCACGTGCGGGGTCAGGACCCAGAGGTGATCGTGTCGCCTGAGTTCCAACTCTGGAATGAAAACCCCATCCATAGTTTCACAAGGGATGACCTAATGTAATATAATTGATCCTCTACATCAGGTGAGTGGATCTGACTACGCACATGTCCCCACCTTGCATCCAGATAGTTAATCAGCTCAATCTCTGTTGTGTTTTGAACTAATTGCTTAACATTCAGAGTGTGAAACCAAATAAGGGAGTATTTAAACATTGAGAACCAACAAGCTTTCCCTCAGAGTATTGCAACATTTAGGAATGAGGTATGATCATTAGAAACCTACGAAAGTGGAGCTTCGCTACCAGATCTGCCTTCAAAAAGGAAGGAAGAATTTCCACGTACTTTTCCCAATCACCCGCCATAGCTTTGGATAAAACCCATGGAGAAATGGCGTAAAAGTTCACTTTTAGCTTTTTATGCTGTCTCTCTGGGAATTCTGCTGGAGGGCCACCTCAGAAATTCCGGACATGGGTCTCACTATCAAAGATCCCATTGAGAATGCAGGGCCATCATCAGAACTGCTTAACAAATGGAAACAGCTTCAAGATCCCTTTGAAAAAAATCAAAAATGCATTGTGTATTATTTTGCTGCTAAGATGTAGCTGTCCTGTTCTTCCTGGTACCAAAAAATAGGTTTAAAACCCTCTTCAGGACCTCTTCAGCTCTATCACATAGTCAAACAGTGCACAGTACATTTGTAGCAATTAACAAACATGTAAGTTCCAAAAGACATCCAATACTCAAAAGTTCTGTCCCAAAATGGCAGTCAAAGTCCGAAGTAGGTCATGGGACCCTGATTTGCATATTAAAAGGGGCCGACCACATGAAACAGATGGACATTTAGACACCCCGCAGTGGCCCCTGTAATGGGTCATTGTTAACTGACACTCCCCCCGCCCCCGATCTTTTGAGGTGGCTACCTCTCTGCTAACCGCAATTTCAGAAAGTTAAAATTGACCCCTTTGTGGGAAGAAGAATTTCCTGATATCGGTCCTAAGTTTGAACTTGTGTACACTCCTCCTATAGGGGAGATGGTGGTGTAGTAGTAATCCAGAGGCCCAGGCTAATACCATAGCTTCATGGGTTCAAATCCCACCACAGCAATTGTTAGAATTTCAATAAATTAATAAAAATCTGGAATTAAAAGTTAGTCTTACGAATGGTGCCATGAAACTATCATTTTTTGTCATAAAAGCCCATTTGGTTCACTAATGTATTACAATCATCTAATTCAAGATTTGTATTAATTTTCTGAGGCATCTTCTCATTTGGGAATTGAATTTTTTTAATGCAAGACAAATGAAAGCATCTGGTTTGCTCGACCCAAAGGACCATAGACATCTCTGCCCAATAGAGAGAGAAAGACACAGTTGGTGATGTATAGCTTGAGGGTCACCACTCTTCAAGCATGGGGCAAGGCAAGGAGGCAAACCTTCATGAACTACTACAGCCAGTATAGGGATTGAACCTGCATTGTTGGGGTCTTTCTGCATTTCATGCTAGCCAACTGAGCTAACCGACCACCCGCACCCCACCACACCCCCAATAATGAAACAACAGACTGTGAGATGGGATGAATACACATTGCAATATTCAGATGACAACTTCAGTCTCAACCTATTGTTAGACAAGGAGACAGCAGTTAGCAATTTACACAATCAATTCCATTGTTTGAATGAATTGCTTTCATTAGATAGCAGTTTTAGAATTATCACCAACAAAATAATGAATAACTTGATCAGTTCTATTGTTTATTGCATAAAATTTCGAAGTTGTGAGATGACTTTCTCCTAAATTGAAGATGTATTGATAAAGAATTGTGACAGTTTGGAAAATACAATCATGTAACTGTTATTAACAAAGCAAAGAGGTGTGACTTTCTTAACAGAGAATATGATATCTCAAGTTTTAACCTTGTCAATAACATCACAGCCTGATAGTTGGGAGTGGAGGATCAGCTCAGCTGCAGTCTTTCCTATGGGTGATCATCAATGCTGGTCAATATTGCCTCTTCTCTGTTTCTTTCTCCTTCCATTACATTGATGAGGTGCTCTATTTGATTTCCAACTAAAACCACACCCACTGAAGACTTTGGGCTGGATTTTCACTCCCATTGGGACCAGGATTAGAGGTGGGTAGGAAATAAAAAATACCCCCCTAACCAGTGTGCCAGTTCTCCTGCTTCTCCCACCTCTGGGCCATTTTTACGGAGGTGGGATTGGGGAGGGGGTGTCAACAGGGCTACTCGCTCGCACGTGGCGGGGAGCAATCAGACTCATGCAGAGCTTCGACCTCGAGTGTCAAAGAGCTGTATTTTTCCTTCTGGGGGGGATGGGAAACAGAGGTCAGGACTGTTCCCGGGTCCCAACATGCCCCAGGGGCTGGCGGGGGATGGGGGGTGGGGGGGGGTGGGTGGGTAGAAACAGTCACTCACCTATGATTTTCCCCAGGTGGCCAATTAATGGCTAGGGAGCAGATGTCCTGTCCAATTGAGGATGTCGGGTGGGCTCTCAAAGCTGTAGGGCCAATCAGAGGCTTCAAGATGGAAGTGCCAACTCCCCAACCTTTTCCAAATCTTTAATTAAAAAATAGATTTAATAGCCAGGTCATCACTGTTCAGGGGTGGGGTGTGGGGGGGGATCCCATCTTCAGGGCCACCTGTGGCTACTCCTGCACCCAGGCAGGCAAGGAGGGCCTCTAGGTCTGCCCGGAGACCTGGCTCCCCTGGCCTGCTGCCAGGTGTCTGCCTCCAGTCACCTAAGCTGGCCCCCACCCACTGCGGGAACCTGGAGGCTGGATGGAAAGTTCCAGTTGGCCTCCTTTAATTGGCCTCAACTTGGCTTGAGAAGCTGGCAAAAAAACCAGTGATTACAAATCAAAGGGTGACCCATGTTTACTCAATAAGGTCGTAATGGGAACTGTGAAGATCCTAAACAATGGGAACCTCTCTCAACCTCTTGCTGGAGACGCAGAGCCGGATTTTATAAGCTCGCTGCCGTTCTCGGTGGTGAGCCTGAAAGGAGGCGCAGAACACGCGCAACTTGTGCACCGCTGAGCACCCGCGATATTTCGCGTGGGGGGCTCATTTAAATGGAGGGGGCAGAATGGCCACCACGATGACATAGAGGGGGCAGACACCCCGTCCCCGGCAATGGCGTCTGGCACCACCGCACAGGCGCCAGTGCCGTTTTTAAAGGGCTTCGAGCCCTTAGGAGAAATTTGAATTTTTAAAGGAAAAGTATTTAACATTGTCTTCAAAAATTAAATAAAAGCTGGAGGCCCTTTCCCACCAGCATTTCCACCCCCCTCCGCATACCACCCCTCCGCCCCCAACCCCCCGCCCCAATGTTTGTATTTGGGCCTATTGAAAATAAATTTTATTCCCATCCCAACCTTCCCCCCCAAACTCATAATCTTTGCCCTTCAAACCCCTTCCCACCATCCCCATAGCCAATACAGTGCTTTTCCCCTCCCCCCATCACCCCAATAACTTCACTCCTCCCCCTAGTATCACACCGCGGAGCTCCGAACGGAGTTTCAAAGGCACAGGTGTTCCAGTCGGCAGCCAGAGCATTGGTGTGGGATGGCCGCCAGGATAAGGTAAGTTAATTTGCATGTGTTTAAATTAATCTTAATATTAAAATGAAGGCCCCACCACCAAGCCGAGGGGAGGCCTGCACCGAGCCCTTGCCGCCACTGGTAAAATGCGGCAGGGTCTTCTTGGCACCAGGGGTCGTGGCGGGCCTCTCCCTGAAGAATTTTCCGTGCCCCCACCCCCCCCCGGCATGACACCCGACGTCGGAGGGCTAGTAAAATCCAGCCCGATGTGTCTGCAGCTGCCTCAGTCAGGGATATAAATTATTCATATAATTTCCCAGAACAAAGAGAGCATTTGGAGTTGAAAATAATTAGTTTAAATTGCTGTCTGGAATATGCCTCATGTACCACATTGCTATGGAGATAGATGATGCAGGGGATGCCTGTTGGTGTTTTGATCTGTGTGCTTGCTGACAGACAAGTAGTTGGCTTTTAGAAAGCTGTTGGTTTCAGACAGGCTGTTGGTCACAGAGAAAGCTGTTCACTTTGGGAACAGCTAGACTCAGGAGAAAAGAGGCCAGCGGGAACCAGGAGTGTTTTTGTTTTGAGTAAGGCCCGTACTCAAGCTGGGAAGTCCATATTTGGGAGATCTGACAGCTCAACAAGCAGCTGAGAAATTAAGGAAATCAAAATGAATTCCTAAGAGCTATGGTACACTTTGGATTGGTCCCAGGAGAAGTGAAAGACCACCAAGATTCTGTAACATATAGGGGAACTCTTGGGGTTAAAATAGCAGTCAAACAGGAGTGTTCTGATGTGATTTAGAGTTTAAAATATTCGTCTTCATGTTCTGTTAAGATTTAAGTTTCAAATATAAGTGTTTCCAAATTGTAGTATTAAGATAGTACTGTTTTGCTTTGTTTAACTCTAGTATAGTAAAGCTTTTTTGTTTAAAATGTGAAATCTTGTGGCACAAGTTTTTTTCAGTAATAACTGGAAATTCAACTTTCACTTTTTAAAAGTTAATGGTCCCTAACAGAATCGTAACAAATGTCCTTTTTAACAAATGCCGTCCTTATGTGGCCTGGCCTACATGTGATTCCAGACCCACAGCAATGTGGTTGACTCTTAACTTCCCTCTGAAATGGTCTAGCAAGCCACTCAGTTGTCAAGGGCAATTAGAGATGGGCAACAAATGCTGGCCTTGCCAGCGATGCCCAAATCCCATGAAAGAATTTTTAAAATGGTCCAGGTAAGCATTTTCAATAGCTTAGCTATTTTACAAACCTTTATAAAAGATCACCTCTCAGTTGCCTCCTTTCTAGACTAAAAAGGTCAAGTCTCTCTGGTCCTTCCTCATAACTCAGACCCCCACCCACTCTCACAACTTGGGATCAGAACTTGTGGCACTTCTCTGCACTGCCCCCAGCATGAAAATATCTCCCTTTTCTTGCGGTGACCAGAATGGAAAGATAATATGCAACGCACATTCTAAAGTTTGATCATTGTCTTCACAATGTAAATTCTACAGAATTAGCTATGGACCTCAACATCCCATTGGCTTTTGCTGATTGATACCCTGTATAGATTGAGTGCATTAAGACTTCTAAGTAGGGAGAGCATAACTCCCCATTTTCCACGGTCTATCCCCGTATGAAGTATGGGGTCCATGGGCAAACAATATCCCCGAATGAATCTGCAGTTCATAAAACCCGCCCTGAATACCCAAACTTGTAATTTCTCATGTTGGTACATGTCTAATGTCTAAGTGAAGTGCAGCACTGAGTATGTTGTTTTTACTATTCTTTCATTATCCTTGAGAAGGCGGTAGTGAGCTGCCTTGTTGAACCACTGCAATCCGTCTGGTGTAGGTACACCCACAGTGCAGTTAGGAAGGGAGTTCCAGGATTTTGACCCAGCGACAGTGAAGGAACAGCAATATAGTTCCACGTCAGAATGGTGTGTGGCTTGGAGGGGAACTGACAGGTGGAGGTGTTCCCAGGCATCTGCTACCCCTGTCCTTCTAGGTGGTAGAGGTTGCAGGTTTGGAAGTTGCTGTAGTGTAAGTTGGCTTGGATAAAGGTGTCTGCCAAAGGTCAAAATTATAATAATAAATGTATAGGAGAGAAATATCCAGAGCATTTCTCTTATTAGTATTACTATTAGCTACGACACAGATAATACAGCAGGATTGCAGTTATCATAACTACAATGCTGGCTGAATGGCATATGACATAGAACACACGCAAGATTGGAGATTCGGTGTAAAGTGAAAATGGCATTGTCAAGAAAGCAAAATTGCTGCTTTAACAACCAGATTCAAAAGTATTTTCCATACTTATAACCAACTGGGAAAAAAAATCTGTATTATGTTCAATATGCTAGTTAGTATTTTCCATTTCGAGTGGAAGCCGGACATCTATAAACAAACACAAAGGCAGCCTGAAACATAAAGATGCTCTTACGACACATGCTGGTTCAGCTCCGTTCCTGATTTTTTTCTCTGTAAAGTTGAGCCAACATATACTAGCTCATGCAAGCAGTGGGTACAAAAAGCTAATATTCCTAAGTAGTGTTTTCTATAAATAGTGTCTGATCCACTTCAATAGTGTGACGCCAAACCCATGTTACAGTGGACACTTGTTTTGCATTTGTAGTGCATATGTGCAACTGTTATAAAACAGGCTAAACAGTTATTGCTTTGTCACACTGTGGAACTTACATTTTCCATCCTGGATACTTTGCTGTGCTTCCACACTGTGTGTGCCCAGATTCGGTCTAGAAAATATGGTCACTTCTATGTCCCTTTCAGCCTTCATCCTTTGCTGTTTCAAGGCCTGATGTCACCTGGTTTTCATTTCTACTTTACACTTGACTGCACTAAATTTCATCCACCATTGTTCTGCCTTCCTTAGACATTTTGTCCAGCTCTTTCTTTAATTTATGAGGTGCCTCTTCCAGTGCCCTCCTAGTTTGGTACCATCTGCACCATTGTGCATTGTGCTTCTGAATCTAGCCCTGTTATGTAATTTAGAAACAGCAGAGATCCTACTCCGAAATAACTCCTCTAATGAGTAACAATTGTTTCCTAACCTTCAGCCACTTTCTTATCCATTCCCTGGGTTGTCCCTAAATCCCCAACAGCTTTGACTTTAATTAATAGCCTTTCATGTGGAACTTTATCAAAAGCCTTTAATGCCAGGGATGAAAGGCTTTAGTTATCGTAAGAGTCAAGAAATTAGCACTCTTTTCATTTTTTGGGTCATGAAAATTTAAGAAAAATCATTTTTGAAAGCAAGAGGAAATGTTGTCGAAAGGGGAAAGAAAGGGTTGAGAAGTGAGTCAGCAGAGGAGAGAGGGGATGGAGAGCAGATAAAAAGTGGATAACAGAAGCAAGGATTGTAAAAGATGATGCAAGATTAAAGAGAAAAAGATGACTATTATTAGTGAGAGAACAGTGGAGAGAAACTGTCCCAAAGCACTGTACTTTCTTTCTTTCTTTGGCCTCCTTGTCTTGAGAGACAATGGGTAAGCGCCTAGAGGTGGTCAATGGTTTGTGGAGCAGCGCCTGGAGTGGCTATAAAGGCCAATTCTAGAGTGATAGACTCTTCCACAAGTGCTGCAGTTAAAATTGGTTGTCGGTGCTGTTACACAGTTGGCTCTCTCCTTGCGCTTCTGTCTTTTTTCCTGCCAACTGCTAAGTCTCTTCGACTCGCCACACTTTAGCCCCGCCTTTATGGCTGTCCACCAGCTCTGGCAATCGCTGGCAACTGACTCCCACGACTTGTGATCAACGTCACAGGACTTCATGTCACATTTGCAGACGTCTTTAAAGCGGAGACATGGACGGCCGATGGGTCTGATACCAATGACGAGCTCGCTGTACAATGTGTCCTTGGGGATCCTGCCATCTTCCATGTGGCTCACATGGCCAAGCCATCTCAAGCACCGCTGGCTCAGTAGGGTGTATATGCTGGGGGTGTTGGCCACCTCGAGGACTTCTGTGTTGGAGATACGGTCCTGCCACCTGATGCCAAGGATTCTCCGGAACCAGTGAAGAGGGAATGAGTTGAGAAGTCGCTCTTGGCTGACATACGTTGTCCAGGCCTCGCTGCCATAGAGCAAGGTACTGAGGACACAGGCTTGATACTATTAACACATTATTGGTGTAATGTAGGCAAATACAGTAGCCAATTTCCCCACAGTAACATGTCGCAAGTGTTACGACCAGCTGAGAAAGGGGTCTAGGGTTCCCTCTCAGCCTTCACCTGGTCTTACTGTAACAGACTTTAATTTTAAACACACCATGTTTTTAGCTCTCCCTTGGTGAATCCTTGTTCACCGCTTTCCAATTATAAGGCAAAGAAACCAGCACAAAGAGGCTTTCGTAGGTTTAAAGAAGAGAAGTTGACATTTATTAAACTTAAACTCTAATTCGGTTAATGCCAACGGATACATGACGTGCCCATGCTAGCATGCATAGGCGATACACACATGCAAATAGAGACAGAAAAGAGCAGAAGAAAAAATAAAGTGGAAAAGTTTGAGGCAATATCTGAACAGTTTTTGTTACGGTTCTTCAAGCTCACTGTAGAGTCCTTGATTGTAGGTAGATCTTGCTTTTTGTTGGGGCCCAGTATTCTTCTTAAACCTTGTTTGCTGTAGGAGACTTTTCTCTCTTGGGGTTCATGTGTCTTCAGTGGATTCAGAGGCTTTTGAGAAAGAGATGGGAGCAGACAGAAGAGAGATCTTCTCAGTCCAGGAGCAAACAGACACTCTCTGAATTCAAACTGTTTGTCCAAATTCAGAAAAACCGAGGTTGCCAAGCAGGTTAGTCATGTGACTAACTGGTCTGCCACGTCTTGGATTGCATCATCGTAACAGTCCTTGGAATGCTCCTCTTACACACAATACATGGCGATCAAGGTCCATTGTGGGTTGTATGTGTCAGGGAATGGTCCTTTGTCCTTCCAATCACCGTCCAATCACTTTTAATATGCAAATGTCTTTTCCAGCCATGGCTGGTCTGTTTAACATGTCCTTTCCTCAATCCAGTAACAGTTTACAATCAATTTCATGACAAAATTAATGTGCCTCATACTTGGCAGGTGGGGGCCTAGCATCACACCTCCACACCCAGCAGAATGAAATGCGATTTGAGAAAAGCGCATTTTATTAAAGGGGTCGAGAGAAATTATATGATACAGAAAAAAAACATGCATTTCTCTCATTCATTCTCAAATCCTAAAACTTATTAAAATTGCCCCCTTTGTAATCCCAATAGACATGTGGTTCTTTGGGGAAGTTTTTCTTTAGTTTGCCAAGGAACAAGTAACAAATGAATAACCAGATAATCTATGTATCGCATTAGTGTTGTTGGTTGGAGGGAAGAATGTTAGCCAGGATGCTGGGAAAACTTGTCTTCTTCAAATAGTGTAATAGCCTCCTTTATGTGCACTTAAGCAAGCATTTGGAGCCTTTGCTTCCTATCTGATCTGAAGTATCATCCTGGATTATGTGCACACACGCAAAGTGGGGCTTGAACCCACAACGTTCTGATTCAGAGGAGAGAGTGAGAACATGGTGGAACGAGTGAAAGGTTGCCAACTGCGAGAAAGACAATAAAAAAGGAAGAGTGCCTTGTGACTTAAATCTGTGACTCAGTACAAGACAACCATCCCATTCTAACAAAGTCTACTTGACCCATGACTATGTGCTAAATCAAAAATAAAAGGCCAGCAAGCAGAAATCCTTACAGTTATCACAGTGAAAAGTACTGGCACAAGAGAAGACTACAAAAACATATGGGGAGGACATTCAGCCCATCTAGTTTGTCATAGAAACATAGAAAATAAGAGCAGGAGTAGGCCATTAGGCCCTTCATTATGATCATGGCTGATCAGCCAACTTAGTAATGTTGTTCCCGCTTTCTCCCGATATCCTTTGATCCCTTTCGCCCCAAGAACTATATCTAACTCCTTCTTGAAAACATACAATGTTTTGACCTCAACTGCTTTCTGTGGTAGCGAATTCCACAGGCTCACCACACTCTGGGTGAAATAATTTCTCCTCATCTCGGTCCTGAAAGATTTACCCCGTATCGTTAGACTATGACCCCTGGTTCTGGACTCCCCCACCATCGGGAACATCCTTCCTGCATCTACCCTGTCAAGTCCTGTTAGAATTTTATAGGTTTCTATGAGATTCCCTCTCACTCTTCTGAAATCGAGCGAATATAGTCCTAAACGACTCAATCTCTCCTCATACGTCAGTTCCACCATCCCAGGAATCAGTTTGGTAAACCTTCGCTGCACTCCCTCGATAGCAAGAACATCCTTCCTCAGATAAGGAGACCAAAACTGCACACAATATTCCAGGTGTGGCCTCACCGAGGCCCTGTATAATTGCAGCAAGACATCACTGCTCCTGTACTGGAATCCTCTCGCTATGAAGGCCAACATATCATTTGCCTTTTTTACCGCCCATTGCACCTGCATGCTTACCTTCAGTGACTAGTGCACGAGAACACCCAGGTCTCGTTGCATATTCCTCTCTCTCAGTTTATAGCTGTTCAGATAATCTGCATTCCTGTTTTTGCTACCAAAGTGGATAACCTCACATTTATCCACATTATACTGCATCTGCCATGCATTTGCCCACTCACTCAACTTGTCCAAATCACCCCGAAGCCTCTCTGCATCCTCCTCACAACTCACCCTCCCATCCAGTTTTGTGTCATCTGCAAATTTGGAGATATTACATTTAGTTCTCTCATCTAAATAATTAATATATATTGTGAATAGCTGGGGTCCTAACACCGATCCTTGCGGTACCCCACTAGTCACTGCCTGCCATACAGAAAAAGACCCATTTATTCCTACTCTTTGTTTCCAGTCTGCAACCAATTTTCTATCCATCGCAATACACTACCCCCAATCCCATGCGCTTTAATTTTACATGCTAATCTCTTAGGTGGGACTTTGTCAAAAGCCTTCTGGAAGTCCAAATAAACCGCATCCACTAGCTTCCCCTCATCAACTCTACTAGTTACATCCTCGAAGAATTCTAGTAGAACATACATAGAACATAGAACATTACAGCGCAGTACAGGCCCTTCGGCCCTCGATGTTGCGCCGACCTGTGAAACCATCTGATCTACACTATTCCATTTTCATCCATTAGAATTAGAATTAGAATTAGAATATTACAGCGCAGTACAGGCCCTTCGGCCCTCGATGTTGCGCCGATCATCTGACCTACACTATTCCATTTTCATCCATATGTCTATCCAATGACCACTTAAATGCCCTTAAAGTTGGCGAGTCTACTACTGTTGCAGGCAGGGCGTTCCACGCCCCTACTACTCTCTGCGTAAAGAAACTACCTCTGACATCTGTCCTATATCTTTCACCCCTCAACTTAAAGCTATGTCCCCTCGTGTTTGCCATCCTCATCCGAGGAAAAAGACTCTCACTATCCACCCTATCTAACCCTCTGATTATCTTGTATGTCTCTATTAAGTCACCTCTCCTCCTCCTTCTCTCTAACGAAAACAACCCCAAGTCCCTCAGCCTTTCCTCGTAAGACCTTCCTTCCATACCAGGCAACATCCTAGTAAATCTCCTCTGCACCCTTTCCAAAGCTTCGACATCCTTCCTATAATGCGGTGACCAGAACTGCACGCAATACTCCAGGTGCGGCCTCACCAGAGTTTTGTACAGCTGCATCATGACCCCGTGGCTCTGAAACTCGATCCCCCTACTAATAAAGGCTAACACACCATATGCCTTCTTAACAGCCCTATTAACCTGGGTAGCAACTTTCAGGGATTTATGTACCTGGATACCAAGATCTCTCTGCTCATCTACACTACCAAGAATCTTCCCATTAGCCCAGTACTCTGCATTGCTGTTACTCCTTCCAAAGTGAATCACCTCACACTTCTCCGCATTAAACTCCATTTGCCATCTCTCAGCCCAGCTCTGCAGCCTATCTATGTCCCTCTGTACCCTACAACACCCTTCGACACTATCCACAACTCCACCGACCTTCGTGTCATCCGCAAATTTACTAACCCACCCTTCTACACCCTCATCCAGGTCGTTTATAAAAATGACAAACAGCAGTGGCCCCAAAACAGAACCTTGCGGTACACCACTAGTAACTAAACTCCAGGATGAACATTTGCCATCAACCACCACCCTCTGTCTTCTTTCAGCTAGCCAATTTCTGATCCAAAGCTCTAAATCACCTTCAACCCCATACTTGCGTATTTTCTGCAATAGCCTACCGTGGGGAACCTTATCAAACGCCTTACTGAAATCCATATACACCACATCCATGGCTTTACCCTCATCCACCTGTTTGGTCACCTTCTCGAAAAACTCAATAAGGTTTGTGAGGCACGACCTACCTTTCACAAAACCGTGCTGACTATCGCAAATGAACTTATTCTTTTCAAGATGATTATAAATCCTGTCTCTTATAACCTTTTCCAACATTTTACCCACAACCGAAGTAAGGCTCACAGGTCTATAATTACCAGGGCTGTCTCTACTCCCCTTCTTGAACAAGGGGACAACATTTGCTATCCTCCAGTCCTCCGGCACTACTCCTGTCGACAATGACGACTTGAAGATCAAGAACAACGGCTCTGCAATCTCCTCCCTGGCTTCCCAGAGAATCCTAGGATAAATCCCATCTGGCCCAGGGGACTTATCTATTTTCACTCTTTCCAAAATTGCTAACACCTCCTCCTTGTGAATCTCAATCCCATCTAGCCTAGTAGCCTGAATCGCAGTATTCTCCTCGGCAACATTTTCTTTCTCTACTGTAAATACTGACGAAAAATATTCATTTAACGCTTCCCCTATCTCCTCTGATTCCGCACACAACTTCCCACTACTATCCTTGATTGGCCCTGTTCTAACTCTTATCATTCGTTTATTCCTGATATACCTATAGAAAGCCTTAGGGTTTTCTTTGATCCTATCCGCCAATGACTTCTCGTGTCCTCTCCTTGCTCTTCTTAGCCCTCCCTTTAGATCCTTCCTGGCTAGCTTGTAACTCTCAAGCGCCCTAACTGAGCCTTCACGTCTCATCCTAACATAAGCCGCCCTCTTCCTCTTGACAAGCGCTTCAACTTCTTGAGTAAACCACGGCTCCCTTGCTCGACAATTTCCTCCCTGCCTGACAGGTACATACTTATCAAGGACACGCATTAGCTGCTCCTTGAATAAGCTCCACATTTCGTTTGTGCCCATCCCCTGCAGTTTCCTTCCCCATCCTACACATCCTAAATCTTGCCTAATCGCGTCATAATTTCCTTTCCCCCAGCTATAATTCTTGCCCTGCGGTATATACCTGTCCCTGCCCATCGCTAAGGTAAACCTAACCGAATTGTGATCACTATCACCAAAGTGCTCACCTACATCTAAATCGAACACCTGGCCGGGTTCATTACCCAGTACCAAATCCAATGTGGCATCGCCCCTGGTTGGCCTGTCCACATACTGTGTCAGAAAACCCTCCTGCACACACTGGACAAAAACAGACCCATCTAAAGTACTCGAACTATAGTATTTCCAGTCAATATTTGGAAAGTTAAAGTCCCCCATAACCACTACCCTGTTACTCTCGCTCCTGTCGAGAATCATCTTCGCTATCCTTTCCTCTACATCTCTGGAACTATTCGGAGGTCTATAGAAAACTCCCAACAGGGTGACCTCTCCTCTCCTGTTTCTAACCTCGGCCCATACTACCTCAGTAGACGAGTCCTCAAACGTCCTTTCTGCCGCTGTAATACTTTCCTTGATTAACAATGCCACACCCCCCCCTCTTTTACCCTCTTCTCTGTTCTTTCTGAAACATCTAAATCCCGGAACCTGCAACATCCATTCCTGCCCCTGCTCTACCCATGTCTCCGAAATGGCCACAACATCAGGATCCCAGGTACCAACCCATGCTGCAAGCTCACCCACCTTATTCCGGATGCTCCTGGCGTTGAAGTAGACACACTTTAAACCAAGTTCTTGCTTGCCAGTGCCCTCTTGCGTCCCTGTAACCTTATCCCCTACCTCACTACTCTCAACAGCCTGTACACTGGCACTGCAATTTAGGTTCCCATTCCCCTGCTGATTTAGTTTAAACCCCCCCGAAGAGCACTAACAAATCTCCCCCCCAGGATATTGGTACCCCTCTGGTTCAGGTGAAGACCATCCTGTTTGTAGAGGTCCCACCTACCCCAGAAAGAGCCCCAATTATCCAGGAAACCAAAACCCTCCCTCCTACACCATCCCTGCAGCCACGTGTTCAACTCCTCTCTCTCCCTATTCCTCTCTTCGCTAGCACGTGGCACAGGCAACAACCCAGAGATAACAACTCTGGTTGTTCTCGCTCTAAGCTTCCACCCTAGCTCCCTGAATTTCTGCCTTAAATCCCCATCTCTCTTCCTACCTATGTCGTTGGTGCCTATGTGGACCACGACTTGGGGGTGCTCCCCCTCCCCCTTAAGGATCCCAAAAACACGATCGGAGACATCACGTACCCTGGCACCTGGGAGGCAACACACCAACCGTGAGTCTCTCTCGTTCCCACAGAACTTCCTATCTGTTCCCCTAACTATGGAGTCCCCAATGACTAATGCTCTGCTCCTCTTCCCTTTTCCCTTCTGAGCAACAGGGACAGACTCTGTGCCAGAGACCTGCACCCCATTGCTTACCCCTGGTAAGTCGTCCCCCCCAACAGTATCCAAAACGGTATACCTGTTGTTGAGGGAAACGGCCACAGGGGATCCCTGCACTGCCTGCTGGTTCCCTCTCCTTCCCCTGACGGTAACCCATCTACCTACTTCTTTTACCTGAGGTGTGACTGCCTCCCTATAACTCCTGTCAATAATCCCCTCCACCTCCCGAATGATCCGAAGTTCATCCAGCTCCAGCTCCAGTTCCCTAACGCGGTCTGCGAGGAGCTGGAGTTGGGTGCACTTCCCGCAGATGCAGTCAGCAGGGACACTCTTGGCGACCCCTACCTCCCACATTCTGCAGGAGGAACATACAACTGCCTTTACCTCCATTCCCACATATCCCCATATGTCTATCCAATGACCACTTAAATGCCCTTAAAGTTGGCGAGTCTACTACTGTTGCAGATTTGTCAAGCATGATTTTCCTTTCGTAAATCCATGCTGACTCTGTCTGATTCTACCACTGTTCTCCAAATGCTCTGCTATAAAATCTTTTATAATGGGCTCTAGAATTTTCCCCACTACCGACGTCAGGCTGACTGGTATATAATTCCCTATTTTCTCTCTACCTCCCTTTTTAAATAGGTGGGTTACATTAGCTACCCTCCAATCTGTAGGAACTGTTCCAGAGTCTATTGAATCTTGGAAGATGACCACCAATGCATCCATTATTTCTAGGGCCACTTCCTTAAGTACTCTGGGATGTACATTATCAGGCGCTGGGGATTTATCAGCCTTAAATCCCATCAATTTCCCCAACACCATTTCTATACTAATACTGATTTCCTTCAGTTCCTCCCTCTCACTAAACCCTGTTTTCCCCAACATTTCTGGTATGATATTTGTGTCCTCCTTTGTGAAGACAAAACCAAAGTATGCATTTAGTTGGTCAGCCATTTCTTTATTCCCCATAATAAATTCCCCTGTTTCTGACTGTAAGGGACCTACATTTGTCTTCACCAATCTTTTTCTCTTCACATACCTATAGAAACTTTTACAGTTAGTTTTTATGTTCCCCGCAAGTTTACTCTTGTACTCTATTTTCCCCTTCTTAATCAATCCCTTTGCTGAATTATAAACTGCTCCCAATCCTCAGGTCTGTTGTTTTTTCTGGCGAATTTATATGCCTCTTCCTTGGATCTAATGCTATCTCTAATTTCCCTTGTAAGCCATGGTTTGGCCACCTTTCCCGTTTTACTTTTGTGCCAGACAGAAATAAATAATTGTTGCAGTTCATCCATGCGTTCTTTGAATGTTTGCCATTGCCTGTCCTCCGTCATCCCTTTAAGTAATGTTTCCCAATCCATCATAGTTAACATGCGCCTCATACCTTTGTAGTTTCCTTTATTAAGATTCAAGACCCTAGTCTCAGAATCAACGACGTCACTCTCCATCTTGATGAAGAATTCTATCGTATTATGGTCGCTCATCCCCAAGGGATCTCGCACAACTAGATTGTCAATTATTCCTCTCTCATTACACAGTACCCAGTCTAGGATGACCTGTTCTCTAGTTGGTTCCTCAACGTATTGGTCCAGAAAACCATCCCGTATACACTCCATGAATTCCTCCTCTACGGTATTGTGATTAATTTGACTTGCCCAATCTATATGCAGGTTAAAGTCACCCATAATTACAGATGTTCCCTTAGCGCATGCATCTCTAATTTACTGTTTAATGCCATTTCCAACATCACCACTACAGTTTGGGAGTTTATATACAACCCCCGCTAATGTTTTTTGCCCCTTAGTGTTTCTCAGCTGTACCTATACAGATTCCACATTGTCAGAGCTAATATCCTTTCTCACCATTGCGTTAATATCCTGTTTAACCAGCAATACAACTCCACTGCCTTTTGCTTTTTGTCTGTCCTTCCTAAATACTGAATACCCCTGGATGTTCATACCCCATCCCTGGTCACCCTGCAACCATGTCTCTGTAATCCCAACTATATCATACCCATTTACATCTATTTGTGTGATTAATTCATCCACTTTATTGCAAATGCTCCATGCATTAAGTCCTAAGCCTTAAGACTTGTCTTTTTAACATTACTTGTCCCCTTCTCATTATTTTTCACTGTGGCCCTGTTTGATTCTGGCCCTTGATTTCTATGCATATCACTTTTCTTATTCCCCTTACTGTCTTTTGTTCTTGTCTCCTCTGACAAAACCTAGATTCTCCATCAGCATAGTATCTGACTGCCTTCTCAAAAATTCACCAAGTAATAATTACTTTTGGGTTTGAAGAATATCTTTCCAGATATCAGCCCTGAAGTTGCCTTGCATTAGCCATCACTCAGTGGTAACACTCTCGCCTGTAACTCAAAAGATTGTTCAATTTCCTCTGGAAGGACTTGTACACAAAATTTAAGCTGAGCCTTTAGTACAGTACAGAGAGAGTTCTGCACTGTTGGAGCTGCCGTCTTTTGGATGAGATGTTAAACTGAGACCCCCTCTGCCTTCCTAGGTAGACATAAAAGATCCCATGGCACTATTACAAAAAAGAGCAGGGGGTGTTCTCCCCAGTGTCCTGGCCAATATCTATCCCTTAACCAACATCACTAAAACAAGTTACCTGATTATTAACTCATTGTTGTTTGTGGGAGCTTGCTGTGCACAAATTGATTGCCGCATTTCCATACATTAAAACAGTCACTACCCTTCGAGGTAATTAATTGGCTTTGGGACGTCCTGAGGTGGTGAAGGGCGCTATATAAACGCAAGACTTTGTTTGTACCAGCTTGTTCCTGTCTACAAACTGACTAAAAATAAGTAGGAAAAAAAAAAAAAACTCCTCTACAAAGCCATATAATTTCCAGTTCTGAAAGATTAAGAGCATCAAAGAGCTAAGAGGGACCAACACAGGTTATTGAGAAATTTGGGGGCGGGACGTGAATTTTGCGGGGGTGGGGGGGGGGGGGGGGGGGGAGGTGGCTGGGGAGGGAAAGAGGTAAAAGGGCTGTCCTTAAAATAAAGAGAGAAAATGGCGAGAAACCCAAACCAGCACTGGAAGTATCAAAGGATCCATCATGATCAGAACTTCAATGACTGACATTCTCGCAGCTCTGTATGACGTGCATTTTAATTTTGCTACAATAGACTATTTCCTTGTTATTCCCAAATTTGCCTTGTGCCCTCTGAAAGGTAACTCCTCAATGAATGAACTGCAATAAGTATTTTGGCGCCAAATAACATCCTTTAAAAGGACTCAACTAAATCTGGTTTCGATCCCACTTAGCCAACAGTCCCACCATCGGAAAAAGAAAGAGCAATCTGTTGAATGATTGGACGTTAGTTCGATATAAGTCTCTCCAAAGATAATATAAAAGTATTCATTGTGTGTTTGACGCAGTGTAACAGAAGTTATTGCAGTCAAGTACTTATACATTCGCTTTCAATCGTTAAGCTGTTTCAAAGCCTGGGTGTGACTTAGTATTTAAACAGTTTGCCTGCATGGGCCGTACTGAAATGAACACGGGAGTCCCTTCTCATTAAAATCTAGCGATGGTAAGACACCAATGACATGCAAACTGGGGAAAAAATCAGAAACACTAGCTCTGCCATTTTGGAGAAACGTCAGTTTAGTGATACCTTGTGGCAAAGATAAGGAAACAAGCCTTTGATTCTAGATTGATTCGAGATGAGTCCATGAGTAATATTAATGAGAAAAGTCTCTTAGGCAATACAAAGGTTGATTGACATTGAGAATGATCATCTCTCCGACCTGCAGTGGGGCAGTCAGATCATTAGAGGTTCGGGATTGTTGGAACTGTCCTGGTGGACACCTGATAGTCCAGAACATGGTGACACCTTTCCCCTTCGGGCTGAGCTTGAGTTCCTTTCAAACAATGGAAGCAAACAGTTCACAGGGCTAGTGAAAGATTGCCACTTTCAATCATAAAATATTAATGGATGAAGACATTTGTTTCTTAAAAAGAAAAAGATTTGTATTTATATAGCGCCTCTCATGACCCCATGACATCCCAAAGCGCTTTACAGTCAAAAAAAAGTATTTTTTTGAAGTATCGCCACCGTTGTAATGTAGGAAACGCGCCAACCAAATTGCACAGCAAGCTCCCACAAACAGCAATGTGGCAATGATCAGATCATCTGTTTTTGTGATGTTGGTTGAGGGATAAATACTGGCCAGGATACCAGGGGGATAGCTCCCTATTCTTCTTCGAAATAGTGCTTTGGGATCTTTAACGTCCAGTTGACGGTCTCGGTTTAACATCTCATCGGAAAGAAGGTACCTGCGACACTGCTGCACTCCCTCAGTAGGGGCACTGGAGTCTTACACTGAGTCACAACTTATATCATGAATAATACTAGAAACAAACAGTACTAGCAATGGTAATCGTAATACTTGCAGTACTAGTACCAATGGGAATATTAGTACCACCAATAAGGGCAGTATTAATACTGATAGTACTAGTACTTACAATTAACTGGCAAATGATATCACTTGTAATAACCAATAATCATTACTAGTGCTGATAACTGCAGAAGCCATTGCAATAATAATTAGAACAATGGGAATCGTAATGGGAATTACTAGTAGTAATACAAGCTGTAGCAATAATAATGCTGGCTATTAATCATAGTCAACCCTAGTACTAACAATGATAATGGTAACACTACTAGTAACAACAATGGCAATAGCCATATGAATAATACTGATACTATTATTGTGAAACATAGAATTACTAATAATATTAATATCTTACGCTAGTAATAGTAATTCTTATTATTAATACTAGTAATATTACCAATAATACTAATTTCAATAATGGTAGAACAAAAAATGTCGTCAACAGACCTGAATAAATGGATATAAATATCGAGGGTGTCACGATTTTGCACTTTGAAACAGTAACCTCCTATTTCAGGAGACACAGTCACGTATTTTTCATTAAAGATTCTTTGATCACCATTGAACCCTTAGTGACGGGATGACGTGACATTCTTTTCATCCCTTGTCTCTTTGTCTTGGTGAAAATCGTCTGAAATATATTTCTGATATACACAAATAATGTACAAAATAACACAATATGTAAATCTGTCGACCTTTTTTTTTTATCAATACATAAACCAAAAACTGAATGTTTTGTGAAACAGCCTTTTTTAATGAAGTGTTAGAAAATACAATTTCTGCCATTCATCCCGAGTTTATTGCAGTGGGGACGGGGGGATGCTGAGGTATTGTCTATACATTGCGAGTATCTTAGACTTGAATATCCCCAACTGATACTATTTTCCAACTTGAGTTAATCTGCTTCACTCCTAAAACAGATAATTAAAAAAACATCTCTAGTACACATTAAACACACACGCACATATCTGTAGATCACAAAGGAGGAGGGGGGAAAAACGACAAAATAAGCCAATCTTCCCAGTGACATTGCCCAGTAGGTGTAAACCCTCAGTGAGAATAATGGTGAGATGGTGTAAGATTTTGCCAGAATTAATAAATGCCTTTTATTGACAATTTTTGCTTTTTAGTGTGATTTCACTTGCTTATTTTCCCCCTTAACTTTAAGGTAGTTGGTAGTATAAGGTTTTAGGGTTCGTTAGCAGTGCTTCCCCTGAATTATCTCTATACTTTTAACTCCGTGTACAGATAGTCTCCCGAACTCTTGTTATTTACAGCGTTTCAAGCGTGTGTCTGTGGTTTTTAAAGACAAAGTAACTAGTAGATGGAGATTATTTAGATGGCTGGGAATACAGATCAGATTTATTCTGTTCAGAACATTCACGGCGTGCCGGTCCATTGAGAACTCTTGTTACAGAGAAGGCTGGAAATTACAACGCAAGGGGTCGCCACTAAACACCCTCCCCCTTCGCATGGCTTCATTGAGAGAACCAGAGACTTTTTTTATCACTGGAAACTGACTCTCATTCATGGAGACTGAGGGTCATTCAAAAATAGCCGAGATTAATCCTCTATCCCATTCAACCTTGTAACGATACCACGTACAATCGGCAAGAGATTCCGGGCAATTATTCGGTAAAACAAAAGGTCTTTAAAGTCTATTTAACGACAATTTTGATTATTTAAAAAAATACAATAAACTTCACTCTAGTGTGGTATTCTAATAAAAATAATTTAACAGATGGAAAACTCGCCGACTACAAAGGTTTCCCTTCATTTTCTCTTCCACCCTCTTTTATTCCCAGCTAACCCTTTCCCTATTCACTAATGATTTCAAAATTCTTCAATCTGATAACTAATCATTAAAATGTATTCGTCTGATGATTGAATTTCTGCTCAAAGCCAACGGAGACCTGACATTGAAAACCCGTTGGAGCTGTCCAGAGCCGTGGTGCTGAAGGCTTTTTGGGAGGCTGATCCCTAGGGAGTCTTTTTGTGCACGTCTCTCTGCATGTCTCTGTCTCTCCCTCTCTCTGCCCGTGTGTGTATGTGTATGCCTTTTTCTCTTTGTGTGTGTGTGTGTGTCTCTCTCCCTCTCGCTCTGAATATGTGTGTGCGTGTGTGTGTCTGTACCTCTGCGTGTGGGTTTGTGATTGTGTGCGTGCGCTTGTCCCTATCTGTCTCTCTCTATCTGTCTCTCTTACAACACATAGTACAACACCTTTGAACAGGATAGCGGCTTTAAAACATTTCTTTCTATAAAAAGAGGGGATTTTGTTACAGTGCAATGGAAAGTTCCATACCCCTGGTTGTACACATGCTCCATAAGGACTGATTACAGTGCAGGGGAAGCCCGTCTCAAGCGGTTTCTAATCTCTGCCCTTATTCAGCCTCCTCCTCCAAACGAACAAAGCAATCTTCTACACATGGCAGCCTTCACTAGATAGATAGGGCGCTTGCTAGGGTTTTTTTTTATTGTTGCAAATTACACATTTTCTCAACCTCAAACCTAGAGTAATGCTTTGGCAAAATACCTGGTTAATTTTTGAACGAATTTGATTAACATCCGAGACGAGCGTTGCTAATCACTCCTGCCGGGGGTTTTAGTCAAACGCTCTCTTATTGTCTTTCTTTTTGGTTGCAAACGAGTGATTGCATGGATTTGAAAGGGATCCGCTGCCGATGCAGTCTTGAGCCTTGTGGTTTCTGATCATTTACTGAAAGCGTTTGTATTTGTTTGTCCCCTTGTATAATGAATTCTACTAGATCTCAATATTCCATCCCCTCCACATCCCTCCGCCCCCACCTTAAATGTAAATAACGCAGGGTTTTGTCACCCGTTCCAAATCAGCAAGTAACTGAATTAGTTATATTATTTTTAAATGCTCCCCTATTTGCATGTTGCGAAATCTGTACAATCGCCAGTAATGGCCCAATGGGAATAAAATGCACTATCTACCATTAATTTCAAGATCTTTCTTCACTATTGTATGTCATAATCCCTTAAAACATAATCCACCTCTTTCTCAATATGTATAGGATTTGAGGTTGGAATTGCTATATATTTATAGATTGATAAACCGTGCGCAGAAAAAAATATTTTAATCTCTCTCCCGAAATATTCCGACCAGCAACGGCAACTATTTCCCAAACAATATCCCCCCCTCCTACCCCACCGACCCCCACAAAACCACCCCCACCAAAAGAAACCTTGAATGGAATTGTTTCTGACCTACAGAAAACTAGACAGATGGAGAAAGAGGAATGGGTGCCTCTTGCCCCATAGAACACAATATCCTCTCCACAATACTACCTCAGCCCAAACTTGCAACAAAAATAACACTCAGGTGGGGGCTTTTGTTTTTCAGACAAAAAGCGAAATTCGGAAGCCCAGGAATGGGTAAATGTGGAGTTAAATTGTGTGAGCTGATGATTAACACGTGAAATCTAACTCCTTATAATTGCAACAACAGCAATGAAATAGTAAAGATATGAATTACCAATCTGGAGCCGAGAGTATTTAGAAATGGCACAGGAGCCGAGACCAGGACACGTTGCTGGATTTAGGGATTGGAAGAGTAAGGGTTTACCCCAGAGCATCGTGAAAGTGCAGGCTTTGAGTCTTAATTACAATGCAAAAAAATAAAATAAATAACAAATTAAATCGAATTGAATACTAGTTCTTAAGCTTGTCTGGGTGCTCAGGGGTTTGCAGCGAGTAGCAGAGCCGGTGATGGAAAGGATACCTCCCTCCAGTGCCTGTCTGACCTCTACTGACGTCAGAACATCATTAGCCTCCCCTAGAAACAGTGATTTTAAATAGTAACAAATTAATTCAGTGCTGGGAGGATGGGGAAGAAGAGAAAAAGGAGCGAGGGGAAAAAAAAACCCCAGAGAGGCAGAAAGGGTATTGAGAAATATGGAAATTGTAAAGCGAAAAATATGTAACAAAGAATGGCCAGAGATTCTGTTAACTGGAGAGATTGAGTCGAATTCAGAATGCGGACAAGGCTGAGGCTTTATAACAGTTTATGGGGGGTGGGGGTGGGGGGGGGGGGGTAGGGGGGAGAGAGAGAAATAAAAGAGAACAGTAGAAGAGGAATAGAATGACAGAGCAAATGAAGAGAGAAAATGGAGCAGAGACATAAAGGTCAGAGAAGGACAAACTGATTATAAAAAAGGGAAAGAAAAAACAAAACAAAAAGAAATAATCTGGCGATATGGGGGAAAATAAAGACAAGGAGAGAAGCAACAAAGATAAGCGATGATTGGAATTGACAGCCTATGTGTAGAGTGAGAGATCACAGACTCTTTGTAATCTTCACCAGTTATGGAGAAAGAATAACACACACCAAGAGTGATTTCAGCTCCAACAGTTAGGGAGACAGAGTAACAAACACCAAGAGTGAACACAACTCCACCAGTTACGGAGAAAGAATAACACATACCTGGAGTAAATTCAGTTCCATCACATAGGAGACAGAGTAACACACACCCAGAGTGAACTCAACTCCATCAGTTAGGGAGACAGAGTAACACACACCCAGAGTGAACTCAACTCCATCAGTTATGGAGACAGAGTAACACAAACCCAGAGTGAACTCAGCTCCATCAGTTAGGGAGACAGAGTAACACACATCCAGAGTGAACTCAACTCCATCAGTTAGGGAGACAGAGTAACACACACCCAGAGTGAACTCAACTCCATCAGTTAGGGAGACAGAGTAACACACACCCAGAGTGAACTCAACTCCATCAGTTAGGGAGAAAGAATAACACATACCCAGAGTGAACTCAGTTCCATCAGTTAGGAGACAGAGGAACACAAACCCAGAGAGAACTCGGCTCCATCATTTAGGGAGACTGAGTAACAAACACCCAGAGTGAAATCAACACCAGTTAGGAGACAAAGTAACAAACACCCAGAGTGAAATCAACTCCACCAGTTAAGAAACAAAGTAACACACACCCAGAGTGAACTCAACTCCATCAGTTATGGAGTCAGAATAACACACACCCAGAGTGAATCCAACTCCATCAGTTAGGGAGACAGAGGAACACACACCAAGAGTGAACTCAAATCCATCAGTTAGGAGACAGAATAACACACGCCCAGAGAGAACTCAACACCATCAGTTAGGAGACAGAGTAACACAAACCCAGAGTGGACTCAACTCCATCAGTCAGGGAGATAGAGAAACACACATGCAGAATGAACTCAACTCCATCAGTTAGGGGGACAGAGTAACACACACCAAGAGTGAACTCAACTTCACCAGTTAGGGAGAGAGAGTAACACACACCCAGAGTGAACTCAACTCCATCAGTCAGGGAGAGAGAGTAACACACACCCAGAGTGGACTCAACTCCATCAGTTAGGGAAAACGAGTAAAACACAGCCAGAGTGAACTCAACTTCACCTGTTAGGGAGACAGAGTAAGACACACCCAGTGTGAACTCAACTCCATCAGCTGGGAGACAGAGTAACACACACCCAGAGTGGACTCAACTCCATCAGTTAGGGAAAAAGAGTAACACACACCCAGAGTGAACTCAACTCCATCAGCTAGGCAGACAGAGTAACACACACCCAGAATGAACTCAGTTTCATCAGTCAGGGAGAGAGATGAGCACACACCAAGAGTGAACTCAGTTCCATCGGTTAGAGAGGCAGGGTAAGACACGTCCAGAGTGACCTCAGTTCCATCAGTTAAGGAGACAGAGTAACACACACCCAGAGTGAACTCAACTCCATCAGTTAGGAGACAAAGTAACACACGCCCAGAGTATACTCAGCTCCATCAGTTATGGAAAAAGAGTAACACACACCCAGAATGGACTCAACTCCATCAGTTAGGGAGACAGAGTAACACACACCCAGAGTGAACTCAACTCCATCAGTTAGCGAGACAGAGTAACACACACCCAGAATGAACTCAGTTTCATCAGTCAGGGAGAGAGATGAGCACACACCCAGAGTGAACGCGGCTCCATCATTTAGGGTGACAGAGTAACACATACCCAGAGTGAACTCAACTCCATCAGTTAGGAGACAGAGTAACACACACCCAGAGTGAACTCAGCTCCATCGGTTAGAGAGGCAGGGTAAGACACGTCCAGAGTGACCTCAGTTCCATCAGTTAAGGAGACAGAGTAACACACACCCAGAGTGAACTCAGCTCCATCGGGTAGAGAGACAGGGTAAGACACACCCAGAGTGAACTCAGTTCCATCAGTTAAGGAGACAGTGTAACACATACCCAGAGTGAACTTGGCTCCATCATTTAGGGAGACAGAGTAACACATACCCAGAGTGAACTCAAAAATATCAGTTAGGAGACAGAATAACACACGCCCAGAGAGAACTCAACACCATCAGTTAGGAGACAGAGTAACACAAACCCAGAGTGGACTCAACTCCATCAGTCAGGGAGATAGAGTAACACACACGCAGAATGAACTCAACTCCATCAGTTAGGGGGACAGAGTAACACACACCAAGAGTGAACTCAACTTCACCAGTTAGGGAGAGAGAGTAACACACACCCAGAGTGAACTCAACTCCATCAGTCAGGGAGAGAGAGTAACACACACCCAGAGTGAACTCAACTCCATCAGTCAGGGAGATAGAGTAACACACACCCAGAGTGGACTCAACTCCATCAGTTAGGGAAAACGAGTAACACACAGCCACAGTGAACTCAACTTCACCTGTTAGGGAGACAGAGTAAGACACACCCAGTGTGAACTCAACTCCATCAGCTGGGGAGACAGAGTAACACACACCCAGAGTGGACTCAACTCCATCAGTTAGGGAAAAAGAGTAACACACACCCAGAGTGAACTCAACTCCATCAGCTAGGCAGACAGAGTAACACACACCCAGAATGAACTCAGTTTCATCAGTCAGGGAGAGAGATGAGCACACACCAAGAGTGAACTCAGTTCCATCAGTTAGGAGACAGAGTAACACACACCCAGAATGGACTCAACTCCATCAGTTAGGGAAAACGAGTAGCACACACCCAGAGTGTACTCAACTCCATCAGCTAGGGAGACAGAGTAACACACACACAGAGTGAACTCAACTCCATCAGTTAGCGAGACAGAGTAACACACACCCAGAGTGAACTCAACTCCATCAGTTAGCGAGACAGAGTAACACACACCCAGAATGAACTCAGTTTCATCAGTCAGGGAGAGAGATGAGCACACACCCAGAGTGAACTCGGCTCCATCATTTAGGGAGACAGAGTAACACACACCCAGAGTGAACTCAACTCCATCAGTTAGCGAGACAGAGTAACACACACCCAGAGTGAACTCGGCTCCATCATTTAGGGAGACAGAGTAACACACACCCAGAGTGAACTCAACTCCATCAGTTAGCGAGACAAAGTAACACACACCCAGAGTGAACTCAGCTCCATCGGGTAGAGAGACAGGGTAAGACACACCCAGAGTGACCTCAGTTCCATCAGTTAAGGAGACAGAGTAACACACACCCAGAGTGAACTCAACTCCATCAGTTAGGAGACAAAGTAACACACACCCAGAGTGAACTCAGCTCCATCGGGTAGAGAGACAGGGTAAGACACACCCAGAGTGAACTCAGTTCCATCAGTTAAGGAGACAGTGTAACACATACCCAGAGTGAACTCGGCTCCATCATTTAGGGAGACAGAGTAACACATACCCAGAGTGAACTCAAGTCCATCAGTTAGGAGACAGAGTAACACACACCCAGAGTGAACTCAGCTCCATCGGTTAGAGAGGCAGGGTAAGACACGTCCAGAGTGACCTCAGTTCCATCAGTTAAGGAGACAGAGTAACACACACCCAGAGTGAACTCAACTCCATCAGTTAGGAGACAAAGTAACACACACCCAGAGTGAACTCAGCTCCATCGGGTAGAGAGACAGGGTAAGACACACCCAGAGTGAACTCAGTTCCATCAGTTAAGGAGACAGTGTAACACATACCCAGAGTGAACTCGGCTCCATCAGTCAGGGAGACTGAGTGACACACACCCGGAGTGAACTCAACTCAATTAGTTAGGGAGGCAGAGGAACAAATACGGAGAGTGAACTGGGTTCCATCAGTTACGGAGACAAAGTAAAGCACAACCAGAGTGAACTCAACGCCATCAGTTAAGGAGACAGAGTAACACACACTCAGAGTGAACTCAACTCCATCAGTTAGGGTGACAGAGTAAGACATACCCAGAATTAACTCAGTTCCATCAGTCAGGGAGAGAGAGTAGCACACACCAAGAGTGAACTGAAATCCATCAGTTAAGGAGACAGAGTAACAAACACCCAGAGTGAACTCAACACTATCAGTTAGGAGACAGAGTAACACACACCAAGAGTAAACTCAACTCCATGAATTAGGGAGACTGAGTAACAAATACCCAGAGTGAACTCATTTCAAACAGTTAGGAGTCAGAGTAACACAGACCAAGAGTGAAGACAAATCCATCAGTTAGGAGACAGAGTCACACACACCCAGAGTTAACTCAGCTCTATCAGTCAGGGAGACAGAGTAAAATGTACCCAGAGTGAACTCAACTCACTCAGTGAGGGAGACAGAGAAACACACACCCAGAGTGGACTTAGCTCCATCAGTTAGGGAGACAGAGTAACACAAACCCAGAGTGTACTCAGCTCCATCAGTTAGGGAAAAAGAGTAACACACACCCAGAGATAACTCAACTCCATCAGCTAGGGAGACAGAGTAACACACACCCAGAGTGGACTCAACTCCATCAGATAGCGAAACAGAGTAACACACACCCAGAATGAACTCAGTTTCATCAGTCAGGGAGAGAGATCAGCACACACCCAGAGTGAACGCAACCCCATCAGTTAGGGAGACAGAATAACACACAGCCAGAGTGAACTCAGTTCCATCCGTTCGGAGACAGCGGAACACACACCGGGAGTGAACTCAACTCATCAATTAAGAGACAGAACAGCACACACCAAGAGTGAACTCAACTCCACCAGTTAGGGAGAAAGAAAACACATACCTGGAGTGAACTCAGTTCCATCAGTTAGGAGACAGAGTAACACAAACCCAGAGTGTACTCAGCTCCATCAGTTAGGGAAGAAGAGTAACACACACCCAGAATGGACTCAACTCCACCAGTTAGGGAGAAAGAAAACACATACCTGGAGTGAACTCAGTTCCATCAGTTAGGAGACAGAGTAACACAAACCCAGAGTGTACTCAGCTCCATCAGTTAGGGAAAAAGAGTAACACACACCCAGAATGGACTCAACTCCATCAGTTAGGGAGACAGAGAAACACACACCCAGAGTGGACTCAACTCCATCAGTTAGGGAAAAGGAGTAACACGCACCCAGAGTGAACTCAACTCTATCAGCTAGGGAGACAGAGTAACACATACCCAGAGTGGACTCAACTCCATCAGTTAGGGAAAAAGAGTAACACACACCCAGAGTGAACTCAACTTCACCTGTTAGGGAGACAGAGTAACACACCCCGAGTGAACTCGGCTCCATCATTTCGGGAGACTGAGTAACACATACCCAGAGTGAACTCAACTCCATCAGTTAGGAGACAGAGTAACACAAACCCAGAGTGAACTCAGCTCCATCGGTTAGAGAGGCAGTGTAAGACATGTCCAGAGTGACCTCAGTTCCATCAGTTAAGGAGACAGAGTAACACACACCCAGAGTGAACTCAACTCCATCAGTTAGGAGACAAAGTAACACACACCCAGAGTGAACTCAGTTCCATCAGTTAAGGAGACAGTGTAACACATACCCAGAGTGAACTCGGCTCCATCAGTCAGGGAGACTGAGTGACACACACCCGGAGTGAACTCAACTCAATTAGTTAGGGAGGCAGAGGAACAAATACGCAGAGTGAACTGGGTTCCATCAGTTACGGAGACAAAGTAAAGCACAACCAGAGTGAACTCAACGCCATCAGTTAAGGAGACAGAGTAACACACACTCAGAGTGAACTCAACTCCATCAGTTAGGGTGACAGAGTAAGACATACCCAGAATTAACTCAGTTCCATCAGTCAGGGAGAGAGAGTAGCACACACCAAGAGTGAACTGAAATCCATCAGTTAAGGAGACAGAGTAACAAACACCCAGAGTGAACTCAACACTATCAGTTAGGAGACAGAGTAACACACACCAAGAGTAAACTCAACTCCATGAATTAGGGAGACTGAGTAACAAATACCCAGAGTGAACTCATTTCAAACAGTTAGGAGTCAGAGTAACACAGACCAAGAGTGAAGACAAATCCATCAGTTAGGAGACAGAGTCACACACACCCAGAGTTAACTCAGCTCTATCAGTCAGGGAGACAGAGTAAAATGTACCCAGAGTGAACTCAACTCACTCAGTGAGGGAAACAGAGAAACACACACCCAGAGTGTACTCAGCTCCATCAGTTAGGGAAGAAGAGTAACACACACCCAGAATGGACTCAACTCCACCAGTTAGGGAGAAAGAAAACACATACCTGGAGTGAACTCAGTTCCATCAGTTAGGAGACAGAGTAACACAAACCCAGAGTGTACTCAGCTCCATCAGTTAGGGAAAAAGAGTAACACACACCCAGAATGGACTCAACTCCATCAGTTAGGGAGACAGAGAAACACACACCCAGAGTGGACTCAACTCCATCAGTTAGGGAAAAGGAGTAACACGCACCCAGAGTGAACTCAACTCTATCAGCTAGGGAGACAGAGTAACACATACCCAGAGTGGACTCAACTCCATCAGTTAGGGAAAAAGAGTAACACACACCCAGAGTGAACTCAACTTCACCTGTTAGGGAGACAGAGTAAGACACACCCAGAGTGAACTCAGTTCCATCAGTTAAGGAGACAGTGTAACACATACCCAGAGTGAACTCGGCTCCATCAGTCAGGGAGACTGAGTGACACACACCCGGAGTGAACTCAACTCAATTAGTTAGGGAGGCAGAGGAACAAATACGGAGAGTGAACTGGGTTCCATCAGTTACGGAGACAAAGTAAAGCACAACCAGAGTGAACTCAACGCCATCAGTTAAGGAGACAGAGTAACACACACTCAGAGTGAACTCAACTCCATCAGTTAGGGTGACAGAGTAAGACATACCCAGAATTAACTCAGTTCCATCAGTCAGGGAGAGAGAGTAGCACACACCAAGAGTGAACTGAAATCCATCAGTTAAGGAGACAGAGTAACAAACACCCAGAGTGAACTCAACACTATCAGTTAGGAGACAGAGTAACACACACCAAGAGTAAACTCAACTCCATGAATTAGGGAGACTGAGTAACAAATACCCAGAGTGAACTCATTTCAAACAGTTAGGAGTCAGAGTAACACAGACCAAGAGTGAAGACAAATCCATCAGTTAGGAGACAGAGTCACACACACCCAGAGTTAACTCAGCTCTATCAGTCAGGGAGACAGAGTAAAATGTACCCAGAGTGAACTCAACTCACTCAGTGAGGGAAACAGAGAAACACACACCCAGAGTGGACTTAGCTCCATCAGTTAGGGAGACAGAGTAACACAAACCCAGAGTGTACTCAGCTCCATCAGTTAGGGAAAAAGAGTAACACACACCCAGAGATAACTCAACTCCATCAGCTAGGGAGACAGAGTAACACACACCCAGAGTGGACTCAACTCCATCAGATAGCGAAACAGAGTAACACACACCCAGAATGAACTCAGTTTCATCAGTCAGGGAGAGAGATCAGCACACACCCAGAGTGAACGCAACCCCATCAGTTAGGGAGACAGAATAACACACAGCCAGAGTGAACTCAGTTCCATCCGTTCGGAGACAGCGGAACACACACCGGGAGTGAACTCAACTCATCAATTAAGAGACAGAACAGCACACACCAAGAGTGAACTCAACTCCACCAGTTAGGGAGAAAGAAAACACATACCTGGAGTGAACTCAGTTCCATCAGTTAGGAGACAGAGTAACACAAACCCAGAGTGTACTCAGCTC
This sequence comes from Heterodontus francisci, assembly GCF_036365525.1. Taxonomy (NCBI): domain Eukaryota; kingdom Metazoa; phylum Chordata; class Chondrichthyes; order Heterodontiformes; family Heterodontidae; genus Heterodontus; species Heterodontus francisci. Next base: position 29,323,450 of record NC_090411.1, on the reverse strand, counting down.
CATCAGTTAGGGAAAAAGAGTAACACACACCCAGAATGGACTCAACTCCACCAGTTAGGGAGAAAGAAAACACATACCTGGAGTGAACTCAGTTCCATCAGTTAGGAGACAGAGTAACACAAACCCAGAGTGTACTCAGCTCCATCAGTTAGGGAAAAAGAGTAACACACACCCAGAATGGACTCAACTCCATCAGTTAGGGAGACAGAGAAACACACACCCAGAGTGGACTCAACTCCATCAGTTAGGGAAAAGGAGTAACACGCACCCAGAGTGAACTCAACTCTATCAGCTAGGGAGACAGAGTAACACATACCCAGAGTGAACTCAACGCCATCAGTTAAGGAGACAGAGTAACACACACTCAGAGTGAACTCAACTCCATCAGTTAGGGTGACAGAGTAAGACATACCCAGAATTAACTCAGTTCCATCAGTCAGGGAGAGAGAGTAACACACACCCAGAGTGAACTCAACTCCATCAGTTAGGAGACAAAGTAACACACACCCAGAGTGAACTCAGTTCCATCAGTTAAGGAGACAGTGTAACACATACCCAGAGTGAACTCGGCTCCATCAGTCATTGAGACTGAGTGACACACACCCGGAGTGAACTCAACTCAATTAGTTAGGGAGGCAGAGGAACAAATACGCAGAGTGAACTGGGTTCCATCAGTTACGGAGACAAAGTAAAGCACAACCAGAGTGAACTCAACGCCATCAGTTAAGGAGACAGAGTAACACACACTCAGAGTGAACTCAACTCCATCAGTTAGGGTGACAGAGTAAGACATACCCAGAATTAACTCAGTTCCATCAGTCAGGGAGAGAGAGTAGCACACACCAAGAGTGAACTGAAATCCATCAGTTAGGGAGACAGAGTAACAAACACCCAGAGTGAACTCAACACTATCAGTTAGGAGACAGAGTAACACACACCAAGAGTAAACTCAACTCCATGAATTAGGGAGACTGAGTAACAAATACCCAGAGTGAACTCATTTCAAACAGTTAGGAGTCAGAGTAACACAGACCAAGAGTGAAGACAAATCCATCAGTTAGGAGACAGAGTCACACACACCCAGAGTTAACTCAGCTCTATCAGTCAGGGAGACAGAGTAAAATGTACCCAGAGTGAACTCAACTCACTCAGTGAGGGAGACAGAGAAACACACACCCAGGGTGGACTTAGCTCCATCAGTTAGGGAGACAGAGTAACACAAACCCAGAGTGTACTCAGCTCCATCAGTTAGGGAAAAAGAGTAACACACACCCAGAGATAACTCAACTCCATCAGCTAGGGAGACAGAGTAACACACACCCAGAGTGGACTCAACTCCATCAGATAGCGAAACAGAGTAACACACACCCAGAATGAACTCAGTTTCATCAGTCAGGGAGAGAGATCAGCACACACCCAGAGTGAACGCAACCCCATCAGTTAGGGAGACAGAATAACACACAGCCAGAGTGAACTCAGTTCCATCCGTTCGGAGACAGCGGAACACACACCGGGAGTGAACTCAACTCATCAATTAAGAGACAGAACAGCACACACCAAGAGTGAACTCAACTCCACCAGTTCGGGAGAAAGAAAACACATACCTGGAGTGAACTCAGTTCCATCAGTTAGGAGACAGAGTAACACAAACCCAGAGTGTACTCAGCTCCATCAGTTAGGGAAAAAGAGTAACACACACCCAGAATGGACTCAACTCCACCAGTTAGGGAGAAAGAAAACACATACCTGGAGTGAACTCAGTTCCATCAGTTAAGGAGACAGTGTAACACATACCCAGAGTGAACTCGGCTCCATCAGTCAGGGAGACTGAGTGACACACACCCGGAGTGAACTCAACTCAATTAGTTAGGGAGGCAGAGGAACAAATACGCAGAGTGAACTGGGTTCCATCAGTTACGGAGACAAAGTAAAGCACAACCAGAGTGAACTCAACGCCATCAGTTAAGGAGACAGAGTAACACACACTCAGAGTGAACTCAACTCCATCAGTTAGGGTGACAGAGTAAGACATACCCAGAATTAACTCAGTTCCATCAGTCAGGGAGAGAGAGTAGCACACACCAAGAGTGAACTGAAATCCATCAGTTAAGGAGACAGAGTAACAAACACCCAGAGTGAACTCAACACTATCAGTTAGGAGACAGAGTAACACACACCAAGAGTAAACTCAACTCCATGAATTAGGGAGACTGAGTAACAAATACCCAGAGTGAACTCATTTCAAACAGTTAGGAGTCAGAGTAACACAGACCAAGAGTGAAGACAAATCCATCAGTTAGGAGACAGAGTCACACACACCCAGTGTTAACTCAGCTCTATCAGTCAGGGAGACAGAGTAAAATGTACCCAGAGTGAACTCAACTCACTCAGTGAGGGAAACAGAGAAACACACACCCAGAGTGGACTTAGCTCCATCAGTTAGGGAGACAGAGTAACACAAACCCAGAGTGTACTCAGCTCCATCAGTTAGGGAAAAAGAGTAACACACACCCAGAGATAACTCAACTCCATCAGCTAGGGAGACAGAGTAACACACACCCAGAGTGGACTCAACTCCATCAGATAGCGAAACAGAGTAACACACACCCAGAATGAACTCAGTTTCATCAGTCAGGGAGAGAGATCAGCACACACCCAGAGTGAACGCAACCCCATCAGTTAGGGAGACAGAATAACACACAGCCAGAGTGAACTCAGTTCCATCCGTTCGGAGACAGCGGAACACACACCGGGAGTGAACTCAACTCATCAATTAAGAGACAGAACAGCACACACCAAGAGTGAACTCAACTCCACCAGTTAGGGAGAAAGAAAACACATACCTGGAGTGAACTCAGTTCCATCAGTTAGGAGACAGAGTAACACAAACCCAGAGTGTACTCAGCTCCATCAGTTAGGGAAAAAGAGTAACACACACCCAGAATGGACTCAACTCCACCAGTTAGGGAGAAAGAAAACACATACCTGGAGTGAACTCAGTTCCATCAGTTAGGAGACAGAGTAACACAAACCCAGAGTGTACTCAGCTCCATCAGTTAGGGAAAAAGAGTAACACACACCCAGAATGGACTCAACTCCATCAGTTAGGGAGACAGAGAAACACACACCCAGAGTGGACTCAACTCCATCAGTTAGGGAAAAGGAGTAACACGCACCCAGAGTGAACTCAACTCTATCAGCTAGGGAGACAGAGTAACACATACCCAGAGTGGACTCAACTCCATCAGTTAGGGAAAAAGAGTAACACACACCCAGAGTGAACTCAACTTCACCTGTTAGGGAGACAGAGTAACACACCCCGAGTGAACTCGGCTCCATCATTTCGGGAGACTGAGTAACACATACCCAGAGTGAACTCAACTCCATCAGTTAGGAGACAGAGTAACACAAACCCAGAGTGAACTCAGCTCCATCGGTTAGAGAGGCAGTGTAAGACATGTCCAGAGTGACCTCAGTTCCATCAGTTAAGGAGACAGAGTAACACACACCCAGAGTGAACTCAACTCCATCAGTTAGGAGACAAAGTAACACACACCCAGAGTGAACTCAGTTCCATCAGTTAAGGAGACAGTGTAACACATACCCAGAGTGAACTCGGCTCCATCAGTCATTGAGACTGAGTGACACACACCCGGAGTGAACTCAACTCAATTAGTTAGGGAGGCAGAGGAACAAATACGCAGAGTGAACTGGGTTCCATCAGTTACGGAGACAAAGTAAAGCACAACCAGAGTGAACTCAACGCCATCAGTTAAGGAGACAGAGTAACACACACTCAGAGTGAACTCAACTCCATCAGTTAGGGTGACAGAGTAAGACATACCCAGAATTAACTCAGTTCCATCAGTCAGGGAGAGAGAGTAGCACACACCAAGAGTGAACTGAAATCCATCAGTTAGGGAGACAGAGTAACAAACACCCAGAGTGAACTCAACACTATCAGTTAGGAGACAGAGTAACACACACCAAGAGTAAACTCAACTCCATGAATTAGGGAGACTGAGTAACAAATACCCAGAGTGAACTCATTTCAAACAGTTAGGAGTCAGAGTAACACAGACCAAGAGTGAAGACAAATCCATCAGTTAGGAGACAGAGTCACACACACCCAGAGTTAACTCAGCTCTATCAGTCAGGGAGACAGAGTAAAATGTACCCAGAGTGAACTCAACTCACTCAGTGAGGGAGACAGAGAAACACACACCCAGGGTGGACTTAGCTCCATCAGTTAGGGAGACAGAGTAACACAAACCCAGAGTGTACTCAGCTCCATCAGTTAGGGAAAAAGAGTAACACACACCCAGAGATAACTCAACTCCATCAGCTAGGGAGACAGAGTAACACACACCCAGAGTGGACTCAACTCCATCAGATAGCGAAACAGAGTAACACACACCCAGAATGAACTCAGTTTCATCAGTCAGGGAGAGAGATCAGCACACACCCAGAGTGAACGCAACCCCATCAGTTAGGGAGACAGAATAACACACAGCCAGAGTGAACTCAGTTCCATCCGTTCGGAGACAGCGGAACACACACCGGGAGTGAACTCAACTCATCAATTAAGAGACAGAACAGCACACACCAAGAGTGAACTCAACTCCACCAGTTCGGGAGAAAGAAAACACATACCTGGAGTGAACTCAGTTCCATCAGTTAGGAGACAGAGTAACACAAACCCAGAGTGTACTCAGCTCCATCAGTTAGGGAAAAAGAGTAACACACACCCAGAATGGACTCAACTCCACCAGTTAGGGAGAAAGAAAACACATACCTGGAGTGAACTCAGTTCCATCAGTTAGGAGACAGAGTAACACAAACCCAGAGTGTACTCAGCTCCATCAGTTAGGGAAAAAGAGTAACACACACCCAGAATGGACTCAACTCCATCAGTTAGGGAGACAGAGAAACACACACCCAGAGTGGACTCAACTCCATCAGTTAGGGAAAAGGAGTAACACGCACCCAGAGTGAACTCAACTCTATCAGCTAGGGAGACAGAGTAACACATACCCAGAGTGGACTCAACTCCATCAGTTAGGGAAAAAGAGTAACACACACCCAGAGTGAACTCAACTTCACCTGTTAGGGAGACAGAGTAACACACCCCGAGTGAACTCGGCTCCATCATTTCGGGAGACTGAGTAACACATACCCAGAGTGAACTCAACTCCATCAGTTAGGAGACAGAGTAACACAAACCCAGAGTGAACTCAGCTCCATCGGTTAGAGAGGCAGTGTAAGACATGTCCAGAGTGACCTCAGTTCCATCAGTTAAGGAGACAGAGTAACACACACCCAGAGTGAACTCAACTCCATCAGTTAGGAGACAAAGTAACACACACCCAGAGTGAACTCAGTTCCATCAGTTAAGGAGACAGTGTAACACATACCCAGAGTGAACTCGGCTCCATCAGTCATTGAGACTGAGTGACACACACCCGGAGTGAACTCAACTCAATTAGTTAGGGAGGCAGAGGAACAAATACGCAGAGTGAACTGGGTTCCATCAGTTACGGAGACAAAGTAAAGCACAACCAGAGTGAACTCAACGCCATCAGTTAAGGAGACAGAGTAACACACACTCAGAGTGAACTCAACTCCATCAGTTAGGGTGACAGAGTAAGACATACCCAGAATTAACTCAGTTCCATCAGTCAGGGAGAGAGAGTAGCACACACCAAGAGTGAACTGAAATCCATCAGTTAGGGAGACAGAGTAAGACACACCCAGAGTGAACTCGGCTCCATCATTTAGGGAGACAGAGTAACACATACCCAGAGTGAACTCAACTTCACCAGTTAGGGAGACAGAATAACACACACCCTGAGTGAACTCAACTCCATCAGTTAGGGAAAATGAGTAACACACACCCAGAGATAACTCAACTCCATCAGCTAGGGAGACAGAGTAACACACACCAAGAGTGGACTCAACTCCATCAGTTAGGGAAAAAGAGTAACACACACCCAGAGTGAACTCAACTCCATCAGCTAGGGAGACAGAGTAACACACAGCCAGAGTGAACTCAACCCCATCAGTTAGGGAGACAGAGTAACACACACCCAGAGTGAAATCAACTCCATCAGTTAGGGAAACAGAATAACACACACCCAGAGTGAACTCAACCCCATCAGTTAGGGAGACAGAGTAACACACACCCAGAGTGAACGCAACCCCATCAGTTAGGGAGACAGAATAACACACAGCCAGAGTGAACTCAGTTCCATCCGTTCGGAGACAGCGGAACACACACCGGGAGTGAACTCATCCCCATCAGTTAGGGAGACAGAATAACACACACCCAGAGTGAACTCAAGCCCATCAGTTAGGGAGACAGAATAACACACACCCAGAGTGAACTCAACTCCTTCAGTTAGGGACACAGAGTAACACACACCCAGATGATCCCATCTCTATCAGTTCGGGAGTCAGAATAACACACTCCCAATTGAACTTAGTTCCATCAGTTAGGAGACAGACTAACACACACCCAGAGTGATCTCAACTCCATCAGTTAGGAGACAGACTAACACACACCCAGAGTGATCTCAACTCCATCAGTTAGGAGACAGAGTAACACACACCCAGAGTGATCTCAACTCCATCAGTTAGGAGACAGACTAACACACACCCAGAGTGATCTCAACTCCATCAGTTAGGAGACAGACTAACACACACCCAGAGTGAACTCAACTCCATCAGTTAGGGAGACAGAATAACACACACCCAGAGTGAACTCAACTCCACCACTTAGGGAGACAGAATAACAAACAGCCAGAGTGAACTCAGTTCCATCCGTTCGGAGACAGAGTAACACACACCGGGAGTGAACTCAACTCCTTCAGTTAGGGACACAGAGTAACACACACCGGGAGTGAACTCAACTCCTTCAGTTAGGGAGACAGAGTAACACACACCAAGAGTGGACTCAACTCCATCAGTTAGGGAGAGAGAATAACACACACCCAAACTGAATGCAAATCCATCAGTTAAGGAGACCGAATAACACACCCCTAGATTGAATTCAGTTCCATCAGTCAGGGAGAGAGAGTAAGACACACCCAGAGTGAACTCAACTCCATCAGTTAGGAGACAGAGTACCACACACCCAGAGTGAACTCAGCTCCATCAGTTGGAGAGACAGAGTAAGACACACCCAGAGTGAACTAAGTTCCATCAGTTACGGAGACAGAATAACACACCCAGAGTGAACTCAGCTCCATCGGTTAGAGAGACAGGGTAAAACACACCCAGAGTGAACTCAGTTCCATCAGTTAAGGAGACAGAGTAACACATACCCAGAGTGAACTGGGTTCCATCAGTGAGGGAGACTGGGTAACACACACCCAGAGTCAACTTAGTTCCATCAGTTAGGGCGACAGAGTAGCACACACCCAGAGTGAACTCAACGCCATCAGTTAGGGAGACAGAATAACACACACCCAGAGTGAACTCAACCCCATCAGTTAGGGAGACATAGGAAAAAACACCCAGAGTGAACTCAGCTCCATCAGTTAGGGAGCAGACTAACACACACCCAGAGCGAACTTAGCTCATTCATTTCGGGAGACAGAGTAACACACACCCAGATGAACTGAGCCCCATCAGTTAGGGAGACAGAGTAACACACACCTAGAGTGAACTCAACTCCATCAGTTAGGGAGACAGAGCTCCAAAAATTCAGAGTGAACTCAGCTCCCTCAGATATGGAGACAGAATAAAAGAAACCCAGAGTGAACCAGTTCCAGCAGTTTGGGAGACAGAGAAACAAACACCCAGAGTGAACTCAACTCCACCATTTAGGGAGACAGAATAACGAACAGCCAGATTGAACTCAGTTCCATCAGTTCGGAGACATAGTAACACACACCAGGAGTGAACTCAACTCCATCAGTTAGGAGACAAAGGAACACACACCCAGAGATATCTCATCTCCATCGGTTAAGGAGACAGGGTAAGACACACCCAGAGTGAACTCGGCTCCATCAGTCAGGGAGACTGAGTAACACACACCCAGAGTGAATACAACTCAATTGGTTAGGGAGGCAGAGGAACAAATACCCAGAGTGAACTGGGTTCCCTCAGTTACGGAGACAAAGTAAAGCATAACCAGAGTGAACTCGGCTCCATCAGTGAGGGAGACAGAGTAACACACACCCAGAGTCAAATCAGCTCCATCATTTAAGGAGACAGAGTAACAAACACCCAGAGTAAACTCATTTCCAACAGTTAGGAGACAGAGTAACACAGACCAAGAGTGAAGATAAATCCATCAGTTCGGACACAGAGTAACACACAACCAGAGTGAACTCAGCTCTATCAGTTAGGGAGACAGAGTAACACACACCCAGAGTGGACTGAACTCCATCAGTTAGGGAGACAGAGTAACACACACCCAGAGTGGACTCAACTCCATCAGTTAGGGAGACAGAGTAACACACACCTAGACTGAATGCAAATCCATCAGTTAAGGAGACAGAGTAACACACACCCAGAATGAACACAGTTTCATCAGTCAGGGAGAGAGAGTAACACACACCCTGAGTGAACTCAGTTTCATCAGTCAGGGAGAGAGATGAGCACACATCCAGAGTGAACTCAACTCATCAATTAAGAGACAGAACAGCACACACCCAGAGTAGACTCAACTCCATCAGTTAGGGAAAAAGAGTAACACACACCCAGAGTGAACTCAACTCCATCAGCTAGGGAGACAGAGTAACACACACCCAGAGTGGACTCAACTCCATCACTTAGGGAAAAAGAGTAACACGCACCCAGATGAACTCAGCTCTATCAGTTAGGGAGACAGAGTAACACACACCCAGAGTGGACTCAACTCCATCAGTTAGGGAGACAGAGTAACACACACACAGAGTGGACTCAACTCCATCAGTTAGGGAGAGAGAGTAGCACACACCCAGAGTGAAGTCGGCTCCATCAGTTAGGGAGAGAGAGTAACACACACCCAGAGTCAAATCAGCTCCATCAGTTAAGGAGACGGAGTAACAAACACCCAGAGTAAACTCATTTCCAACAGTTAGGAGACAGAGTAACACAGACCAAGAGTGAAGATAAATCCATCAGTTCGGAGACAGAGTAACACACAACCAGAGTGAACTCAGCTCTATCTGTTAGGGAGACAGAGTAAAATGTACCCAGAGTGAACTCAATTCGCTCAGTGAGGGAGACAGAGTAACACACACCCAGAGTGGACTCAAATCCATCAGTTAGGGAGACGGAGTAACACACGCTTGAGTGGACTCAACTCCATCAGTTAGGGAGAGAGAGTAACACACACCTAGACTGAATGCAAATCCATCAGTTAAGGAGACAGAGTAACACACACCCAGAATGAACTCAGTTTCAACAGTCAGGGAGAGAGAGTAACAGACACCCAGAGTGAACTCAACTCCATCAGTTAGGGAAACAGAGTAACACACACCCAGAATGAACTCAGTTTCATCAGTCAGGGAGAGAGATGAGCACACACCCAGAGTGAACTCAACTCCATCAGTTAGGGAGACAGAGTAACACACACCCAGAGTGGACTCAACTCCATCAGTTAGGGAGACAGAATAACACACACCCAGAGTGAACTCAACCCCATCAGTTAGGGAGAAAGAATAACACACACCCAGAGTGAACTCAACTCCACCATTTAGGGAGAGAGAATAACACACACCCAGAATGAACTCAGTTTCAACAGTCAGGGAGAGAGAGTAACTAACAGCCAGAGTGAACTCAACTCCATCAGTTAGGGAAACAGAGTAACACACACCCACAATGAACTCAGTTTCATCAGTCAGGGAGAGAGATGAGCACACACCCAGAGTGAGCTCAACTCATCAATTAAGAGACAGAGTAACACACACGCAGAGTGGACTCAACTCCATCAGTTAGGGAAAAAGAGTAACACGCACCCAGATGAACTCAGCTCTATCAATTAGGGAGACAGAGTAACACACACCCAGATGAACCCATATCCATCTATTCGGGGGACGGAGTAACACACTCCCAGAGTGAACTCAAATCCATCAGATAGGAGACAGAATAACATACACCCAGAGTGAACTCAGTTCCATCAGTTAGGAGACAGAGTAACACACACCCAGAGTTACCTCAGCTCTATCAGTTAGGGAGACAGACTAACACACACTCAGAGTGGACTCAACTCCATCAGTTAAGGAGACAGAGTAACACACACCCAGAATGAACTCAGTTTCATCAGTCAGGGAGAGAGAGTAACACACACCCAGAGTGAACTGAACTCCATCAGTTAGGGAGACAGAGTAACACACACCCAGAATGAACTCAGTTTCATCAGTCAGGGAGAGAGATGAGCACACACCCAGAGTGAACTCAACTCATCAATTAAGAGACAGAGCAGCACACACCAAGAGTGAACTCAACTCCACCAGTTAGGGAGAAAGAAAACACATACCTGGAGTGAACACAGTTCCATCAGTTAGGGAGACAGAGTAACACACACCCAGAGTGGACTCAACTCCATCAGTTAGGGAGACAGAGTAACACACACACAGAGTGGACTCAACTCCATCAGTTAGGGAGACAGAGTAACACACACCCAGAGTGGACTCAGTTTCATTAGTCAGGGAGAGAGAGTAGCACACACCCAGAGTGAAGTCGGCTCCATCAGTTAGGGAGAGAGAGTAACACACACCCAGAGTCAAATCAGCTCCATCAGTTAAGGAGACGGAGTAACAAACACCCAGAGTAAACTCATTTCCAACAGTTAGGAGACAGAGTAACACAGACCAAGAGTGAAGATAAATCCATCAGTTCGGAGACAGAGTAACACACAACCAGAGTGAACTCAGCTCTATCTGTTAGGGAGACAGAGTAAAATGTACCCAGAGTGAACTCAACTCGCTCAGTGAGGGAGACAGAGTAACACACACCCAGAGTGGACTCAAATCCATCAGTTAGGGAGACGGAGTAACACACGCTTGAGTGGACTCAACTCCATCAGTTAGGGAGAGAGAGTAACACACACCTAGACTGAATGCAAATCCATCAGTTAAGGAGACAGAGTAACACACACCCAGAATGAACTCAGTTTCAACAGTCAGGGAGAGAGAGTAACAGACACCCAGAGTGAACTCAACTCCATCAGTTAGGGAAACAGAGTAACACACACCCAGAATGAACTCAGTTTCATCAGTCAGGGAGAGAGATGAGCACACACCCAGAGTGAACTCAACTCCATCAGTTAGGGAGACAGAGTAACACACACCCAGAGTGGACTCAACTCCATCAGTTAGGGAGACAGAATAACACACACCCAGAGTGAACTCAACCCCATCAGTTAGGGAGAAAGAATAACACACACCCAGAGTGAACTCAACTCCACCATTTAGGGAGAGAGAATAACACACACCCAGAATGAACTCAGTTTCAACAGTCAGGGAGAGAGAGTAACTAACAGCCAGAGTGAACTCAACTCCATCAGTTAGGGAAACAGAGTAACACACACCCACAATGAACTCAGTTTCATCAGTCAGGGAGAGAGATGAGCACACACCCAGAGTGAGCTCAACTCATCAATTAAGAGACAGAGTAACACACACGCAGAGTGGACTCAACTCCATCAGTTAGGGAAAAAGAGTAACACGCACCCAGATGAACTCAGCTCTATCAATTAGGGAGACAGAGTAACACACACCCAGATGAACCCATATCCATCTATTCGGGGGACGGAGTAACACACTCCCAGAGTGAACTCAAATCCATCAGATAGGAGACAGAATAACATACACCCAGAGTGAACTCAGTTCCATCAGTTAGGAGACAGAGTAACACACACCCAGAGTTACCTCAGCTCTATCAGTTAGGGAGACAGACTAACACACACTCAGAGTGGACTCAACTCCATCAGTTAAGGAGACAGAGTAACACACACCCAGAATGAACTCAGTTTCATCAGTCAGGGAGAGAGAGTAACACACACCCAGAGTGAACTGAACTCCATCAGTTAGGGAGACAGAGTAACACACACCCAGAATGAACTCAGTTTCATCAGTCAGGGAGAGAGATGAGCACACACCCAGAGTGAACTCAACTCATCAATTAAGAGACAGAGCAGCACACACCAAGAGTGAACTCAACTCCACCAGTTAGGGAGAAAGAAAACACATACCTGGAGTGAACACAGTTCCATCAGTTAGGGAGACAGAGTAACACACACCCAGAGTGGACTCAACTCTATCAGTTAGGGAAAAAGAGTAACACACACCCAGAGTGAACTCAACTCCATCAGCTTGGGAGACAGAGTAACACACACCCAGAGTGGACTCAACTCCATCAGTTAGGGAAAAAGAGTAACACACACCCAGAGTGAACTAAACTCCATCAGCTAAGGACACAGAGTAACACACACCCAGAGTGGACTCAACTCCATCAGTTAGGGAAAAAGAGTAACACACACCCAGAGTGAACTCAACTCCACCATTTAGGGAGACAGAATAACAAACAGCCAGAGTGAACTCAGTTCCATCCGTTCAGAGACAGAGTAACACACACCGGGAGTGAACTCAACTCCTTCAGTTAGGGACACAGAGAAACACACACCCAGATGATCCCATCTCTATCAGTTAGGGAGTCAGAATTATACACACCCAGAGTGATCTCAACTCCATCAGTTAGGAGACAGAGTAACACACACCCAGAGTGAACTCAACTCCATCAGTTAGGAGACAGAGTAACACACACCCAGAGTGATCTCAACTCCATCAGTTAGGAGACAGAGTAACACACACCCAGAGTGATCTCAACTCCAGCAGTTAGGGAGACAGAGTAACACACACCCAGAGTGAACTCAACTCCATCAGTTAGGGAGACAGAGCTACAAAAATTCAGAGTGAACTCAGCTCCCTCAGATATGGAGACAGAATAACATACACCCAGAGTGAACTCAAATCATCAGTTAGGGAGACAGAATAACAAACAGCCAGAGTGAACTCAGTTCCATCAGTTCGGAGACAGAGTAACACACACCAGGAGTGAACTCAACTCCTTCAGTTCGGGAGACGGAGTAACACACACCCAGATGAACCCTTCTCCATCTATTCGGGGGACGGAGTAACACACTCCCAGAGTGAACTCAAATCCATCAAATAGGAGACAGAGTAACACACACCCAGAGTGGACTCAGTTTCATTAGTCAGGGAGAGAGAGTAGCACACACCCAGAGTGAACTCGGCTCCATCAGTTAGGGAGACAGAGTAACACACACCCAGAGTCAAATCAGCTCCATTTGTTGAGGAGACAGAGTAACAAACACCCAGAGTAAACCCATTTCCAACAGTTAGGAGACAGAGTAACACAGACCAAGAGTGAAGATAAATCCATCAGTTCGGAGACAGAGTAACACACAACCAGAGTGAACTCAGCTCTATCAGTTAGGGAGACAGAGTAAAATGTACCCAGAGTGAACTCATCTCGCTCAGTGAGGGAGACAGAGTAACACACACCCAGAGTGGACTCAAATCCATCAGTTAGGGAGACGGAGTAACACACACCTAGAATGGACTCAACTCCATCAGTTAGGGAGAGAGTGTAACACACACCTAGACTGAATGCAAATCCATCAGTTAAGGAGACAGAGTAACACACACCCAGAATGAACTCAGTTTCAACAGTCAGGGAGAGAGAGTAACAGACACCCAGAGTGAACTCAACTCCATCAGTTAGGGAAACAGAGTAACACACACCCAGAATGAACTCAGTTTCATCAGTCAGGGAGAGAGATGAGCACACACCCAGAGTGAACTCAACTCATCAATTAAGAGACAGAGTAACACACACCCAGAGTGCACTCAACTCCATCAGTTAGGGAAAAAGAGTAACACGCACCCAGATGAACTCAGCTCTATCAATTTGGGAGACAGAGTAACACACACCCAGAGTGGACTCAACTCCATCAGTTAGGGAGACAGAGTAACACACACCCAGAGTGGACTCAACTCCATCAGTTAGGGAGACAGAATAACACACACCCAGAGTGAACTCAACTCCATCAGTTAGGGAGAAAGAATAACACACACCCAGAGTGAACTCAACTCCACCATTTCGGGAGAGAGAATAACACACACCCAGAGTGAACTCAACTCCACCATTTAGGGAGAGAGAATAACACACACCCGGAATGAACTCAGTTTCAACAGTCAGGGAGAGAGACTAACAGACACCCAGAGTGAACTCAACTCCATCAGTTAGGGAAACAGAATGACACACACCCAGAATGAACTCAGTTTCATCAGTCAGGGAGAGAGATGAGCACACACCCAGAGTGAACTCAACTCATCAATTAGGAGACAGAGTAACACACACGCAGAGTGGACTCAACTCCATCAGTTAGGGAAAAAGAGTAACACGCACCCAGATGAACTCAGCTCTATCAATTAGGGAGACAGAGTAACACACACCCAGAGTGGACTCAACTCCATCAGTTAGGGAGACAGAGTACCACACATCCAGATTGGACTCAACTCCATCAGTTAGGGAGACAGAATAACACACACCCTGAGTGAACTCAACCCCATCAGTTAGGGAGACAGAATAACACACACCCAGAGTGAACTCAACTCCACCATTTAGGGACAGAGAATAACAAACAGCCAATGTGAACTCAGTTCCATCCGTTCAGAGACAGAGTAACACACACCGGGAGTGAACTCAACTACTTCAGTTCGGGACACAGAGGAACACACACCCAGATGATCCCATCTCTATCAGTTAGGAGACAGAGTAAGACACACGCAGAGTGAACTCAGTTCCATCAGTTAGGGAGACATAGTAACAAACACCCAGAGTGAACTCAGTTTCATCAGTTAGGGAGCAGGCTAACACACACCCAGAGTGAACTCAGCTCATTCAGTTCGGGAGACAGAGTAACACACACCCTGATGAACCCACCTCCATCAGATAGGTAGTCAGAATAACACACTCCCAGATGAACATAGTTCCGTCAGTGTGGGAGACAGACTAACACATACCCAGAGTGAACTCAACTCCATCAGTTAAGGAGACAGAGTAACACATACCCAGAGTGAACTCAACTCCATCAGTTAAGGAGACAGAGTAACACACACTCAGAGTGAGCTCAACTCCATCAGTTAGGGAGACAGAGTAACACACACTCAGAGTGAACTCAACTCCATCAGTTAAGGAGACAGAGTAACACACACTCAGAGTGAGCTCAACTCCATCAGTTAGGGAGACAGAGTAACACACACTCAGAGTGAACTCAACTCCATCAGTTAGGGAGGCAGAGTAAGACAACCCAGAATGAACTCAACTCTATCAGTTAGGGAGTCAGAATAACACACACCCAGAGTGAACTCAACTCCATCAATTAGGAGACAGATTAACACACACCCAGAGTGAACTCAACTCCTTGAGTTAGGGACACAGAGTAACACAGACCCAGATGAACCCATATCCATCTATTCAGGGGACGGAGTAACACACTCCCAGAGTGAACTCAAATCCATCAGATAGGAGACAGAATAACATACACCCAGAGTGAACTCAGTTCCATCAGTTAGGAGACAGAGTAACACACACCCAGAGTTAACTCAGCTCTATCAGTTAGGGAGACAGACTAACACACACTCAGAGTGGACTCAACTCCATCAGTTAAGGAGACAGAATAACACACACCCAGAATGAACTCAGTTTCATCAGTCAGGGAGAGAGAGTAACACACACCCAGAGTGAACTGAACTCCATCAGTTAGGGAGACAGAGTAACACACACCCAGAATGAACTCAGTTTCATCAGTCAGGGAGAGAGATGAGCACACACCCAGAGTGAACTCAACTCATCAATTAAGAGACAGAGCAGCACACACCAAGAGTGAACTCAACTCCACCAGTTAGGGAGAAAGAAAACAAATACCTGGTGTGAACACAGTTCCATCAGTTCGGGAGACAGAGCAACACACACCCAGAGTGGACTCAACTCTATCAGTTAGGGAAAAAGGGTAACACACACCCAGAGTGAACTCAACTCCATCAGCTTGGGAGACAGAGTAACACACACCCAGAGTGGACTCAACTCCATCAGTTAGGGAAAAAGAGTAACACACACCCAGAGTGAACTCAACTCCATCAGCTAGGGACACAGAGTAACACACACCCAGAGTGGACTCAACTCCATCAGTTAGGGAAAAGGAGTAACACACACCCAGAGTGAACTCAACTCCATCAGTTATGGAGACAGAATAACACACACCCAGAGTGAACTCAACTCCACCATTTAGGGAGACAGAATAACAAACAGCCAGAGTGAACTCAGTTCCATCCGTTCGGAGACAGAGTAACACACACCGGGAGTGAACTCAACTCCTTCAGTTAGGGACACAGAGAAACACACACCCAGATGATCCGATCTCTATCAGTTAGGGAGTCAGAATTATACACACCCAGAGTGAACTCAGTTCCATCAGTTAGGAGACAGAGTAACACACACCCAGAGTGAACTCAACTCCATCAGTTAGGAGACAGAGTAACACACACCCAGAGTGATCTCAACTCCATCAGTTAGGAGACAGAGTAACACACACCCAGAATGATCTCAACTCCATCAGTTAGGGAGACAGAGTAACACACACCCAGAGTGAACTCAACTCCATCAGTTAGGGAGACAGAGCTACAAAAATTCAGAGTGAACTCAGCTCCCTCAGACATGGAGACAGAATCACACACACCCAGAGTGAACTCAGTTCCAACAGTTTGGGAGACAGAGTAACACATACCCAGAGTGAATACAGTTCCGTCAGTCAGCCAGACAGAGTAACACACACCCAGACTGAACTCAAATCCACCATTTAGGGAGACAGAATAACAAACAGCCAGAGTGAACTCAGTTCCATCAGTTCGGAGACAGAGTAACACACACCGGGAGTGAACTCAACTCCTGCAGTTTGGGAGACGTAGTAACACACACCCAGATGAACCCATATCCATCTATTCGGGGGACGGAGTAACACACTCCCAAAGCGAACTCAAATCCATCAAATAGGAGACAGAATAACATACACCCAGAGTGAACTCAGTTCCATCAGTTAGATACACAGAGTAACACATACCCAGATGAACCCATCTCCATCAGTTAGGGAGTCAGAATAACACACTCCCAGATGAACATAGTTCCATCAGTGAGGGAGACAGACTAACACACACCAAGAGTGAACTCAGCTCCATGAGTTAGAGAGACAGAGTATGACACACCCGGAGTGAACTCAGTTCCATCTGTTACAGAGACCGAGTAACACACACCCAGAATGAACTCAACTCCATCAGATAGAGAGACAGAGTAAGACACACCCAGAGTGAACTCAGTTCCGTCAGTTACGGAGACAGAGTAACACACACCCAGAGTGAATTCAACTCCATCAGTTAGGGAGATAGAGTAAGACATAGCCAGAATTAACTCAGTTCCATCAGTCAGGGAGAGAGAGTAACACACACCCAGAGTGAACTCGGCCCCATCAGTCAGGGAGACTGAGTAACACACACCCGGAGTGAACTCAACTCAATCAGTTAGGGAGGCAGAGTAACAAATACCCAGAGTGAACTTAGTTCCATCATTTAAGGAGACAGAGTAACGCACACTCAGAGTGATCTCAACTCCACCAGTGAGGGAGACAGAATAACACACACCCAGATTGAACTCAACTCCAACAATTAGGAGACAGAGTAACAAACACCAAGAGTGAACTGAACTCCTTCAATTAGGAAACAGATTGGCTCACACCAAGAGTGAAGTTAACTCCACCAGTTAGGGAGACAGAATAACACACACCCAGAGTGAACTCAGTTCCATCAGTTAGGAGACAAACTAACACACACCCAGAGTGAACTCAACTCCATCAGTTTGGGAGACTGAGTAACGCACACCCAGAGTGAACTCAGCTCCATCATTTAGGAATAAAAACAAGAAATGCTGGAACCACTCAGCAGGTCTGGCAGCATCTGTGGAAAGAGAAGCAGAGTTAATGTTTCGGGTCAGTGACCCTTCTTCGGAACTGACAAATATTAGAAAAATCAGTGGTTATAAGCAAGTGAGGTGGGGGTGGGGCAAGAGATAACAAAGGAGAAGGTGTCAATTAGACAAGGCCACATAGCTGACCAAAAGGTCGTGGAGCAAAGGCAAACAATCTGTTAATGGTGTCTTGAAAGACAAAGCATTAGTACAGATTAGATGTTAACGGACTGAATATTGAACAGCAGCAAGAGAAAACCTGAAAAAAAACAGTGGGTAAGCAAACTGAACAAACTAAGATGAAATGAAATAAATGCAAACAAAGATTGTAAAAGATGTAAAAAAGAAAAAAGAAAAGAAGAAAATAATAACTAAAACTGAAAGTAAAATGGGGGGCTGTCATCCTCTGAAATTATTGAACTCAATGTTCTGTCCGGCAGGCTGTAGTGTGCCTAATCGGTAGATGAGATGCTGTTCCTCGAGCTTGCATTGATGTTCACTGGAACACTGCAGCAATCCCAGGACAGAGATGTGAGCATAAGAGTGGGGGGAGTGTTGAAATGACAAGCAACCGGAAGCGCAGGCTCCTACTTGCGGACTGAGCGGAGATGTTCCGCAAAGCAGTCACCCAGTCTGCGCTTGGTCTCCCCAATGTAGAGGTGACCACATTTTGAGCAGCGAATACAGTATACTATATTGAAAGAAGATTTAGGAGACATTTAGGAGACAGATTAACACACACCCAGAGTGAACTCAGGTCTGCAAGATATGGAGACAGAGTAACACACACCCAGAGTGATATCATTTTCATCAGTTAGGGAGACAGAGTAACACACACCAACAATGACCTCAGCTCTGCCAGATATAGAGACAGAGTAACACACACCCAGAGTCAACTCAGCTCCATCAGTTAGGGAGACAGTAATACACACCCAGAGTGAACTCAGCTCCATCATTTCGGGAGACAGCGTAACACACACCAAGAGTGAACTCAGCTCTGCCAGATATGGAGACAGAGTAACACACACCCAGAGTGAACTCAACTCCAGCAGATAGAGTGAGCAAAATACAGATAACCTGCCTCTATTAATATGCAAAACAGAGCCCTTAGAACACCAATTTCACCAAGCTGGCACTGTGAGTAGAGTGATCTTTAAATCAAGGCACTTTAAAGCATCTCTGATGTTTCAGTGAGTGCTGGAATTGCCTAGTGTTGTTGTCAACCCTACAGAGCAGCAGGTCCAATTCCTGATTTGTGCTGGTTGACTACTTTTAGCCATGGCTCTAAGAGAGCTCCAGTTGGATTCAGTCCCTAAGCTGGAGTCAGGGGAGAAAGAAAATCATCCAGGTTCCCTGGTCCTGACCGCAACCCAGTAACTTCTTTATATTTGTGGGTGTCAGTTGTGTTCAAATTTGTCCCAATGAACATATTGAAAATGACCAATTGGAGAACACCTTCTCGTCCATCCAACCTCTCCCACACAGTCTTGATGTTTCATGTGTCATGATTAACGTAATGCCTACCTTTTTAATTCAATCACAGGATGTGGGCATCGCAGGCAAGGCCAACATTTATTCCCCTTGAAAAGGTGGTGGTGTGCTGCCTTTGAACCCCTGCAATCCGTGCGGTGAAGGTGCTCGCACAGTGCTATTAGGGAGGGAGTTCCAGGATGTTGGACCAGTGATGATGAAGGAATGGCGATACATTTCCAAGTCAGGATGGCGTGTGACTTGGAGGGAGCCATGCAGGTGGTGGTGTTCCCATGCGCCTGTAGCCTTTGTCCTGGTCACAGGCTTGGGAGGTGCTGTCGAAGGAGCCTTGGTGAATTACTGCAGTGCATCTTGTGGATGATACACACTGCTGCCACTGTGCACCAATGGTGGAGGGAGTGAATGTTTCAGGTGGTGGAGAGGTTGCAGATTCAGCGGGCTGCTTTGTCCCGGATAATGTCAAGCTTCATGAGTGTTGTTGGAGCTGCACTCATCCAGGCAAGTGGAGAGTATTCCATCACACTCGTGACTTGTGCCTTGTAGATGGTGGCAGCATGTGTATCTTCTACAAAATGCACCGCAGCAACTCACCAAGGCTCCTTTGGCAGCACCTCCCAAACTCCCGA
Source organism: Heterodontus francisci (assembly GCF_036365525.1). NCBI lineage: Eukaryota > Metazoa > Chordata > Chondrichthyes > Heterodontiformes > Heterodontidae > Heterodontus > Heterodontus francisci. Next base: position 29,303,300 of record NC_090411.1, on the reverse strand, counting down.
CCACTAATGCCATGAAGGACAAGGGCAGCAAGCACATGGGGACAACCTCACCTGCAAGTTCCCCTCCAAGTCACACACCATCCTGACTTGGAAATATATCATCGTTCCTTCATCGCAGATCGTGGAAAGGCTTTGGGGAGTCAAGAGATGAGTCAGGAGATGAGTCACTTGCCACAGAATACTAAACCTCTGATTTGCTCTTGTAGCCACAGAATTTATGTTTAAGTTTCTGGTGGGGAATTCAACAATAGTAATGCAAACCAAAGGGAGGTGGCTAGACTCTCTCTTGTTGGAGATGGTCATTGCCTGGCACTTGTCTGTTATTTGCTATTTGACAGTCCAAGCTTGAATGATGTCCAAGTCTTGTTTCATGTGGGTAAGGACTGCTTCATTATCTGAGGATTTGCGAAAAGAACTGAATACTGTGCAATCATCAGCGAACATTCCCACTTCCGACCTTACGATGGAGAGTTCAAGTTGTGTTTATGGACTTCCAAATGGTTGTTTGATAAAATACCACATAATAGACTGGTTAGCAAAATTAAAACTCACGGAATTTAAGGGACAGGGGTAGCATGGTACAAAATTGACCGAGGGACAGAAAGCAGAGAGTAGTGGTGATTGGGTTATAGGAAAGTGTGCAGTGGTTTCCTCCAGGGGTCGATATTAGTACCATAGCTCTTTTTGATATGTATTGATGACTTGCGTATACAGGGCATAATTTCAAAGTTTGCAGATGACACGAAACTCAGAAATGTAGTGGACAACGAGGAGGATAGTAACAGACTTCATGAGGACGGAGACAGACTGGTGAAATAGGCAGACACACGGCAGAAAGATAACACAGACATGAAAGATTACACAGAGAAGTGTGAAGTGATTGATTTTGGTAGGAAGAATAAGGAGAGGCAGTATAAAGCCAATGGTGCAATTTTAAAGGGGGTGCAGCAATCGAAAGAGCTGGGAGTGCATTTACACAGATCATTGAAGGTGGCAGGACAAGTTGAGTAAGCTCTTAAAAAGGAATTTGGGTGCCTTGGCTTCAATAATAGAGGCACAGACCAGAATTTTACTGGCACACTGTGGGTCACGCCGATGGGACCAAATGTGGATCCCAAGCCCACGCTGGCTGGACCACGGATGTGATATTATGCACAGACACCAATTAAAAGGCTGCTTCCGGGACCACCACCTAGTTAAGGATGGTTGCCTGCCTCCTCAGGCTGCTAGTCCAGTCAGAGGCTGGCAGCTTTGCAGCCTTGACAGTGCCACAAGCGAGACAGCTGCTGCTGAGCCTGAAGGGAGAAGGAGTCATAGAGAGATACAGCACTGGAACAGGCCCTTTGGCCCACTGGGTCTGTGCTGGACATCAACCACCCATTTATACTAATCCCATATTCCCTACCACGTCCCCACAATTCTCCTACCTACACTAGGGGCAATTTACAATGGCCAATTTACCTATCAACTTGCAAGTCTTTGGCTGTGGGAGGAAACCAGAGCACCCGGCGAAAACCCAGATGGTCACAGGGAAAACTTGCAAACTCTGCACAGGCAGTACCCAGAATTGAACCTGGGTCACTGGAGCTGTGAGGCTGCAGTGCTTGCCACTGCGCCGCCCCTCCATATTGAGGCACCTTCAAAAGGCCAGTAAGAAATATTTTTGATGTGCTGGAGCCAGGCAGGCAGGCCCTGGTGATTGAAGGGATTAACGGTTCAGCGGCAGCGTCAGAGCCATTGATGCCGGGGGGCCCCCCTCTGTGGAACATGGAGCCTCGGGGAAGGAAGCCCCCGCCCCTCCCTCCCCTCCAGGAAGCCGCTGGGAAGCCACCTCAATAAACCTGTCTGTCTCGCCACGTGGTGGCGGGGGGCCATTTGATGCCAGTAAAATTCCATCTTTGTGTTAATACGGCCGTCAACAGGCCAATTAATTAATTGGCCTCCCACCTCCAGTCGGTGGAGTGGGGGAGGGGGGGTGGGGGGAGCTGAGCAGATGCTGTTCCCACCTTTGATAATATCCCATGGTGACGGGAACACATCAGGCTCCTCTCCCGATGCCTTTGTTGCCATTTTACCAACCCTCCCACCTCCTGGTTAAATGCAGCCCACAGAATATAAAAGCAATGATGTTCTGATAAACCTCTATAAAACACTGGTTAGACCCCAGCTGAAGTATTATGTTCAGTTCTGGGCATTACACTTTAGGAAGGCCTTATAGAGGGTGAAGAAGAGATTTATTAGAATGGTACCAGGGATGCAAACATCAGTTATGTTGGACAGAATGAAGAACCCAGTGTTGTCCTCCTTTGGGCAGAGAAGGTTAAGAGGAGATTTGATAGAGGTTTCCAAAATCATGAATAGTTTTGATAGAGTAAATAAAGAGAAACTGCTTCCAGTGACAGAAGGGTCGATAACCAGAAGACACAGATTTAAGGTGACTGGCAAAAGAAGCAGAGGCAACATGTAAAAATATTTTCTTACCCAGCAAGCAGTTCTGATTTGGAATGTGCTACCAGAAAGGGCAGTGGAAGCAGATTCAATGGAAACTTTTAAAGGGAATTGGATAAATATCTGAAGGGAAAAAAATTACAGGATGTTGGTCAAAGAGCAGGGAATGGGACTAATTGAATAGCTCTACCAAAGACTCGGCACACTTACAATGGGCTGAATAGCCTTCTTCTGTACAGTATAATTCTATGATTCTATTATACTATGACATTCCCAGTGCAGTTACTGGAGGTGCTGCACTATTGGAGGTGCTAACTTTCAAGTGAGACGTTGAATCAAAGTCCCATAAATCCTATCAAGTGGACCATTAAAGAAGCCAGGGCAGTATTCCAAGGAGTTCTCACTGGCGTCCTGACCTATACGTATCCCTCAAACAACATCAGTAAAAAAAAACAGCTATTGTTGTTTGTGCGACGCTTTTCTGCACAATTTGGCTTCCACGTTTTCTACATTACAAAAGAATCTGCATCATAAATATGCAAAGGCGACGTCTGAGTTCTCATTTATTGGTCTCCTATTTGGAATAAGGAGTCTTTTGCAAAGTAACACATTACTAGGCATTTCCAAAATTCGCCTGCTGACAGTTAATGTTCTGAAAATTGTGTTGCCATTAAACAACTAATGGGAAGAGGAGGCTTCATGAACATCCCCTTCCTCAGCCAGAAGTGCAGAGTGAATGGGTCATCTCGGCCTCCTCCTGAGGGCCCCAGCATCGCAGATGTCAGTCTTCAGCCAATTTGATCCTCTCCAAGCTATTCCAGGACAGCTACAACACTGGCATCTACATTGGAAAATTGCCCAGGTATGTTCTGCCCACAAAAAGAAGGATGAATCAAATCTGGTCAATTACTGCCCCATCAGTCTATTCACAATCATCAGCAAAGTGTTGGAAGATATCATTGACAGTACTGTCAAAACAGCACTTACACATCGATAACCTACTCACCTGCTAAGTTTGGGTTCGGATCCAGATTACATTACAGCCTTGGTCCAAATATGGACAAAAGAGCTATATTCCTGAGGTGAGGTGAGAGTAACCGTCCCATGCATCAAGGCAGGATCTGACTAAGTATGGCATCAAGAAGCCCTCGTAAAATTGAAGTCAATAGGAATCAGGGGAACACTCTCCACTGGCTGAAGTCATACCTAGCACAAAGGAAGATGGTTGTGGTTGTTGGAGGCCAATCATCTCAGCGTCAGGACATCGGTGCAGGAGTTCCTCAAGGCAGTGTCCTCGGCCCAACCATCTTTAGCATCTTCATTGATGAGCTTCATCATAAGGTCAGAGTGGGGATGTTCGCTGATGATTGCACAATGCTCAGTTCCATTCATAACTCATCAGATAAGGAAGCAGTCCTTGCCTGCATCCAACAACATTCAGGCTTGGGCTGATAAATGGCATGTAACATTTGCGTTACACAAGTGCCAGGCAATGACTATCTCTAAGAAGTGAGAATCTAGCCACCTCCCCTTGACATTCAATGGCATTCCCATCGCTGAACCCAACACCAGCAACATCCTGGCTCTTACCATTGACTGGAAACTTAACTGCACCATCCACATAAATATTGTGGCTGCAAGAGCAGGTCAGAGGTTGGGAATTCTGCATTGAGTAACTCATCTCCTGACTCCCCAAAGCCTGTCCACCATCAACAAGGCACAAGTCAGGAGTGTGATGGAATACTCTCCACTTGCCTGGCTGAGTGCAGATCCAACAACATTCAAGAAGCTCAACACCATCCAGGACAAAGCAGCCCACTTGATTGGCACCTCTCTACAATCTTAAACATTCACTCCCTCCACCACCAGTGCACTGTGGCTGCAATGTGTACCATATACAAGATACACTGCAGCAACTTGCCAAGGCATCTCTCAAACCTGTGGCCTCTACCACCTAAAAGGACAATGAAAGCAGGTGCATGGGAACACCACAACCTGCAAGTTCCCCTCCAAGTCACCCACCATCCTGACTTGGAAATATATCGCCCTTCTTTCATTGCCTCTGGGTCAAAATTCTGGAACTCCCTCCCTAACAGCACCCTTACACCACATAGACTGCAGCAGTTTCACCACCATCTTCTCAAGGGCAATTAGGGATGGGCAACAAATGCTGGCCTTGCCAGTGATGCCCACATCCCATGAATGAATAATTTGTTTTTAAACTTATTACACTTCAAAAGTACTTCATTGGCCGTAAAGGTGATGGAAGATGCTGTATAAATCCAAGTCCTTGCTTTAATTGCAGGCAAATTTCCTGCGTTAAAATTGGGGAGGAACTTCTATCATTTGCACCGTTGAATTTTAAAATGGCCATGGGGGTGCGGCTTTTTACTTGCCTCCCCAGTGCAAAACCGGTGCTGCCCATTATAGAAATCACACGATTTTCAATTCCATTGATAGGCAATAAATTACAATCCTACCCCACTATACCTCCACTCCCCTGCCCACCCCTGATACCTGCCACCACCCCCACCCCCCAGAGTGTGTTGGCAATAATCATCCCTTACAGGGTGGCGCAGTGGTTAGCACCGCAGCCTCACAGCTCCAACGATCCGTGTTCGGTTCTGGGTACTGCCTGTGTGGAGTTTGCAAGTTCTCCCTGTGACCTGTGTGGGTTTCCTCCGGGTGCTCCGGTTTCCTCCCACAAGCCAAAGACTTGCAGGTTGATAGGTAACTTGGCTATTTTAAATTGCCCCTAGTGTAGGTAGGGGTAGGGGTAGGTGGGGATGTGAGAGGGAAATGGGATTAATGTAGGATTAGTATAAAATGGGTGGTTGATGGTCAGCACAGACTCAGTGGGCTGAAGGGCCTGTTTCAGTGCTGTATCTCTCTATGACTCTACAGAGAAAAATAAAGTTATGCCACTGATTGCAAAGATCAAATAAGGAAAACAACCACACATATTAACTCTGTGGCATTGCACGTTTTGCTTTTCTTTTAGTTGGATGCCACACTGTCCCTTTACAATGTCAGTCACCTCCCTGCCTTTGTCTGACATTTCCAATTCTGTCGAATTATTGCTGGGAAGGCTCGGTGCTAATCCAGTGCACATTAGGATGCAGGGCTGTTCCCAACTGCTGAGCGTGAGGAACTAAAAATAGAAGCTTGCTGCCTCTTTGCACCAGGCTGCAGCCAGATATTTATAGAATGACTGACTCCCTCTCCTGACTCGAACAGTTTCCAGTCCCTCACACTTTTCTCTTTTCAATTTCCTTCTCTTCCTTTTCATTCCCCTTCTTTTTCTCTCCATCCCATATTCTGCACTCCTCCCTTTCTCTTTCTACCTCTCGTCCTCTTTTCTGCTTCATGTACATATTAATTTTATTTTTTACTTTTTCTGTGGTGTCGAGTTGAATTATCTGTGACGTGACAGCTCCCTACTTTTTTTTCTCAAAGCAGTCAGGGTGGTCAACAGAGAGCTGGTGTGAATGGAGATAACGATGGTTTGGGATGGGGGCAGGGCTGAACACAGAGAGATCAAGAGAAAAAACAATGCAATACTACAATACCTTGCAATTACAAAGCACCATTAAGGTAGTACAAATGTCCCAAGACCCTGCACAGGAGTTTTATCAAACATGAGTTGACACTGAGTCGCATAAATAGATTCTAGGGCATATGACCATAATGCTTGGTCAAAGAGGTAGGTCTTAAGGAGCATGTTAAAGCAGGGTAGCAAAACAGAGAGGTGTAGGGAGGGAGTTGCAGAGCTTAGGGCCCAGACAGCTGAAGGCACGGCCACCAATCGTGGAGCGATTAAAATTGGGGATGCTCAAGAGGCCAGAGCATTGGAGGAGTACCGAGATCGCCGAGTCTTGTAGGGCTGGAGGAGGTTATAAAGATTGGGAGGGACAAAGCTACAGAGGAATTTTAAAGCAAGGATGAGAATTTTAAAATCAAGTTATTGTCAGACCGGGAGCCAATGTAGGTCGGAAAGCACAGTGGGTGATGAGAAAATGGGACTGCGTACATGTTAGGTTACGGCCAGCAGAATTTTAGATGGTCTCAAGTTTACTGACCATTAGAACCATAGAAAAGCTAAGGCACAGAAAGAGGCCATTCAGCCCATCATGTCTGCGCCAGCTTGAAAAAACTAGTCGCCCATTCTAATCCCACCTTCCAGCACCTGGTCCATAGCTTTGCATGTTACAACACTTCAGGTGCAGGTCCAGGTACCTTTTAAATGAGTTGAGGGTTTCTGTCTCCATCACTGATCTGGGCAGTGAATTCCAGACACCCACCACACTGTGGGTGAAAAAGTTTTTCCTCAGGTCCCCTCTAATCCTTCTACCAATCACCTTCAATCTGTGCCCCCTGATAATTGACCTCTCCGCTAGGGGGAATCAGATCCTTCCTGTCTATCTACACCCCTCATAATTTTGTACACCTCAATTAAGTCACCCCTCAACCTCCTCTGTTCTGAGGGAAAACAACGTTAGCCTATCCAATCTTTCCTCATAGCTGCAATTTTCAAGCTCTGGAAACATTCTTGTAAATCTCCTGCGTACTCTCTCCAGAGCAATTATGTCCTTCCAGTAATGTGGTGACCGGAACTGCACGCAGTACTCCAGCTGTGGCCTAACCAGCTTAGCCAGACACAGGGAGAGAAAGCTAAAATCAATGAGAAGGTTTAGCCATTTCCCCCCATTCCATCCTGCCTCAGAACCCACTATAAAGAAAGAACTTAGAATCATCGAATCTTACAGCACAGAAGAAGACCATTTGGCCCATTGAGCTTAGCTTGCTCTTTGAATGAGCTAATGAACTCTTCAGTTAGTTCCACTCCCTGCACTGCCTCCTTCCCCATAACCCTGCAAAGCTTTTCCTTTTCAATTAACTACCCAATTCATTTCCGAAACCTGCATTTCTATAGCATCTGTCATATCCTTAGGATTCCCCACATCACCTCACAGCCAGTCAATTATGTTCCAATGTAGCCAATTCGTAAAGTAAGGTCCTGCTAACAGCAAATGAATGACCAGTTAATTAGTGTTATTGAGTGCGGAATGTTGTCCAAGACACTGGACACACTCCCTACGCTTCTTAAATAGTGCCTGGACAGGCAGAGGAGACCTCAGCTTAATGCTTGATTCAAAGGACAACGGCTCCTCAGTACAGCACTGCATTGTCACCCCAGGCTATGTGTTCAAGTGATCAAGGGTGCCCTCACGTCAGCTTTGGCTCAGTTATTAATACTCTGATCAATAAGTTACAAAGGTCTGGGTTCAAGACCCACTCCAGAGCTCGAACATAAATTGAGGCCCCATCTGCCTGCTTGGGTGGGTACCAAAGACCTCATGGCACTATTTTGAAGAAGAGCAGGGGAGTTTTCTCCTGAGCAATATTTATCCCTCAATCAACATCACAAAAACAGATTATCTGGTTATTATCACATTGTTGTTTATGGGATCTTGCTGTGTGCAAGTTGGCATAATAACACTGACTAACGCACGGCTACCCAACCCGGACTCGACAACATGTGTTGGGTCGGGCCGGGTCGGACACAGTGACAGCCAGGACGTCAAGGCGGGAACCACTCCGCACCAGTCTGCAGTGAGCGGTTCCATCCAAGGTAGAGCACAACCTCTTCAATAAAGTTGACTATTTTCCGGTGGTTGGGTCGGGTCTGGAAAAAATGAAAGGACTTGTGCCGGGTCAGGCTCGGGTGGGATGTGGTTCTGTAAGGCTCGGGTGGGGTTTCATTTGCAGACCCGAGCAGGCCTTTCATACTGACTACACTTCAAAACTGCTTCATTGTCTGTAAAGTGCTTTGAGTCATCCAGTGGTTATGAAAAGTGCTATATAAATGCAAGTTTTTCTCTCGTTTTAACTAGGGGCAGTGGTTTAAAACAGCCAATATCGACCCAGTCACCCATTCATTATACACAATGCCAAGCTCTTGAAATAAACAGAAGAGAAAATCGGTAGGAGCTATAACAGATGACCAATTTAATATTGGCCATTTTACACCAGAATCCAAACTTAAACTGGCGACTCTGGCATAGGTCTTGAACTCTGAGCCAAGCTAGTACTTAACTATTTCATCTTTTCCCACGTTTTTCTCTATACTTCAAAATACAGTCCCACTCTGCCCCCTCAGTTGCCTAGACCCCAAGCTCTGAAATACACTGCCTACATCTCTCCACCTTGACTTTTCTCATTTAATATATTCCTTAAAATCTACCTCTTTGACCAAGCTTTTGGTCAGCTGGCCTAGTATCTCCTCTTGTGGCTCGATGTCATACTTTGCTTTTTTTCTTTTGTTAGATACATACTCAACAAATAAACTGTGCAGCCCTCACTTTGTTTTATTCATTCGTGGGATGTGGACGTCACTGCGAAGGTCAGTATTTATTGCTCATCCCTTGTTGCCCTTGAGAAGGTGGTGGTGAGCCGCCTTCTTGAACCGCTGTAGTCCAGATGGTGAAGGTACACCCTCCATGCTGTTATGGAGAGAGTTCCAGGATGTGCGATATATGTTCAAGTCAGAGTGGTGTGTGATTTGGAGGGGAACTTGCAGGTGGTGATGTTCCCATTCACCTTGATTGGCACTCCACACACCACCTTAAACATTCACTCCCTCCATCATCCTAGCACAGTGGCAGCAGTGTGTACCATCTACAAGATGCACTGCAGCAACTCACCAAGGCTCCTTCGGCAGCACCTTCCAAACCCGCGACCTGTTTTGGCTAGAAGGACAAGGGCAGCAGATGCTTAGGAAAAAGCCATCTCCATATCTAAGGAGTGGAAATCTGTGGCCGGAGCCTCCACAATTTCCCAGATTTTGTGCTTAAGCCTCCGGAGTGGGACTGAGATCATCACGACTAGACGAGATGGCTACTCAGTGAGCAAAAGATTTTTTGTTTCTATGCACACCCTTACTTGTCACAATTTTCTCCATTTTTGCATGACCACTTCGAAGCACTGAACTCTCCTCTCATGTCTCTCTAAGCTGCACATACACCATCTTCTCCCTCCACCCTGTATTTCATTCTGTTGAAATCACGACCCGGCCATTTCCAACTCACTGGGCTGAATTTTCTCGGTGCTGTGGCGACAGGATTGGAGGTGGGGAGAAGGGGGAGGTGGTGCTGGGATAATAGGAGGGAGCCATGTCAGGACAGCTTCCTGATGCATTCCCGCCTCCGGGGGACTTTCCCAGGAGCGGGCTTGAACCAGGGTCAGCTGCCCTCTCCACGGAGGCAGACAGCCCATTAGGGAAATTGAGACCTCACATTTTGCAGTGGCGCCAGTATTTTCCCACCATCGGACGTTCCCCGCCACCCCCCCGCCCCCCCATCCCCGCCATCTCATTGGAGACGGCCTCCTGGCAGCAGACTGGGTGTCCATCGGAGCTAGGGAGTCTCCATGCACCAATGACAAGGCCGTGAGGATGAAAACCTCGTCCATCACAGCTCCTGCAGAGCGGTTTTCCTTTTGCCTTCTTTACCTATTGACTTCTCTGCAGGAAACTGAGAGCGCCTCCATATTGAGGGGCCTTCGCGCTCCCCAGCCTGCCTCAGTAATGTCCACCTCCCCCGCTGAAGCTGCTGGCCTGCCATGGCTGCAGGACCTCTAATTGGACCTCCCGCTTCCTTGGTCAACCTGCTCTCCCTAATTGGACGGTGCTCCCAGAGGAAGCTTCTTAATTGGCTCCCCATGGAAAGATCACGACCGATGTCCCGCGACGGCCAATCCCAGTTTCCCGACTGGAATTGAGCCTGGCTTCGGGATCGCAACCCAACTGGCAAAATCCAGCCCATTATTTCCCAGAACATCAACGCTGCTGAACTTGTAGCCTTTTCCCTTCCTCCTGTGATTTACAGTCTTTGTAAGGCACAAGCTTGGGGTTACCCAGGCAATGCCCTGAGCCACCATTCCCCATTTAACTCTTGTTTCATCCCTCTGTTTTTTTTCAGCCTTTAATCGTAGGCCTCAGCTTACACTTATCAATTAAAAGAAAGATAAGAACAAATTGGAGATATAAAATATAGATCTTGCACCATCGGAAGAATCTTTATCAGCCTCTGCCTTCTGCCCTTACTCTGTACTGCTGCGGTTACAAGGAGAGCAGGTGACCAGTTGCCAACCTGTCGTCAGATTTGCTGCTTAATTGTTGAGCAGGAGTGATCGAAGATCTGAAATCACGTGAGGGGAAAGAAAGTCCCACTATTCCTCCAGGTGTTGAATCGAGATCCAGTGCACAGTCTCTCCCTCTACTCATTCTCTCTTGAGGCTCCTAAACACTGGGGAGTCTGACCTTCCTTGGTCCAAGCGAGCAACTAGCTGCAAGCAAAAGTGTTAACTTTTATGTTCTGAATTATGGGTCGAGAATTTTGAAGCGTGTCATGGCGCATGAGCATTCTTGTTCCCGTTACAGACTCAGGCCCCGATATTTATGGTGGGGCAGAACGGAGCTGCCCTTTAGCACCCGGGAAGCACAGAATTAACGGCAGGACCTCAGTTGCCCTGTTTCCCGCCCGGAGTGAGAGGCTGGCCAGCTGGTAGGCGGAGAGGCCTGCGGTTGAAGGCCTGGGAGCAGAAAGAGAGAGGGAGGGAAAGAGAGAGAGAGGGAGAGACAGTGTGGGGAAGAGATTGTGGCGGGGTGGGGGGGGGAGAATCATGGTGGAGGGAGATTGCAGGGAGGTGATGGTGGGGAGGGAGTGACCGCCAGAGGAGGGTGACCGCCAGGTGAGTTCACGGAAAGGGAGAGATCGCGAGGGGAGAGATTCCCCCGGCCCACAAGCAGTGCTGTAAATCTGAGGCCTGCAACCTCATTAACGCATTAGCATGATAAACCTACCTTTTGAGAGCAGATTAACCCCTAACCCGTCCTACCTAAACAGGAAGCTGACCTGTTTGACACAGGTTGGAATCGGGTTCCCTACGTTTTAGAATTTAATCCCTTGTCCCCTGCCCATCCTTGCAGGGTTAAATTCCAACCTCCCCCCAACCCTTTCACCCAATCCCACCTCACCCCCCAGTCCCTTTTATCTCTGTCAAGAACATAACACCAAATGTATACACAGGTGTAGATTACCCTCTGGTGGGCACACATTGCATTGCACCACATACATTGCCCTCAACAACAACTTGCATTTATATAGTGCCTTTAATGTAACAAAAACGTCCCAAGAAGTTTCACAGGAGCATTTTAACAAAGTATGACACAGAACCACAAGAGGAGATATTAGGTCAGATGACCAAAAGTCTGGTCAAAGAGGTATGTTTTAAGGAGTGTCTTAGATGAGGAAAGTAAGGTGGAGAGGTGGAGAGGTTTAGGGAGGGAATTCCAGAGCTTAAGGCCCAAGCAACTGAAGGCATGGCCACCAGTGGTGAAGTGATTAAAATTATGGATGCACAAGGGGCCAGAATTAGAGGAGCGCAGCTTTCTTGGAGGGTCGTGGGGCTGGAGGAGATTACAGAGATAGTGAGGGGCGAGGCCATAGAGGGATTTGAAAACAAGGATGAGAATTTTAAAATCAAGACCAGGGGGTCAAGTGAGCACAGGGGTGTTAGGGGAACAGGACTTGGTGTGAGTTAAGACTCGGACGGCAGAGTTTTGGATGATCTCAAGTTTACAGAGGGTAGAATGTGGGAGATCAGCCAGGAGTGCGATGGAATAGTCAAGTATAGAAGTAATGAAGGAATGAATGAGGGTTTCGCAGCAGATGAGCTGAGGCAGGGTCAAAGCCGGGCAATGTTACGGAGGTGGAATAGGTCGTCTTAGTGATGGTATGACTATGAGATCATAAACTCATCTTATGGTCAACTGTGACTCCAAGGTTGTGAACAGAGTGACTTAATCTCCGACTATTGCCAGGGAGAGGGATTTAGTCGGTAGCTAGGGAACGGAGTTTGGAGCGGGGACTGAAAACAGTGGCTTCAGTCTTCCCAATATTTAATTTGAGGAAACCTCTGCTCATCCAGTACTGGATGTCGGATAAGCAGTCTGATAATTTAGCAATAGCGGGAGAAGTCGAGAGAGGTGGTGGTGAGGTAGAGCGGCATGTCATCAGTATACATGTGGAAATTAATGTTGTGTTTTTGGATGATGTTGCCAAGAGGCAGCATGTAGATGAGAAACAGGAGGGGGCCAAGGATAGATCCTTGGGGGACACCAAAGGTAATGGTGTGGGAGAAGGAAGAGAAACCATTGCAAGTGATTCTCTGGCTAAGATTACATAGACAAGAAGAGAACCAGGTGAGAGCAGTCTCACCCAGCTGGACGACAATGGAGAGGCGTTGGATTAGGATAGTGTGGTCAAATGTATCAATGTCTGCAGACAGATCAGGAAGGACGAGGAGCAAAGTTTATTTTTGTCATTTAAGATGTCATTAGTGGCATTGCCAGTGCACAGAGAGGAGACATAGGCACAGGGGGAGGCCATTCAGCCCCTCAACCTACCCCTCTATTCAGTATGACCATGGTGGATCTGTATCTTAACACCTGTCTTAGCTTCACCTAACAAAAATCCATCAATATGAGCAAATCCTCCTCAGATGCTGCCAGAGCTGCTGAGTAGGTCCAACATTTTCTGTTTCTCTCAAAGGTCCATCAATTTCAGGGTATAAATGTTCAATTTATTCACAGCATTTTGGGGGAGAGAGTTGCAGGTTTCCACTAGCCTGTGTGTGAAGAAGTACTTCCTCACATTACACCTGAATGGTCTGGATTTAACTTTAAGGCAACTTCCCCCATCCCATCCCTCCAGCCTTGTTCTGGACTCCCTGACCAGAGGAGATACTTTCTCTCCATCTAACCAAAATGAAGAACAAGGGCCAAGTGACCTATCTGAAGCCTCTGTAGCTGCATTTCTTGGAAAGCCTACCCAAACTGATCTTCACCATCGCCTGGAAAGAACTGTTCTAGGAAGATGCCGTCTATACGCATTTGGGATACCAAGCCAAAACCAAGGACATCTTTCCATATCTTCTCTTTTTTCTTCAAGCGTTAGCAAGCATTTAACCTAAGTGTCTTTTTTTGTAACAGAGCTCTAAAACCAAAATCCCTTTTTTGTTCAGTTAACAGGAAAAGCGGGTGTAGTCTGATAATACAGTGCTGTGGACTCATTCACTGAGACACTCAGAAAACCTCCTGGATTTCCCAGCCCTGGCTGGGAGTTTGGAGGAGGATTACCCCTTGTGGAATAAATGGATCAAAAGTGTAAGCATATCCTTGCAATATCACAGAATCATAGAATGGTTGCAACACAGAAGGAGGCTATTCAGCCCGTCATGTCTGTGCTGGCTCTCTGCAAGAGTAACTCAGCTAGTCCCACTCCCCTGCCTTTCCCCGTAGCCTTGCAATTTTTTTCTCTGCAGTTCCAACTCCTTTTTGAGATCTATAATTGAATCTGCCTCTACCACACTCTCAGGCAGTGCATTCCAGATTCACCCATCGCTGCATAAAAGTGTTTTTCCTCATGTCACCTTTGCTTCTTTTGCCATTCGCCTTAAATCTACGTCCTCTGGTTCTCGACCCTTTCCAATGGCAACAATTCCTCCCTATCTACTCTGTCTAGACCTCTCGCCTCTATCAAATCTCATCTCAACCTTCTCTTCTCTAATGAGAACAGCCCCAGCTTCTCCAATCTACCCACATAACTGAAGTCCCTCATCCCTGGACCCATTCTCATAAATCTTTTCTGCCCCCTATGTAATGTGTTCACATCCTTCCTAAAGTGTGGTGCCCTGAATTTGACACACTGTTCCAGTTGCAGTCGAACCAATGTTTTATAAAGGTTCACCAGAACTTCCTTGCTTTTGTACTCTATGCCTCTATTAATAAAGCATAGGATCCTGTACTTTTTTCCACTCCTTCTAGCTATGTCTGATCATATGGAATAAACTTCCAGATAGAGTAGTGGAGGCAAACACTTTGGAATTAACAGTGAGTGCACTTGAAAAGTACTCCTTTGATTGTGAAGTGCTTTGGGACATCTTGAGGTCATGAGGTCATGAAAGGCTCTATATATATATATATATATATATATATATATAAGTTCTTTCTTTCTAATTTAGGAAATAGTTGGATTCTCCACTGGGGAGCTGTCAGGATCCCTCGCAGAGGATAGTTGAATGAAAAACTCACATCCATCTAGTTTGTCACTCTGGTAGTCACATGATACAATGATAATAGAGTTGTTGACCAATCACAGCGATCAATCTCTATCAATGAGTCTACAACAGACCCTGACATGAGGTGAGGAAAACCCCCAGTGATGGAGACCTTTGGAAACCATTGGTCCAAAGCCACCTGTTCCTCCCAAGCACACTACACTCGTCACACATCATGTCTCAAGTTACTCAAATACTTCGTCCCAAAATGTTATTTACTGAAAAAAGTTTAATTTGACTGAAATAACACTAACTGCTTCCACCACCTCCCTAGGGAGCCTGTTCCATAGATTGACCATTCACTCACTGAAATATTGTTTTCGCCAATTTGTTTTGAATCAATCTTCTTGGCCTCTGTCCGTCGGATGGGTGAATTAAGATGAGTCGAAACTGCTTTTTTTGCACAGTGAGTTGTTGTGATCCGGAATGCACTGCCTAAAGGGCAGTGGAAGCAGATTCAAGAGTAACATTCAAACGAAAATTGGATTAATACCTGAAGGGAAACCATTTGCGGGGAAAGAGCACGGGAGAGGGACTAATTGGCTAGCTTAACAAAGAGCTGGCACTGCTATGATGGGCCGAATGGCCTCATTCTCACTGCATCTATGATTCTAACAGCTACAGTGCTATGAGGACAAAGCAGCAATGTGTCGCAACAGCCAATCAGAATTTAATCGCACAGTTCTCTGTATGTTACTTTTATTTGTCATTTCTAAATCTCTCACATCCTTTTTAGACGCTGCATCTTGTTTGGGGTCAGAACCCTCTAAGACGCCACTCATTGTGCCGTCTTTCATCAGAAAGACATCACTTTCCAGCAGGAGGCAGTAAGGAGCAGGAACGCCAATAGATTTTACTCGCCTCCTTTCCAGGTCCATATCACTGAGGCTAAATTCAGTGCCCAATCACTGCCCTTAAATCAGCACAAACCAGGCAGCAAGGCTGAGATATTCTGGTATTGGCTCACGACCTGTCTGAGAGCAGTCCTAATGCACTCGATCCATTAGGGAGTTCATTTACATATTATAATACATGCTGACAAATGGCATTGCCGGAAAATAATGTGTCATCTTACACTCTTCATGGTAACAGCAATATAGAGTCTAGAAAGGAAGAACTTGCATTTATATAGCGCCTTTAATGATATCAGGACATCCCAAACTGATTTACAGGTTTTTTAAAAGTTATTTTGATTGAGGGATAAATATAGACCAGTGCTGGAGCCTCAGCCATTTACAATCTATATCAATGACTGAGATGAGGGGACGAAGTGTAATGTATCTAAGTTGCTGATGATACCAAGTTAGGTGGGAAAGTACGTAAGCTGTGAGAAGGACACAAAGCATCTGCAAAGGGATGTAGACGGGTTGGGTGAGTCGTCAAGCTGGAAGATGGAGTGCAATGTGGGGAAGTGTGAAGTTATCTACTTTAGTAGAAAAATAGAAAAGTAGAATATTTTTTAAATGGTCAGAGACTGGGAAATGTTAGTATTTCGAGGGATCTGGGTGTCCTTGTACACAAATCACAGCAAGTTAACATGCAGATACAGCAAGTGATTAGGAAAGCAAATCAATTTAGCCTTTATTACAATGGGATTGGAGTATAAAAGTGAAGAAGTCTTGCTGCAATTGTAGTGACCTGGAGTACTGGGTACAGTCTTGGTCTCCTTACTTGAGGAAGGACAAACTTACTCTGGAAGCAGTGCAGTGATGGTTCCACTAGATTGATTCCTGGGATGAGGGGATTGTCCCATGAGTAGAGATGGAGTAGACTAGGCCTGCATTCCCTAGAATTTAGATGAATGAGAAGTGATCTAATTGAAACACATACAATTCTTAAGGAGCTAGATAGAGTAGATACTGGGAGGATAGTTCCCCCTGGCTGAGGAATCTAGAAAACAGGGACACAGTCTCAGAATAAAGGGTCGGCCATTTAGGACTGAGATGAGGAGACGTTTCTTCACTTAAAAGGTTGTGAATCTTTGAAGTTCTCTCCCCCTGAGGGCCGTGGATGCTCAGTTGTGGAGTATATTGAAGACAGAGATCAATACAATCAGTGCAAATAGCCTACCCCAGCTCCTATTTCTCATGTTCTTATATCTCACAAACATTATTGTGCTGTCATATTGAATGGCGCAGCAGGCTCAAAGGGCCCAGCTCTTCTCCAAATAGCAGCCGTGGGGTTTTCTACATCCACCCGAGAGGGAGGCAAGGCCTCAGTTTAACATCCCATCCGACAGACGGCACTCCTGACAGCGTAGCACTCCCTCAGTACTGTACTGGAGCGTCGGCCTAAATTTTATACTCAAGGCTCTGGCGTGGTGCTTGAACCCACAAACATTTACACAGAGGATCACATGGACCCCACTGAGCCACAGCTGGTCTAATGCCTTATAGGCTCAGGTAAGTGAAGTAAGTGCACTCTTATAGGAAAACAAAAACGAGTGATTTTTTTTTTTTGTCAACTTAGTTGGAAATTCTAAACGTGGTGATGGCATTCCCCACACGCTGGATTTCAGACTTTGCAGCATCAGAAATAGACATTGGATAGCAGTCTCAGCCTATTGGAAATGATTTCCTGAAACGTGAAGCTCCAACCCCACAAAAAGTACTTCTGGTGGATAAAAAGAAAAACAGCAGAACTGATACATAAACCAGGTAAGACCCCAAAATAAAACGCAAAGCTCCTCCAGCGGCTCCCAGGTAGACAATCTGTCCAGTGTGTGGGACTATAGGAGGAGACTGTGTTTGCCTACCCACTCTGTGCTGGCACTCAATGTGTTGACTAATGTGCAACCAATGCCCGCCTGGGTGAGATACTAGATGGGAGGGCAGTACCTGTGCCAACTCTCGGACAAGCGGGCAGGAAGTCTAGATATGGAGGGAACAAATAGCATAGTCACAAAATTATTGTGTGTGTTACTACAAACCTTTGACAACACTTCAAAAGTGCTTCATTCACTGTAGGACATCCTGAGATCGTGAAAGGCGCTATATAAATGCAAGTCTTTCCTTTGGAACAACCTTCCTGTACGCACCAAGTTAATTGAGATATTGTCCCGGTATAAATAGGTTGGTGTTTCCATTTAAACAATAAGAGAAAGGTTGGTAAACCGACACATTAAACGTTCCCCCAATAATATCACAAAGACAGACGATAAATGCAGATGAGGGAGGCCATTCAGTTCATCTTAATTCATCCAGCCATCTTGTTCCAGAGTTGTTCCCTTCATCATTCTGTCCATTCCATGTGTCGATCACTCTTTGCGCGAGGAATAACTTCCTGCATGTTCTAAAATTACCATTGACGAGTTTGAGCCTGTGTCCTCTTGTCCGACTCACACAAGGTCATTTGAAGTCACAGTCAGACCTTATGTTGTTCAGAGATGGTAATTACACCCAATAGGCAGAAGAGGGCAATAGAAGCAAAGAAACCATGTTACTGAGGCTCCAATAATGAGCTCTACTCTGTATCTAACCTGTGCTGTACCTGCCCTGGGAGTGTTTATTTTATTCATTTCATGGGATATGGGCATCACTTGCAAGGCCAGCAATTGTTGCCCATCCCTAATTGCCCTTGAGAAGGTGATGGCAAGCTACCTTCTTGAATCGCTGCAGTCCATCTGTGCGGGTTCTCCCACAGTGCTGTCAGGGAGGCAGTTCCAGGATTTTGGCCCAGCGACAGTGAAGGTACAGCGATATATTTCCAAGTCAGGATGGTGTGTAGGGAGGGGAACTTGCAGATGGTGATATTCCCATGCGTCTGCTGCCCTTGTACTTCTAGGTGGTAGAGGGCACAGGTTAGCAAGGTGCTGTCTAAGAAGCCTGGGTGAGTTGCTGCAGTGCATCTTGTATATGGTACACACTGCTGCCACTGTGCATCGGTGGTGGAGGGAATGAATGTTTAAGGTGGTGGATGGGATGCCAATCAAGTTGGCTGCTTTGTCCTGGATGATGTCGAGCTTCTTGAGTGTTGTTGGAACTGCACTCATCCAGGCAAGTGGAGAGTATTCCATCACACTCTTGACTTGTGCCTCGTAGATGGTGGACAGGCATTGGGGAGTCAGGAGGTGAGTTACTCACCACAGGATTCCTAGCCTCTGACCTGCTCTTGTAGCCATGGTATTTATGTAGCTACTCTAGTTCAGTTTCTGGTCAATGGTAATCCCCGGGATGTAGATAGTGGGGGATTCAGTGATGATAATGCCATTGAATGTCATGGGGAGATGGTTAGATTCTCTCTTATTTGAGATGGTCATTGCCTGGCACTTGTGTGGCGTGAATGTTATTTGCCACTTATCAGCCCAAGCCCGAACGTTATCCACGTCTTGCTGCATATGGACATGGGCTGCTGCAGTATCTGAGGAGTTGCGAATGGTACTGAACATCATACAATCATCAGCGAACATCCCCACTTCTGACCTGATGATGGAGGGAAAGTCATTGATGAAGCAGCTGAAGATGGTAGGCCGAGGACACCACCCTGAGGAACTCCTGCAGCGATGTCCTGGGAATGAGATGACTGGCCTCCAACAATCACAACCATCTTCCTTTGTGCTAGGTATGACCCCAACCAGTGGAGCGTTTTCCCCCTGATTCCCATTGACTCCAGTTTTGCTCAAGCTCCTTGATGCCACAGTCGGTCAAATGCTGCCTTGATATCCAGGGCAGTCACTCTCAACTCACCTATTGAGTTCAGTCTTTTGCCCATATTTGGACCAAGCCTGTAATGAGTGGCCCTGGCGGAACCCAAACTGAGCATTGGTAAGCAGGTTATTGCTAAGTGCTGCTTTACAGCACTGTCAATGATGCCTTCCATCACTTTGCTGATGCTTGAGGGTAGACTGATGGGGCGGTAATTGGCTGGATTGGACTTGTCCTGCTTTTTGTGCACCAGGACATATCTGGGCAATTTTCCACATTGCCAGGTAGATGCCAGTGTTGTAGCTGTACTGGAACAGCTTGTCTAGGGGGCACGGCAAGTTCTGGAGCACACGTCTTCAGTACTATTGTCGGAATGTTGTCAGGGCCCATAGCCTTTGCAGTATCCAGTGCCTTCAGCCATTACTTGATATCACGTGAAGTGAATCAAATTGGCTGAAGTCTGGCATCTGTGATGCTGGGGACCTCAGGAGGAGGCCGAGATGGATCATGAACTCGGCACTTCTGGCTGAAGATGAATGCAAATGCTTCAGCCTTGACTTTTGCTCTGACGTTCTGGGCTCCTCATCGTTGAGGATGGGGATATTTGTGGAGCCTCCTCCTCCGGTTAGTTGTTTAATTATCCACCACCATTCACAACTGGATGTGGCAGGACTGCAGAGCTTAGATCTGATCAGTTGGTTGTGGGATCCTTAGCTCTGTCTATTGCATGCTGCTTATGCAGTTTGGCCTGCAAGTAATCCTGTGTTGTAGCTTCACCAGGCTGACACCTCATTTTGAGGTATGCCTGGTGCTGCTCTTGGCATGCCCTCCTGCACTCTTCATTGAACCAGGGTTGGTCCCCCGGCTTGATGGTAATGGTAGAGTGGGGAATATGCTGGGCCATGAGGTTACAGATTGTGGTTGAATACAATTATGCTGCTGCTGATGATCCACAGCGCCTCATGGATGTCCATTTTGAGCTGCCAGATCTGTTCTGAGTCTATCCCATTTAGCACAGTGGTAGTGCCACACAACACGATGGAAAGTATCCTCAGTGTGAAAAAGGGGACTTGTTTTTTCACAAGGATTGTGCGGTGGTAACTCCTACTAATACTGTCATGGAAAGACGCATCTGTGACAGGTAGATTGGTGAGGACAAGGTCTACTAGGTTTTTTTTGCTCTTGTTGGTTCCTTCACCACTTGCCACAGTACAGCCTGGCAGATATGTCCTTCAGGACTTGGCCACCTCAGTCAGTAGTGGTGCCACTGAGCCACTCTTGGTGAAGTGCCCCACACAGAGTACATCCTGTGCCCTTCCTCAGTGCTTCTTCCAAGTGGTGTTCAGCTGAGGGAGGGCAGTAGATGGTAACTAGCAGGGGGTTTCCTTGCCCATGTTTGACCTGATGTCATGAAACTTCATGGGGTCCGGAATCAATGTTGAGGACTCCCAGGTCAACTCCCTGCCCACTGTGTACCACTGTGCCGCCACCTCTGGTGGGTCTGTCCTGCCAGTGGGAGAAGACATACCCAGGGATGGTGATGGTGGTGTCACGGACATTGTCTGCAAGGTATGTTTCTGTGAGTATGACAGCGTCAGGCTGTTGCTTGACTAGTCTGTGGGACAGGTCTGCCAATTTTGGCACAAGCCCCCAGATGTTAATGAGGAGGGCTTTGTAGGGTCAACAGGTCTGGGTTTGCCACTGTCGTTTCCAATGCCCCGGTTGATGCCAAGTGTTCCAACTGGTTTTGTTCCTTTTCAACTTTTGTGTAGCAGTTCTGTACAACCGAAAGGCTTGTTGGCCATTTCAGATGGCATTTAAGAGTCACATGTAGGTCAGACCAAGTAAGGATGGCAGATTTCCTTCCCTGAAGTGAACCAGATGGGGTTTTACGACAATCAATGATAGTTTCATGGCACCATTACTGGGACTAGCTTTCAATAGCACAGTGCAGAGGGATCTTTACTCTGTATCTAACCTGTGCAGTACCTGCCCTGGGACAGTATAGATGGAGCTTTAGAAATTGCATTAGAACTTCCAAATTGATGTGGCCCTCAGGGGTCTTCTGTGGCATTCGATCAATGAGGTAACATCCTGCTGGCATAATTAAGAAAAGTCTCAAGGTGTGTGTGTCACTGGCAAGGCCAGCATCAACTGCCCATTCAAGTTGACTTTGAGAAGAAGGTGGTGGGCTTTCTTCTTGAACAGCAGCATTCCATGCGGTGAAGGAGCTCCCATGATGCTGTCAAGGAAGGGAATTCCAGGATTTTGCGACAGCAACGATGAAGGAACGGCGATATATTTCCAAGTCTGGATGGTGTGTGGCTTGGAGGAGATCTTGCAAGTGGTGATGTTCCCATGCATCTAATACCCTTGTCCTTCAAGGTGGCAGAGGTCGTGGATTTGGGAGGTTTTTCTATCTCAATAGCACTGTATAAATGCAAGGCATCATTGTTGTGATTCATTGAGCCCCAGCTGGAACGAGGGGCCAGCTGCACTGCCTCCTGCAGTTAAATAGTCTTCCAGCCCCACCCACCTGCCGCCACTATCCCGCTATTTCCTGGGCTCCAACCTGAACACTTGGGTGAGATACCAGAGAGCAGCTGTGACCTGTGGAACCATTACTCAACCAGCAAGTCGTGGGGTAGTGAGGACTCAGGGGGGTGGGGGGGTGGGATAGCGTAGGAGTGGATGTAAGAGAAATTCGGAAAGCGAGTTACAACAGGGCTGCCCCATGTAGTAGCTCTTGGTGGAGAGGCTGTTTAAAGCTGCATAGCCAATGAAGCATTCAAACTCTCTGACCTTGTTTCGTTACCCCTGAGTTAATCAGTCTTTCTAATGAAACCAATTTTTCATTAAGTGTTTTTGTAGTGAAGGAGGGAGTGTGCAGCCATTACTGTTCAGTGGCCTCAGTATCAGGCACCCTCTCTTGGCTGAATCTGAGTGAATATTTAATCGGGTCTGTCCTTGGAAATGTAAATGACTGCAGCTGCAGCTCAGGGACTGAGAGAGACGCGAACTGGCAGCACAAACAATATTTCCAACAATGATCTAAGACTGTAGGACTCAGCAAACCCCTCTGATCTCCAAACACTGCCCTTTAACAAAGGGGGAAGTCAGCATCAGTCTGAAAGATTGAAGAGGGAAGTGGAGGACAAGAACGAAAGAGCAAAGGAAGCAAGAGGGAAGGAGTGAAGTGGCAAGAGAGAAAATGAGAGCCCTGACGTTAGGCTCATTGAAAAGTTGAGAGGGAGAAGCTCAGAGGGAGAGAAAAGGAGAACGAATGAACGAGTGTGAAAGAGAGAAAGCAAATTGGAATGAAGGGAGTGAAGAAAGCCAACGATGGAGAAAAAGAAGAAAGAGAAAGAAAGGAAGACATTTTGATGGGTGGATAGAAGGATGAAGAGATATATGGATGGATGGAGGGAAGGAGGGATGGATGATAGTCCATGACTAAACACATCAGAAGAATGATCCATTCTGCTCTGAGAATCTATTGCTTGGGTTGTCTCCTGTGGTATTTATAATACATGGCTGAGGTGCACCTGGCCACAATGGAGGAAATACTCATTGGGATAATGAGGTCTCACCGCTTAGATTCCCCCTCATTCTCTGCCTCGATCCCTTGAATTCTGGGCAGGATTATGAAGCAGCTTCCTCTCCCCAACCCCTCGTGCTTCGAGGTGCAAAATGAAGGCAACCCTCATCTGTGCTGAAGGTCACCAAGTGCCATTCGTTCCGACTGTGTGCAGCCCCGAGACCTTCTTGCACTGATGGCCTCTGGCAGCTCTTCCAAGTACAATGGGGGGACACGGTAACCAGTTTCAACAGCTGAACCCGTGTGGCTGCTCATGACACAGTACCAGCAAAGAAGAGAAATAACTCACATTTACATAGTGCCTTTTACAACCTCAGGACATCTCAAAGCATTTCATAGCCAACAACGGCCCTTTTTTGCAATGTTGTAATGTAGCCAATTAGTGCACAGCAAGCTCCCACAAACTACAATGTGATGATGACCAGATCATCTGTTTTATTGATACTGGTTGCGGGATAAACATTGACCAGGACGCCAGGGAGAACTCCCCTGCTCTCTTCAGAATAGTGCCGTGGAATCTTTTCCATCCACCCAAGAGGGCAGACGTGGACCTCAGTTCAATGACTCATTCAATGGCTCTATGACTCTATGAAAGACAGCCTCTCTGACAGTGCAGCACTCCCTCAGCACTGCACTGGGAGCATGTCAACATTATGTGCTCAAGTTTCTGGAGTGGGTCTCGAACCCAAAGCCTTCTGGTTCACAGAGCCAATGAGGACAACGACCGGAGTGGGCTGGGGTTGGGACAGGGGGGCATTGGGGGAGGGGAGCCTCAGCAAATCCTCCCCCTCCCCCCGCAACCACCCTCCCTCCAAATGTGTTTCCAACAGGCATGGGTGAGTGGATACTGAATATATGCCTGAAATAGTTATTGTAATCAAACCTCCCCACTCCCGCCAACCTCACAAGATCCAGGCCTAATCAAGAAGTCCGTAAGGCAGGGAATTCCGAAGCTATGACAATCTAATTGCCAAGGTAGGATGATCGCAGTAGGCTCAGTGCGCGAGAAGAGTTAATTAGCTAAAAGATGCTGATAAGACAGTTGCCTCACTACGAGGAAACAGGGTTAATGAGAGTGGAGGGGAAAGAAAAAGGAAACAATTATAATTAATATAAACATCAAATGTGCTTCTGACCTTTTCCTGGGCAATTAACACTGCGCGATTCGCCTCTGATTAAGTGCTGCTGTAATCTATTATTTAGTGAGAGGGTGACCCTGCTGTTTATCTGTGTTTACGCTTGGCTGGGAGTTGGGATAACACTTCTTCTGCTTTCGTCCGGCTTGAGCCAACTTTTGGTGGAGAAGGCCTTTTGATGGAACTGAGAGAAAATCTCGCCAAAAAATTATTCTGTGCCACTTTCGCATTAAAACACTTCACATACTGGTGTGAATGCCTTTCGCTATTTTAATGCAACTGTGAACCTGATAAGCTGCTTGTTTTAGACAAAGGAATTTCATAGCCACTTGCTAAAAACACATTTGCACACATGTTTGTTGGGCCCAGGTTCAAGGTGTTTTTTTAACTCGTTCGTTGGATGTGGGTGTCACTGGCTAGGCCAGCATTTATTGCCCGCCCCTAAATATCCTTGAGAAAACGTTGATGATCTGCCTTCTTGAACCATTACAGTCCACCTGGTGTTAGGAAGGGAATTCCAGGATTTTGATCCAGCGACTGTGAAGGAAGGGTGATATAGTTCCAAGTCAGGATGGTGTGTGACTTGCAGGTGGTGGTGTTCCCATGCATCTGCTGCCTTTGCTCTTCTAGGTGTAGAGATCACAGATTTGGAAGGTGCTGTTGAAGGAGCCTTGGTGAGTTGCTGTAGTGTATCTTGTAGATCGTACGCACTGCGGCCACTGTGCGTCAGTGGAGGAGGGAGTGAATGTTTAAGGTGGTAAATGGGGCGCCAGTGAAACAGCCTGCCTTGTCCTGGATGGTGTTGAGCTTCTTGATTGTTTTTTTAAACCTATTTTAAGGTTGATTCCCCAATCAGGTAGCCGCAGGGAGTATTAATTCCAGGATTTTGACCCAGTGACCATGAACGAACAGTGTTGCCCAAGTCAGGATGTTGTGAGACCTGGAGGGGAACAAGGAGGTGATTGTGTTCCCGTGCACCTGCTACCCTGTCCTTCTAAACACTGGAGGCTGTGGGTTTGGGAGGTGTTGTCAAGGAGCACTCGATTGTGAGTCTTACTATCAGTCCCATTCTCAGCATCCTACCACAGGTTGATAAGGACTGAGCCATATCGCAGCAGAGGCCCATCGTGGCACAATACAGCCCAGCTCAGCTCCATTCAGCTGAGCACAGCACAGGCCAAAGTGTAGCATAGTGGTATGTTACTGGAGGAGTAATCCAGGGGCCTGGCCTAATGCTGCAGTGACATGGGCCGGAATTTTATGTTGGGAGGGAGGCCCCGCCCACCGGCCGGAAAGTCAGTGGTGAGCCCGCCTCCGCTGGGCCTGGGGAGCCAGGGCGGGATTTTTCACTCCCCCAGACCCAGAATTGGTCTTGGGCGGGACTTCCACCTCCTTGAGGCAGGAAGTCCCGCCTAATGGAGCTGCTGGCCAATCAGCGGTGGCCACCGCAGGGACTAAACCCAGCCATCGGAGGCAATGGGAAAGGATGGCCCCAGAAAAAAAGTAATTTTTTTATGTCCTCTCCGGGGACAATCGACTGGACTCTGGCGAGGTAAGGGAGATCGGTTGGGGAGGGTGGGGGTAGTGGTGTGCATTGGGGGTGGTTGGGGTTTCAGGGGCAGCCTTCCATGGGGCACAGGATGACCGATCAGGAGGTCCTCGCCCCAGCCTGCGAGAAGGCCGCCTGTTTTTAACAAGCAGGGTTCTTGAGGCCTTTGCTGTCCGACCACCGAGGGTAAAATACCCACGATGGCAGGTGGAGGCCCTTAAGTGGCAGTTAATTGTCCACTTAAGGGCCTTGGTTGGCCTGGGGCAGGCAGGCCATTTCTCAACGCCGGCCCGCATAAAACTGCAGTAGGAGAGTGAGGAGGTTGGAAACAGCACCAACTCCCCCCCCCCCCCCCCCATCCTCCCACTCAATTTTACGACACCCCCCACCCTGACACCAGCCCACTTGTTTGGGGGCTGTAAAATTCTGGCCATGAGTTCAAATCACACCACTGCAGCTGGGGAGTTTAAATTCAATTAGTTAAATAAACCTGGAATTAAAAGCCAGTATCAGTCATGACGCCCCTGAAACTACAAGATTATTGTTAAAAAAACCATCTGGTTCATTAATGCCCTTTAGGGAAGGAAATCGACTCTCCTTACCTGGTCTGGCTTGTATGGTCTGGCTAAACCCACAGCTATTCTTCACTGCTGTCTGAAATGGTCCAGTGAGCAAGTCAGTTTTTAGGGACGGACGATAAATGCGGCCTCACCAATGATGCCCATATTCTATGACTGAATTTATAATAACAAACGTACAGCACAAGCCAATATAAAGCAGCCCAATCAATCCAGAAACAGTTTCAATTCAGTTTTGATTCTAACCCTGCCTAGAACTATAGAGTCATACAGCACAGAAACAGGCCACAGTGCCCGTGCTGGCTCTCTGGCAGAGCTTTTCAATTAGTTCCACTCCCCTGCTCTTTCCCCGCTAGCCCTGTTAAATTTTTCCCTTTCCAGTCGGTTCTCTACATTACTCTCTCGTTCTATAAATTTGTCACTCCGCTGCTTCCCTCGTGAGATCATACTAGTCTTGAGCGCAATATAGCTGAACCAACTCCAAGCTAAGGTTTTACAGACACCACCATCTCATATACCTGCGACAGACTCACTGGGTCCCCCTACTTGCTCTCGTTTAGTTACCTAAGTGATTTCTATTAGCTGAAATCACCTGGAGGCAGCGACTCGCCCCATTTCATTGCCACAGCGACCCCCGTGACCTCCACCTCAGTCTCCTAATGTCACTGGGATTTGCTGACTCGCTGCATTCGAAGGGCAGCAGATGCCAGACCAGCAACCACATCACATCACACATTTACACAAAGGAGGTTCATTCATCCCCACTGCGTCCAACTCCGTCAATGTGCAGTGCAGTATCACGAGCTGCTAAGCTTCAGAAGGATCAGTGGGCAACATTAGGAACAGGAAGAGGCCATTCAGCCCCTCAGGCCTGCCCTGCCAAGTCAGTCAGATCATGGCCGATCAGCTCCAGTTACCCACCCGTGTTTCACATCCCTTGATACTCTTGCTGAACAATAATCTAACGACCTCAGCTCCAATTGTCACCCAACATCCACAGCCTTTTGGGGTAGACAGTTTTGCACAGTTACTGCCCTTTGTGTGGAAAAGCACTTCCTGACTTCACTCCTTGATCTCCAGCTCTAATATTAATACTATGTTCCCCTGTTCTTGGTTTCCCCACCACTTGCTCACATTTAGCTGGTGGACACACTGTTTTATTAAGAACAGATGTGTTATACCAAGTATCAGCACCACACAATGGGTTATTCACCTGCTGAAGCAGTGTCTCTTTAAGGCAGGAGAGTCTGATTGCTGTTAAGTACACACAGAGTGAGGTCAACCAGAGTTCAATTGCAGATTGGAAGGTGATTGTAAATTTCAGTCTCCAGCTCAGTGGCTGGCTTTTATTTCGAAGATTATTTTAGAGGCTTATAAAGCAAAACTTCAAAGAGTTGAGGGAAGAATTGAGACAAGTGGATTGGAGCAGGATTTTTGATGACATTTCAGAAGAAGACAAATGGAGAGCCTTTAAAGGAATAAATGTGAGACAACTACAAACCGTTGGCAAAAATGCTTAGGTGACAAATGGATGAGCCTAAATCAGGAGATGTCAAGCTCATTTTCTATTCCGGGCTGATTTGATATCTTGGCATTTAACAGAATTTATTAAAAATAGAAATGGCTAAAAAAGCATATTGGTACTTACATTTAGACTGTATTTACTGCTACTGATGCTCTTCCAGACTTGACACCTCTTAGCCTGGACCATTTGGAGGGCCAACTGGGCCTGAGGCCTGCATTGGGTGTCAAATAACTTCTCACCACACAACCTGAACCTCATTAACCGTGGATGC
The DNA here is from genome assembly GCF_036365525.1 of Heterodontus francisci. Taxonomy (NCBI): domain Eukaryota; kingdom Metazoa; phylum Chordata; class Chondrichthyes; order Heterodontiformes; family Heterodontidae; genus Heterodontus; species Heterodontus francisci. Next base: position 29,275,372 of record NC_090411.1, on the reverse strand, counting down.
CACGCCAAGTGCAGTATAACTGCAGTCAGGTACCATGAGGAGTTTGGAAAGTTCTCATTTTGAGGCTGAGCGTCACACTCCGAGATGGCGCGAGCACTAAATGGAGCTGGTGGAGGGCATGATGTTTGGCCATGATGCCCCCTTCATGGTTGAATATTCAGTTGACACAACGCCAACAAAGGCTTGCATTTATATAGCGCCTTTACTGTAATTAAGCAGGACAGGTGAAGAGGTAGGTTTTAAGGAGATCCTTAAAGGAAAAGAGAGAGGAAGAGAGAGGGACAATGTAAGGAGGGAATTCCAGAGGTTAAGGCCCAGGCAGCTGAAGGCACGGTCACCAATGTTGGAGCGATTAATATCGGGGATGCTTAAGAGGCCAGAATTGGAGGAGCACAGAGATCTCAGAGGGTTGTGGCATGTGAGGCATCGCAGGGTACAAATTAATACTGATGGGCCCAGCGTGTCACTTCCTGTTTGCCATTCACACTTCATTAGGCAACTGCACAGAAATGGGCTGCAATTTTTTTTCCCCTCTGGGAACAGCTTTGCTTCATGACACCAAGTGCTTTGAACCCAATGGAATCATATTTAACTCCTCTCAGAAAGTCAAAGCAGCTATAGCTTCTCACATTGCCTTTCCTTTAGATTCTCTTCATTTTCTATGCAGTGGACTGATTCTCTCTCCACCATGAAGGCACTTCTTAAAACATTACCTCTTTGACCAAGCTTTTGGTCACCTCTCCTAATTTCTCCTGAAAGCACTTTGGAATGTCCAGAGGTGGTGAAAGGCACTATATAAATGCAGGTTGCTTCATTAGTTCTTGTTAAAGTGGTTTTGTGTCTAGTTTTGTCTGGTAATCCTCCTGTGAAACCCCTTTGAGATGCTTTAGTACTTTAAAGACGCTATATTGTTGTTGTCATTGATTGAAGCGGTTTGAGTGTGGACAGCTCTTTTACTTCGGAGCTGGGACAGGTTGGGGTCCTTAACACATGAAGACAATTACATTCTGAGGGGTAGGAGTATCACAATGAGTTCTCCCAATCTCCGCCTCGTAATATCCCCGGAAAACCAGAGAAAATGCGGGGCAGGGTGTGCTATTGCTGCAGGGTTTTACAGCCATTTTTCACGGAGATTGTGGCAGGAGATCAGAGCAATCTCTGTGGAAATTATACCCATGATAGTACAAGGGAGAAGTGAGTATCAGAGAATGTTACAGTGAGGGGTGTGGGGTATATCAGAGAGTGTTAGAGTGAGGGGTGTGGGGTATATCAGAGAGTGTTAGAGTGAGGGGTGTGGGGTATATCAGAGAGTGTTAGAGTGAGGGGTGTGGGGTATATCAGAGAGTGTTACAGTGAGGGATGTGGGGTATATCAGAGAGTGTTAGAGTGAGGGGTGTGGGGTATATCAGAGAGTGTTAGAGTGAGGGGTGTGGGGTATATCAGAGAGTGTTAGAGTGAGGGGTGTGGGGTATATCAGAGAGTGTTAGAGTGAGGGGTGTGGGGTATATCAGAGAGTGTTACAGTGAGGGATGTGGGGTATATCAGAGAGTGTTAGAGTGAGGGGTGTGGGGTATATCAGAGAGTGTTAGAGTGAGGGGTGTGGGGTATATCAGGGTGTTACAGTGAGGGGTGTGGGGTATATCAGAGAGTGTTAGAGTGAGGGGTGTGGGTTATATCAGGGTGTTACAGTGAGGGGTGTGGGGTATATCAGAGAGTGTTAGAGTGAGGGGTGTGGGGTATATCAGGGTGTTACAGTGAGGGGTGTGGGGTATATCAGAGAGTGTTAGAGTGAGGGGTGTGGGGTATATCAGGGTGTTACAGTAAGGGGTGTGGGGTATATCAGGGTGTTACAGTAAGGGGTGTGGGGTATATCAGAGAGTGTTACAGTGAGGGGTGTGGAGTATATCAGAGAGTGTTAGAGTGAGGGGTGTGGGGTATATCAGAGAGTGTTACAGTGAGGGGTGTGGGGTATATCAGGGTGTTACAGTAAGGGGTGTGGGGTATATCAGGGTGTTACAGTAAGGGGTGTGGGGTATATCAGAGAGTGTTAGAGTGAGGGGTGTGGGGTATATCAGAGAGTGTTAGAGTGAGGGGTGTGGGGTATATCAGAGAGTGTTAGAGTGAGGGGTGTGGGGTATATCAGAGAGTGTTACAGTGAGGGGTGTGGGGTATATCAGAGAGTGTTACAGTGAGGGGTGTGGAGTATATCAGAGAGTGTTAGAGTGAGGGGTGTGGGGTATATCAGAGAGTGTTACAGTGAGGGGTGTGGGGTATATCAGGGTGTTACAGTAAGGGGTGTGGGGTATATCAGGGTGTTACAGTAAGGGGTGTGGGGTATATCAGAGAGTGTTAGAGTGAGGGGTGTGGGGTATATCAGGGTGTTACAGTAAGGGGTGTGGGGTATATCAGGGTGTTACAGTAAGGGGTGTGGGGTATATCAGAGAGTGTTAGAGTGAGGGGTGTGGGGTATATCAGAGAGTGTTAGAGTGAGGGGTGTGGGGTATATCAGAGAGTGTTACAGTGAGGGGTGTGGAGTATATCAGAGAGTGTTAGAGTGAGGGGTGTGGGGTATATCAGAGAGTGTTACAGTGAGGGGTGTGGGGTATATCAGAGAATGTTACAGTGAGGGGTGTGGGGTATATCAGAGAATGTTACAGTGAGGGGTGTGGGGTATATCAGAGAGTGTTAGAGTGAGGGGTGTGGGGTATATCAGAGAGTGTTACAGTGAGGGGTGTGGAGTATATCAGAGAGTGTTAGAGTGAGGGGTGTGGGGTATATCAGAGAGTGTTAGAGTGAGGGGTGTGGGGTATATCAGAGAGTGTTACAGTGAGGGGTGTGGAGTATATCAGAGAGTGTTAGAGTGAGGGGTGTGGGGTATATCAGAGAGTGTTAGAGTGAGGGGTGTGGGGTATATCAGAGAGTGTTACAGTGAGGGGTGTGGGGTATATCAGAGAATGTTACAGTGAGGGGTGTGGGGTATATCAGAGAATGTTACAGTGAGGGGTGTGGGGTATATCAGAGAGTGTTACAGTGAGGGGTGTGGGGTATATCAGAGAGTGTTAGAGTGAGGGGTGTGGGGTATATCAGAGAATGTTACAGTGAGGGGTGTGGGGTATATCAGATCGTTACAGTGAGGTGTGTGGGGTATATCAGAGAGTGTTACAGTGAGGGGTGTGGGGTATATCAGAGAGTGTTAGAGTGAGGGGTGTGGGTTATATCAGGGTGTTACAGTAAGGGGTGTGGGGTATATCAGAGAGTGTTAGAGTGAGGGGTGTGGGTTATATCAGGGTGTTACAGTAAGGGGTGTGGGGTATATCAGAGAGTGTTACAGTGAGGGGTGTGGGGTATATCAGAGAGTGTTACAGTGAGGGGTGTGCGGTATATCAGAGAGTGTTACAGTGAGGGGTGTGAGGTATATCAGAGAGTGTTACAGTGAGGGGTGTGGGGTATATCAGAGAGTGTTAGGGTGAGGGGTGTGGGGTATATTAGAGTGTTGCAGTGTTTAACCAGGATCTACCTATTTAAAGAAGGACTTTGCTGCATTCCTGTGCATGTCCCCCTTACCTGTAGCAAAGAGAGTCTTAAGATTGGATGCAGAGGGAAGGCACAGGGATCAGAGCAGGTAAAAAAAAATTGCCTCATTTGAACTGCACGCACCTCCTTTGCCCAGCAGGAGGCGGGAAGTCAGGGCTAAGTTGGAAAGCACTCCTAAACATAACTTGCAATGTCTTTACTAAGCAACAGCCAACCATGGCTGTTATTGGGGTTACATATAATTTACTGCTGTGTCTGTGATGATCTAGGCCTGTAAATTATTACTGACTAATATGACTGGTCTTCAAAGCTTAACCTTGCAATGGTATTAATTGCATTATCATAAATGCCCTTTAAATAAAGCAGTGTCGGTAATGCATCTTTGAAGCCAATTTCATCTGTGGTAACTCAGGCAAGTTGGAATTAATTACAACCTGCTCATTGTACTTCATTCCAATTATGTCTTCCAAAGGGTAACCTAGCCTGGGTTATGGAAGACAACAACAACTCACTCTTATATAGCACCTTGAATATGCTCAGAACAGCCCAAGGTGCTTTAAAGGAGTGATTACCAGTTAAAAATTTGGCAGCTATGCCACTTAAGGAAATAGAGGGAATGGTGAACAAAACTTCAGTCAAAGAGGTAGGTTTTAAGAAGCATCTTAAATGAGGAGAGAGAGGTGGTGAGGAAGAGAGGTTTAGGGAGGGAATTGCAGAGCTTAGAGTCCAGGCAGCTGAAGACACGGCCACCAATGGTGACAGCTTGAAGGTGTGTTAGTTTGGACATTTTATGAACCTTAAGCCATAAACGCAGATTCCCATCCAATTGTTTTTTTTTGTGGGATGGTTAGAAAAGGCGAGATAATTTTCTGAGGGGTGAAATTAAAAGTATCCGCCCGGTGTTCAGTTCCATTGCCTTCAATAGGACAGAATATCGAGCATGTGGTCTAACAAGCAGCAAATACAATTTAGCCTGTTTAATGCCACTACCACCAACCTCCCTCCCATGTCTAATTCCAATCCTTCCTTGTTTAACACTGTTACGACCAGGTGAGAAGTGGTCCAGGGGTTTCCTCTGAGCCTTTGCCTGGTTTAACCGTAACAGGGTTTAATTTTAAAAACACCGTGTTTTTAGCTCCCCCTGAGTGAATCCTTGTTCACTGCTTTTCAATTGTAAGGCAACAAAATCAATCAGACAGGTTTTCTTAGATTTAAACAAGAAAGGTGGAAGTTTATTAATCTTAAACTCTAATTCGGTTAACGACTACAATACGCGACGTGACCACACTAGCATGCATACGCGATAAACACACACGCAGATAGAGATAGAAAAAGTAGAAAGAACAAACGGGAAAAGTTTGAGGCAATAGCTGTGTTTCTATTTACGGTTCTTTGAGTTCGATGTAGAGTCTTTGGTTGCCAGTACGTCTTGCCGTCTCGTTGGGGCCCAGTACACACTTTAAAACCTGTTTCGATGTAGGAGTCTTTTCCCTCTTGAAGTTTAAGTGACTTCAGTGGATCCGGAGATAAGTTCAGTTGCAATCTGCAGTCTGACCCAAGCTGTCCTGTGAGCAGTTCAAAACCAGACCTGGGCCAGCAGGTTAGTCATGTGACTTGCTTTTTTAAAAATTAACTCCTGCTGGCCGAGCGCGTCTACCCTGAGGCACAGTGTGGCTTTCGAGCAGAGAGATCGACCATTGACATGCTGTTCTCCCTTCGTCAGATACAGGAGAAATGCCGCGAACAGCAGATGCCCCTCTACATTGCTTACATTGATCTCACCAAAGCCTTTGACCTCGTCAGCAGACGTGGTCTCTTCGGACTACTAGAAAAGATTGGATGTCCACCAAAGCTACTAAGTACCATCACCTCATTCCATGACAATATGAAAGGCACAATTCAACATAGCGGCACCTCATCAGACCCCTTTCCTATCCTGAGTGGTGCGAAACAGGGCTGTGTTCTTGCACCCACACCTTTTGGGATTTTTTTCTCCCTGCTGCTCTCACATGCGTTCAAGTCTTCAGAAGAAGGAATTTTCCTCCACACAAGATCAGGGGGCAGGTTGTTCAACCTTGCGCGTCTAAGAGTGAAGTCCAAAGTACGGAAAGTCCTCATCAGGGAACTCCTCTTTGCTGACGATGCTGCTTTAACATCTCACACTGAAGAGTGTCTGCAGAGTCTCATCGACAGGTTTGCATCTGCCTGCAACAAATTTGGCCTAACCATCAGCCTCAAGAAAACGAACATCATGGGACAGGACGTCAGAAATGCTCCATCCATCAATATTGGCGACCACGCTCTGGAAGTGGTTCAAAAGTTCACCTACCTAGGCTCAACTATCACCAGTAACCTGTCTCTCGATGCAGAAATCAACAAGCGCATTGGAAAGGCTTCCACTGCTATGTCCAGACTGGCCAAGAGAGTGTGGGAAAATGGCGCACTGACACGGAACACAAAAGTCCGAGTGTATCAAGCCTGTGTCCTCAGTACCTTGTTCTATGGCAGCGAGGCCTGGACAACGTATGTCAGCCAAGAGCGACGTCTCAATTCATTCCATCTTCGCTGCCTCTGGAGAATACTTGGCATCAGGTGGCAGGACCATATCTCCAACACAGTAGTCCTCGAGGCGGCCAACATCCCCAGCTTATACACACTACTGAGTCAGCGGCGCTTGAGATGGCTTGGCCATGTGAACCGCATGGAAGATGGCAGGATCCCCAAAGACACATTGTACAGTGAGCTCGCCACTGGTATCAGACCCACCGGCCGTCTTTGTCTCCACTTTAAAGACGTCTGCAAACGCAACATGAAGTCCTGTGACATTGATCACAAGTCGTGGGAGTCAGTTGCCAGCGTTCGCCAGAGCTGGCGGGCAGCCATAAAGGCGGGGCTAAAGTGTGGCGAGTCGAAGAGACTTAGCAGTTGGCAGGAAAAAAGACAGAAGCGCAAGGGGAGAGCCAACTGTGAAACAGCCCCGACAAACAAATTTTTCTGCAGCACCTGTGGAAGAGTCTGTCATTCTAGAATTGGCCTTTATAGCCACTCCAGGCACTGCTCCACAAACCACTGACCACCTCCAGGCGCGTATCCATTATCTCTCGAGATAAGGAGGCCAAAGAAGAAGATTTGTGGATTCCAAAGCCCTCGGTAAGGGGGAGGAGGGGGGCAGGGGTGTAGTGCTGTCTCTTACACTGACAAGATATGGATCACCCTTGCCCAGACCAATCTCTGTTAATTGAATCAGTGAGCAGTTCCCATTGTCTTTTCCTCGGCGACTGTCTCTTAGTGTGCAAATGTTTTTCCAGCCACTGCTGATCTCTTTAAACAAGTCATCTCTTCATTCCAGCAACAGTTTAAAATTAATGTTCATGTGACAAAATTAATATGCCGCATTCTTGGCAGGTTGTGGGGGGGGGGTGGGTGGTCTTCAAAACTAGGCTTTCATTTCCTGGAATAAAGAAGGTTAAGGGGTGACTTGATTTTTAGGATTTTGAAAGGAATTGATTGGGTAGATGCAGAGCAACATTTTCCAATGGTGGCGGAGTTTCGGACAAGCAGACATAACCTTAAAATCAGAGCCAGACCATTCAGGAGAGAAGTTGGGAACACTTCTTCACACAAAGGATGGTAGAAGTGTGGAACTCTCTCCCACAGAAAGCAGTCGATGCTGGCTCAATGAATAATTTTCAACCTGAGATTGATAGATTTTTGCTAGACAAGAGTATTAGGGCATATGAATCTCGTTGAATGGAGGAGCAGACTAGAAGGGCTGAATGGCCCTCTCCTGTTCCTATGTTCCCAATTAATGCAATACAATGGAGTAGATCCATTGTACCAGATTGGACGTGAGACTGACAATTGGGGACCAGCCATGCTTAACAGAAACCACTCTATTCATTTCAATGAGAATGTAAATCAAAGGGTCCTGGAATGGGTGGCTAACTTCACAGCTGAGGGGCAAATTAACAAAGTACCCCAATACTTCTACTCTCTTAATGATTCTTAGCCTTTGACATTTTTACACTCTTTCACCTTGCAATATACTGTGGGTCCTGCTGACACTTCAATAGGGTTCAAGACTTGAGCACATAATCTGGGCTGACTCTTCCAGTGCAGTAGGAACATAGGAACATAGCAGCAGGAGTAGGTCATTCAGCCCATCGAGCCTGCCCTGCCATTCAAGATGATCATGGCTGATCTTCCACTTCAATGCCTTTTTCCAACACTATCCTCACATCCATTTGTGTCATTTGTATTTAGAAATCCGTCAATCTCTGCTTAAACATACTCGATGACTGAGCTTCCACAGCCCTCTGGGGTAGAGAATTCCAAAGATTCACAAACCTCTGAGTAAAGAAATTTCTCCTCATCTCTGTCCTAAGTGGCTTCCCCCTTATTTTGGTTCTAGACTCCCCAACCAGGGGAAACATCTACTCTATCTATCCCTTTAAGTATTTTGTAGGTTTCAATGAGATCACCTCTCATTCTTCAAAACTCTAGAAAATACAGGCCCAGTTTCCCCAATCTCTCTTCATAGGACAGTCCCGCCATCCCGGGAACAGGTTTGCTGAACCTTCGTTGCACTCCCTCCACAGCAATTGTATCCTTCCTAAGGTAAAGGGACCAAAACCGCACATAGTACTCCAGGTGCGGTCTAACCAAGGTTCCATACAATTGAAGCAAGACTTCACCAGTCCTGTACTCAAATCCTCTTGCGATAAAGGTTAACATACCATTATCCTTTTTAATTGCTTGCTGCACCTGCATGTTCGCTTTCAGTGACTTATTGACAAGGACACCCAGGTCCCTTTGTACATCTACACTTTCTAATCTCTTACCATTTAAGAAATACGCTGCACATCTATTCCTCCTACCAAAGTGGATAAGCTCAAATTTTTCCACATTGTATTCCATCTGCCACTTTCTTGCCTGCTCACTAAGTCTGTCCAAATCCTCTTGAAGCCGCTTTGCATCTTCCTTACAGCATACATTCCCACCTATTTTTGTGTCATCCGCAAACTTGGAAATACTACATTTGGTCCCCACATCCAAATCATTGATATATATTGTGAACAGCTGTGGCCCAAACACTGATCCCTGCAGTACCCCACTAGTCACAGCCTGCCAATGCGAGAATAATCCGTTTATCCCTACTCTCTGCTTTCTGCCTGTTAACCAATCCTTAATCCATGCCAGTATATTACCTCCTATCCCATGTGCTTTAATTTTGCTAACCAACCTCCTGTGGGGGACTTTATCAAAAGCCTTCTGAAAATCCAAGTATACCATGTCCACTGACTCCCCTTTATCAATTCTGTTAGTAACATCCTCAAAAAACTCCAACAGGTTCGTCGAACATGATTTCCCATTCATTTCCCCCAATCCCTTGGATCTCTAATTCTGGGAGACTTCTTGTATCTTCCTCAGTGAAGACAGAGACAAAGTAATCATTTAGCTTATTTGCCATTTCTCTATTCCCCATTAGAAATTCTCCGGACTCTGCCTGTAATGGACCCACATTTGTCTTAGCCAAATGTTTGCCTTTTACGTACCTATAGAAGCTTTTATATTCCATTTTTATATTTTTTGCTAGTTTACATTCATATTCTATTCTCCCTTTTATCAGTTTCTTCATCCTCCTTTGCTGTATTCTAAAATCCTCCCAATCCTCAGGTTTACTACTATTTCTGGCTACTTGATAGGCCTTTTCTTTTAATCTTATACAATCCTTAACTTCTTTTGTCACACAGTTGACTGCCTTTACTTTTGGGGTTTTTGTACCTTGAAGGAATGTACAGTTGCTGTACATACCGTCATACCTTTTAATGTATTTTCTCAATCCACCTCAGCTAATTTGCCCCTTATACCCTCATAATTTCCTTTGTTCAAATTTAACACCCTGGCTTCAGATTGAACTACCTCACTTTCAAACATAATATAAAATTCTATATTATGGTCACTCATCCCTAAAGGTTCTTTTACAACAAGGTTATTAATTAGCCCTTTCTCATTACATAATACTAGATCTAAAATAGCCTGTTCTCTAGTCGGCTCCTCGACATACTGCTGTAGAAAACTATCCCTAACACACTCCAGAAACTCGTCCTCCATAGCATTAGTGCTCATTAGGTTTACCTGGTCTATATGCAGATTGAAGTCACACATGATTACTGTATTACCCATGCTACACGCTTCTCTAATCTCCTGATTAATGCCATGCCCCACATTACCACTTCTGTTTGATGGCCTATAAACAACTCCTACCGATGTTTGCTGCCTCTTCTTAGCTCCACCCAAACAGATTACACATTTTGTTCTTCCGATCTGAGATCCTCCCTTACTAATGTACTGATCCCATCTCTTATTATCAGCGCAACACCACCTCCTTTTCCTTTTGGCCTGTCCTTCCTAAATGTTGAATATCCTTGAATTTTCAGTTCCCAGCCTTGGTCATCCTGTAGCCACGTTTCTGTTATGGCAATTAGATCATACCCATTTACCTCTATTTGGGCCTTTAAATCATCTATCTTGTTGCAAATGCTGCGTACATTCAGGTCGAGTGCTCTTAACCTTGTCTTCTTGACATTCTGCATTCTAAGCCTAGTTGATGCTCACCTTTGTTTTGCCTGCCTTCTAATGTCACTTGTAACTTTTCTACCTCCTGTCACCAGCTTTACTTCCTTCCAATTTGAGCTACCCCTCAGATTCCCATCGCCCTGACAAGCTAGTTTAAACCCTCCCCAACAGCACTAGCAAATCTCCCTGCGAGGATATTAGTTCCGATCCCGTTAAGGTGTAGCCCATCCATCTTGTACAGGTCCCACCTGCCCCAGAACCAGTCCCAATGCCTCAGAAATCTGATGCCCTCCCTCCTACATCAATTCTCCAGCCAAGTGTTCAATCGATCAATCCTCCTATTCCTATGCTCACTAGCACGTGGCACTGTGAGTAATCCTGAGATTACTGCTTTGGAGGTCTTGCTTTTTAATTTCCTTCCTAACTCCCTAAAATCTGCTTTCAGGACCTCATCCCTCTTCCTACCTATGCCATTGGTACCAATGTGGACGACGACCTCTGGCCATTCACCTTCTCCCAGAAGGATGTCCTGCAGCCACTCCGTGACATCCTTGACCCTGGCACCATGAAGGCAACACCCATCCCGGAGTTACGTTTATTGCCACAGAAATGTCTGTCTCATCCCCTGACTGTCAAATCCCCTATTGCTATTGCTCTTCCACTCTTCTTCCTCCCCTCCTGTGCAGCTGAGCCACCCATGGTGCCACAGACTCTGGCTGCGCCCCCCGCGGAACCATCACTCTCACCAGTATCCAAAATGGAAAACCAATTCGTTAGCAAGATAAACTCAGGGGACTCCTGCATTGCCTGACTGGTTCTCTTAGACTGTCCGGCAGTCACCCATTCCCTCTCTGTCTGCACACTCCTAACCTGTGGTGTGACCACCTCCCTAAACGTACTATCCACATAGTCCTCTGCTTCGTGGATGCAAAACAGTGACTCCAGCCGCCGCTCGTGTTCCGAAACCTGGAGCTCAATTTTCTGCAGCCGGTGACACTTCCTGCAGATGTGTTCATCTAGGACATGTGGTGCATCCATGACTTCCCCCATACCGCAGGATGTACATTCCACTTGGCCGAGCTGATCTGTTATAACGTAACTTTCAAAACATTTTATTACAATGAAAAGTAAAATAACTTACCAGTTACTCACCAATCAACTTCTTCCCCTGTACCGAAGAGAGAGGCAGCTACTGGAGGCTGAAAAAGGTAGAAGAAAGAAAGAAAGAGCCCCTCCCCCATGCATCAAACTCCTACTTTACATTCTGTGCACTCAAGTTTATTTTCTCTCTTAATTTATAGTTCCCCTCCTTACCGAACTCCCTCAATTACCAAACTCCCTTCTTAACATTCTGTGCCCTCCAGTAGCACTCAGTGCAGACAAGCAGTACTGAGAGTCCCCTCAATTTATACCCTGAAAACAATGCTGTGTCAGCTCTGCTAGAGCTCAGAAACCAGTTTAAGCCAGCTACCTAATTAACTAGCTACAGCCACTCTCAGAGTGTTAGTATACCCCTGTTTAAAACTGCAAGAAACCTGACTTACCTATTTACTGAAACAGGAATCTCAATTAATTGCTAGATGTAAACAAAACAAAACAAAAACTAGTCTTGAGAGATTGACCCTTAAAATTCACTCACTTACCAAACTCCCTTCTTCACAATTAGTGCAGACTGAGGGAGTGCTGCATTGTTGAAGGTGCCACCTTTCGGATGAGACTTTCAACCAAATTCCTGCCTGCCCTCTCAGTTAGAGGTAAAAGATCCTGTGACACTATTCAGAAGAAAGGCAGGGGCGTTCTCCCTCGGTGTCCTGGCCAATATTTATCCCTCAACAAACATCACTAAGATAAACTATCTGGTCATTATCACATAAATTTCTCCTTGTGGGATCTTGCTGTGGGCAAATTGCCTGCCGTGTTTCCTACATTAGAACAGTGACCACACTTCAAAAAGTACTTCATTGGCTGTAAAGCACTTTAGGACATCCCAACGTCATGAAAGGGGCTATATAAATGCAAGTCTCGCTTCTATTTTAAGACCCTTAGTAACAGTCCTTAGAACGCATGAAGATTCAAGCCTTGGGAGGAGGGTTTGGGGGGAAGCGGGGGAGGGGCTATTGTGGGATGGCAGCCACCAGCAAGTTGCCAGGGGTAGGAACAGCAGGATGAAATACAAAGAGCCAGTCTGTGTGGCGTGTCCGATCTCTCCAACTCCACCTCCCGCCATCTCTCAACTGCAGATGCTCTTCAACATAAAAGCCTGGGTGTTCAACAGTGAAAGCTGCCAAAGGATATCTCCACTGGGGGCACAAAGGGCTCATTTACTGCTGTGAGACGTGTTCCTCTGCTGGAATCTATTATTAGCTGTCGGTTACCAGTTGACTTGCCGTTAATTTAACATTGCATTATAAGCCTTTGAAGAGGAACAACAATTGAGTCTGAGATAAGGGAGTGATAATTTTGTCTCCCATAGCCAGTTTACAGTTTCTCGCCCCAGCCTAATCATAGTTTACTGCCTCAGTACTTGCTGTGTAAATATAGGGCCCAACCTTTAGAACCACGTATGTATTCCACTCCAACCTCCTGACTATGCAATTTCCACTACCCAGACTGGCAACGTGTATGAAGCTGAGAGTTCTGGAGAATTATACTGATCGACTCCAAGCTTAGGTCTGATGCTTAATTCAAGCTTACAGTCCAGTTCTCCCCCCGCTGCTCTTGGCCCTTGCTGTGGTACATTTCCAGAGTCCCTCTGTTAAGAAGGGGGAAAAAAAGAGAACTTGCATTTATATAGTGCCTTTCACAACTTTGGGATGACCTAAAGCACTTTACAGCCACTGTACTTTTGAAGCGCTGCTTACTAGGAGCCCTGGTCAGGAAATCACAGGCACACAGCCCATGATCTTAAGGAGGAACTTAATAGAGTGGTTCAAAATTATGAGGGGTTTTGAGAGAGTAAATACAGAGGGGGTGGGGAATCAATCCATGTTTCCCATTCCCAATTGGCAACTCGCTGGAAAATGGACCTGTGTTAATGTTGGATGAAAGCAAAGCCGCCTCACACAGTGGAATAGCCTGTAGTCAGTCACTGAGTAAGCTCACGCATGAAAAGAAAAGCATATTGGAATGGAGTGGCAGAGAGCTGAATGCGAGCACAAGTCAGCAGCATCAGCCAAGGAAGGGAGATTGTTGTGGGGGGAATGCAATGAATAGACAGAGAGAGAGAGAGAGAGGGGACAGATATTTCAGCAACAACCTACACTTATATAGCGCCTCTAACATAGTAAAACATCCCAACGTACTTCACAGGAGCATTATCAAACAAAATTTGACATTGAACCACAAAAGTGATATTACAATAGGTGACCGAGAACCTGGTCAAAGAAATAGATCTTAAGGTGCATCTTATCAGAGGAGAGGTAGGTGAGGTTCAGGGAGTGACTTCCAGAGGTAAGGTCCGAGGCAGCTGAAAGCACGGCCACCAATGGTGGGGCGATAGAAATTGGAGATGTGCAAGATAGCTGAGTCAGAGGAGTTTAGAGATCTTTGAGGGTTGTAGGGCTGGAGAAGGTTACAGAGAGAGGGAGGAGGGAGGACATGGAGGGATTCGAACACAAGGATGAGAATTTTGAATTGGAGGGATTACCATACCAGGAGTCAATGTAGGTCAGTGAGCACAGGGGGGATGGGCAATTCCAATTTGGTTGAGCTACAACACGGATGAACTCAAGCTTGCAGCCCTTCATCCACGTTCCTGGAATAAACATTCCCACATCATGAACACTCTCGCTGAGCAGACTCGCCAACTAAATCATTCCCCAAGTGCCACTGTGGATTCCAGTTCAGCCATGAGACTGTGTGGCAGTAATTCAGACATTCTAGCTGTTACCTACTGAATCATTTATGTCCCAAAATCTGAAGCAAGGCACATAGAACAGCAACTAAATCCCTACTCCCTCCTTCCGGCCTAGCAGGCAATCAGGCCAGGAGAATGAAGGAATCTGTCACTTTTTAGTTAAATGAGGACTTGCCATTAAAATCGGCATGGCCTCCACATCCCCAAGCTTGCCGGGTTCATTGTCCGATACCAGGCTCCCCTACGTCCTTTGTTTAATATCGAGGCCAAGGAGTCAAAGCATGAACTTTCACCTTTAGCATTGCTGGAATAGTTTCCATCCCAAGAGCGCATATTGGGAATTTAGAGAATGACGGAGGCCTTGATTTTAAATCCAAAGTGGTGTTAACTAGGCATTAATCAACATCCTGGGGGTTACCATTGACCAGAAACTAAACTGGACCAGCCATATAAGTACTGTGTCTACAGGGGCAGGTCAGAGGCTGGGAATTCTGTGGCGAGTAACTCACCTCCTGACTGCCAAAGTCTGTCCAAGGCACAAGTCAGGAGTGTGATGGAATACTTTTCACCTGCCTGGATGTGTGCAGCTCCAACAACACTGAAGAAGCTCGACACCATCCAGGACAAAGCATTCCGCTTGATTGGCACCCCATCCACCACCTTCAACATTCACTCCCTTTACCACTGACGCACAATGGAAGAAGTGTGTAACATATACAGGATACACTGCAGCAGCTCAGCAAGGCTCCTTCAACAGCATCTTCCAAACCCGCGACCTCTACCACGTAGAAGGACAAGGGTAGCAGACGCATGGGAAAACCACCACCTGCAAGGTCTCCTCCAAGCCGCACACCATCCTGACTTGGAACTATATCGCCGTTCCTTCACTGTCGCTGGGTCAAAATCCTGGAACTCCCTTCTGAACGGCACTGTGGGTGTACCCACACCAGATGGACTGCAGCGGTTCACGAAGGCGGCTCACCAACACCTTCTCAAGGGCATTTAGGGATGGGCAACAAATGCTGTCTTTACCAGCGAGGCCCACATCCCAAGAAAGAATTTAAAAATGGCCTCAATATAGGCTCAGTGGTCTCCCCCCACCCCCATCCCCGGATTAACACCAGCAATGTGCCATTTTGAAAGGGGCCTAATGCCAGGTTTCCAAAGCGTCAATCTGACTCAGGCAACAGGACCTCTTTTAATCTAGAAATTTTTGTCCATTGCCGTAAATAGGACGCTAATTGCCACTTTAGGTTGGAACTGATCATTGCCAGTGTGGTTTTGGGGGTGGTGGAACCAAACAGGCCCAGCCAAAGTTAAGTTCTCCCCTGAAACCAAAGCTTTTGTGATCAGGCTGGTCCTGGGGCCTCCCGGCTGCGGTGCCTGCGGGCCATAACCCAATCTCCATCCCACAATGACAGGAGCATTTGAAAGGGAAGTCAACCCCTTGAGATATACCTAGATTAAACTAGCTGGACCAAACGAGCCCTCAAAAAAGTGAACAAGGGAGTGAGGCAGATTCTGGTTAATAAGATGTGAGAATTTGGTAAATCGGGGAGCTGTGCCTGGAGGCAGCAAATGTTAGACTGATAGTCAGGAGAGACGCGTAAGACATGAATCTGGAAGTGATGAGGCAGCCTGTCCAACATCTGCCAGAGCCAGAAGGAGCAGTCAGCATGAGTCAAGAAGCAATAGGTCACACCTCATGAATCTAATGGATTCCTGGAGGAGATAAATTGGCGAATGAAGGATATCCATTGAATATAACATATGTGCCTTTTCAGAAAGCTTTCAGCAAGATTCTTTAAAAGTTTCATGTGCGGAGATAATAGAATAAAGGGGAGGTTTGTGTGTTGGTTTGAAAACTGTTTTCCCACCAAGAGACCTGGGATGAAGGGCCAATGTTCATAGTGTGGGACCCCACCAAGGAGAAGTAGGGAAGATGACAGGCTGGCAGCTGTGGCTTTTTTTAATGATCATAAGATGGAGGCGCTCTCTCATTCTGCCACCCCCCCCCCTCCTACATTGGCAGCTCCCAACTCTGAAGGTGGGGCTGTCCCTGTGTCCTTGCTGGAGGGCCTCCTATTGGCCCTCTAACGTGGGAGACCACCCAGCATCCTTAATTGTCCAATGAGTGCACACCCTGCCTGCTAATTGGCCTGCTGATTAAAAATTGAGCGGCACGTGTTGATACGACCGGGGGTTGGGCTAGAAGTTCACCCAATGTCGGGGTCCTGAGCCCAGAATAAAAATTCACTCGGAAGGAGTTGCACAGATCCGAGGTCCCATGGAAGAATGGGTTGGTGTAGGAGATAATATTAGCAGTCTTGATTTCAAACAGTGACAGAATTGCCATAATAAAAGCAAGAAATGCTGGAAATGCTCAGCAGGTCTGGCAGCATCTGTGGAGAGAGAAGCAGAGTTAACGTTTCAGGTAGGTGATCCTTCTTCGGAACTGGCAAATATTAGAAATGTAAAAGGTTATAAGCAAGTAAAGCGGGGGTGGGGCAAGAGATAACAAAGGAGAAGGTGTAGATAGGACAAGGTCACAGAATAGCTGACCAGAAGGTCATGGAGCAAAGGCAAACAATATGTTAACGGTGTGTTGAAAGACAAAGCATTAGTGCAGATAGGGTGTTAACGGATTGAATATTGAACAGCCGCAAGTACAAACATGAAAAAAAAAGTGGGTAAGCAAACTGAACAAACGAAGATGAAATAAAATAAAATAAACATATAAAATTTTTTAAAAAGGAAAAAGAAAAAAATAATTAAAAATAAAAGTAAAATGGGGGGCCCGTCATGCTCTGAAATTATTGAACTCAATGGTCAGTCCGGCAGGCTGTAATGTGCCTAATCGGTAAATGAGATGCTGTTCCTGGAGCTCACGTTGATGTTCACTGGAATACTGCAGCAATCCCAGGACAGAGATGTGAGCATGAGAGCAGGGGGGAGTGTTGAAATGGCAAGCAACCAGAAGCTCGGGGTCATGCTTTCAGACTGAGCCGAGGCGTTCCGCAAAGCTGTCACCCAGTCTGCGTTTGGTCTCCCCAATGTAGAAGAGACCACATTGTGAGCAGTGAATACAGTATACTACATTGAAAGAAGTACAAGTAAATCGCTGCTTCACCTGAAAGGAGTGTTTAGGGCCTGGGATAGTGAGGAGAGAGGAGGTAAATGGGCAGGTATTATACCTCCTGTGATTGCAGGGGAAGGTGCCATGGGAAGGGGACAAGGTGGTGGGGGTAATGGAGGAGTGGACCAGGGTGTCACGGAGGGAATGATCCCTTTGGAATGCTGACAGGGGAAGGGAGGGGAAGATGCATTTGGTAGTGGCATCACGCTGAATGTGGCGGAAATGGCGGAGGATGATCCTTTGGATATGGAGGCTGATGAGGTGGAAAGTGAGGACAAGGGGAACCCTGTCGCGGTTCTGGGAGGGAAGGGAAGGGGTGAAGGTAGAGGTGCGGGAAATAGGCCGGACACGGTTGAAGGCCCTGTCAACCACAGTAGGGGGGAATCCTCGGTTGAGGAAAAAGGAAGACATATCAGAAGCGCTGTCATGGAAGATAGATCAGAGCAGATGCGTCGGAGATGGAGAAACTGGGAGAATGGAATGGAGTCCTTACAGGAGGCAGGGTGTGAAGAAGTGTAGTCGAGGTAGCTGTGGGGGTCAGTGGGCTTATAATGGATATGAGTAGACAGCCTATCCCCAGAGATGGAGTTAGAGAAGTCGAGGAAAGGAAGGGAAATGTTGGAGATGGACCATGTAAAGGTGAGAGAAAGGTGAAAATTGGAAGCAAAGTTGATGATGTTTTCCAGTTCGGGGCGGGAGCAGGAAACAGCACCAATGCAGTCATCAATGTCCCAGAAAAAGAGTTGTGGGAGGGGGCCTGAGTAGGACTGGAACAAGGAATGTTCGACATATCCCACAAAAAGACAGGCATAAGTAGGACCCATGTGGGTACCCATAGCAACACCTTTTACTTGAAGGAAGTGAGTGGAGTTGAAGGAGAAGTCGTTCAATGTGAGAACAAGTTCAGCCAGGCGAAGGAGGGTGGTGGTGGATGGGGACTGGTTGGGCCTCTGTTGAATTGCCAACTCTGATTGGACATATTCCTGGAGGCTGTAGGACATAGCCTTCTACCTTTGACAGGTTACTCTATGGTTCAGACACGAGAATTACAAGAGATAACAAGAGCACAGTCAAATAGCTAAATTTAATATTAAGCTTTATTAGATCAGACATGCCATCCAAAATTCCATTTCACCAAGGACTACGTAGCACCTACAATAAATGTTCTAAGCAACTTCAAAGAAAAACCATGGAGCTTACACCAATAGTCACACACACAAGCACACACACTCACACACACACACATTCATACACCTCACACACATGCACAGAAAAACACAGACACACACTTCACACATGCAACCTCACACACACAGAAACACACTTCACGCACACACGCATCTCACACACTTCACGCACACACACATCTCACACACACACACAGAGACGCACAGACACACACACTCATAGCAATGAAGATGCTCTTGCAATACAAGGCCCAACTATGTCCTAAGTAAATAGTCATACAATCACCCTGGAGTGGCGAACTCCTGTTTATTGTAGATATCCTTTTGAAACGGGGTCAGGCTCCCTTAAATATTCATCTGCCAATGGTCAGGCTCCCTTTAAATATATAGTTCTGATCACAGAACAGATATTCGTTCAAAGATGAGTCAAGTCCCCTCTTTGACTGCCATTCTCCTGCTGATGTTCGGTTCTCTTGGCTACAACTCTCCTTCCATGATTGGTCGGGTTCCTTCCTTGTCTACTGTAACGAGGTTACCTCAACAGCTTCTTTTATATTTTTTGCCTTTCAATGTTGGAACTGGATGTTACATCAGCAAGGCCTCATTGACCTATCGCTGATAGTCTTAGATCTTGATAACCAATAATATATCGTGTTTTGTTTAAAACTTAAGGTTAAAGCCGCATGACACTGCCCATATTACTTAAATTTCCTTTCGGTAAATTCTATCATGTGAAGACCACAGTAACAGTTGATTGGCTAGATAGCTCACGCAAATCTCAACTTTCTAGCTGGCAAATGTTCTGACAAGGATTGTTTATTGAAAAGGCACATTGAGTTCTGTGTAATCTCATCAATGCCTCATCATTCACACTCACGTCTCTTTGAGCTACACAATGTCTTAGTTCCTTCTTGGTAGCACCGTCTGGTTTTGCTACTTTGCAACAGTTCAGCAGTTTTAAAAATTTTCGAACAAGATTTTTCCTCATCAGCACTGTTCCCAAAATCCCAAAGCATGCTGGTTGAATGTACAGCTTGAAAACTGTGTCAATAAAGGTTTCTCTTCCTTGCAAGGCTTCATCACATGACCATCACCGTACCCTTGCCTCCAGCCATTGGTCACCCAACACATCAATCCTTGCGATGTCCCGCCTTCTGCTGAACCATTGGAAAGCAAACACTCTTACTTACTCAATTGAATGATTCTTGACTGCCAAAGAGCCCATTTTCCCTCCTCCAATATCATCACAACTAATAAAATGAAAGTGCTCCCAGAAAATTAAAACTGCATTCAATTTTATTTTCAAGGCCCCTTTGATTTTTCTCCTGGGGGATGCTTGTAGCAGTGGCCTGGAGATTAACCTTTAATTCCCACAGGCTACCGACCAATCCTTGAGGGTTGGCAACCCTACGTAGCGAACATACAGGAATGGGCCATGTATTCAGGGAACGTAGAGGAACACGAGAGGAAAATTCAGAGGAGCACTGACAGCAGTCGTATCGGCAAAACAGAGAGAGGGGGAGACAAGAAAATTTGTAACGGAGCAAAGGTTTAAAGGCCACAGATGAGGGAATAACACCTACCAGACACCAAGCCTTTTTGTCATATCCCGTGTGTGAAAGAGGGGTTAGATAAACCTTCCAGAAATGAGAACTGGTTTCAAGGTTTGAGAGGACACAAGATTTATAGAAAGTGAAGATTTGTTGCTGGGAAATTTTTCGCCCAAAAGAGAAAACAAGTTGTGACAAAAATGAACCAATGTTTGTCTCGGTTGGATCACTATCTGTCCCTTTAACTATCACAATACACACCAGTAAAAACCAGTCCCACTTAAAATCGTGTCCCCAGTCTAACTTGATATAAATATTGCAACAATTCATTGTTTCTTTCCAATGCTACAGACAAAGAGAAGAACCCGAGCAACCTTGAGACAAATAAATACTGTGTGATTTGTTTAAGTTCGGCATATGCCTAGAAATCACTTTTGAATTGAGCTGACAGTTTTTCAAATCCGTAAGAACAACAACTTGTATTTACGTAACGCCTTTAACTTTGTAAAATATCCCAAGGTGCTTCACAGGAACATTATCAGGATAGATTTGACACTGAGGAGACATAAGGAGATAAGGAACAGGTGACCAAAAGCTTGGTCAAAGGGGTAGGTTTAAAGGAGCAGCTTAAAGGAGGAAAGAGAGGTAGAGAGGCGGAGAGGTGTAGGGAGGGAATTCCAGAGTTTAGGACTAAGCAGCTGAAGGCACGGCCGCCAATGGTGGAGCGATCAAAATCGGGGATGTGCAAAAAGCCAGAATTGGAAGAGTGCAGATATCTTGAAGGAAGTTACGGAGACGGGGGGGGGGGGGGGGGCAGAATTTTTGGGCCCCACTGACGTCGGGAACAGAGGTGAATTGGGCCCGAAAATACTGGAATGTTCTCCTTAGAGAAGAGGAGGTTAAGGAGTGATTTAATAGAAGCTTTTGAAATCATGAAGGGTTCTGATAGAGTAAGTAAGGAGAAACTGTCAGGAGCGGCAGCAACCAGATAACACAGATTTAAGATAATTGACAAAAGAGCCGAGGTAGTGGGGGGAGATGAGGAAAATTTAGGCGGTGAACGGTTATGACTGAAAGGATGGTGGAATCAGATTTAAGAGCAGCTTTCAAAATACATACTTGAGAAAGAAAGATTTGCAGTGCTGTGGGGAAGGAGCAGGGGAATGGCACTAATTGGATAGCTCACTCAAAGAGCTAGCCTAGGCTCAATGGGCCGAATGACCTTCTTTTGTGCTGTATCATTCTATTTCTACTTGACACCAAAAATGGTCAAGCAAATCACAATAATGACGAGTACTTATGCCTTAATTATACTGAATAGTCTTCTTCAACTGATTGAGTCACTCCCTCAAACTCTCATTGATTCACAAAGTTTAACTTGCTGTCTTTGAAACCCTTAAGGCCTCTACATTTGCAAATTGAATGATGATATTTTTAAATATTCTCAAGTAGTTTCCCCATGCTGGATTGCAGACTAAATTGGCAATAATTTCTAAGTCCACATCTCACTCTTCCATTTAAAATCGTAAACCTTAAGCATTCACACCCTCCACCACCAGCACACTGTGGCAGCAGTGTGTGCCATCTACAAGATGCACTGCAGCAGCTCACCAAGGCTCTTTCAGCAGTACTTTCCAAACCCGCGACCTCTACCGCCTAGAAGGACAAGGGCAGCAAGTGCATGGGAACACCACCACCTGCAAGTTCCCCTCCAAGCCACAAAACATCCTGGCTTGGAACTATAATCGCTGTTCCTTCACTGTCACTGGGTCAAAATCCTGGAACTCCCCACCTAACAGCGCTGTGGGTGTACCTACACCACACGGACTGCAGTGACTCTAAAAGGTGGCTTACCCCCAGCTTCTCAGGGGCAATTAGGGATGGGCAAGAAATACTGACTTGCCAGTGACGCCCACATCCCATGGATATAAAAAAAAGCCTATTTGCTATTTTATGGTACTCAGGTGGTCACAGAACTCCAAAAAATATTAATTAGAACATTGCCCATCCTGTTCAGAATGAAAGGACATACAACTCCTGCTGAGGTGCTCATAGACCCTTAATTCCTGGGAATCCCTTATCGTTCAGAAGAGATGTTTCATTGAGACCTGTCTGCCCTCTCAGGTGAATGCAAAAGATCCCAATTTTCAAAGAAGAGCAGAGGAGTTCTACCCAGTGTCTTGGCCAATACTCACCCCCAATCAGCATGACTAACACACGTTATCTGGTCATAATCTCGTTGCTGTTTGTGAGATCTTCCTGTGCACAAATTGGCTGTGCATTTCCTACCTTACACGGGTAACTATACTTTAAAAGTACTTCATTGGCTGTAAACAACTTTGGGGCATCCCGGGGCACTATATAAATGCAATTTCTTTCTTTTCTATACAAATGTAAGAAATAGGAACAGGAACCGGCCATACTGCCCCTTGAGATCACTCCGCATGCTAATAAAACCCTTGCTTTCGTCACCACAACAAATGTTTTACATTGTAAACCAGAAATGACCGGATTCAGACTTGTCCATTGCCTTAGGAAGATTGGCGTGAGGAATTTTGTTGCCAAGAAGGTTTTCCCTTGTCTGGTCATCAAGGTACTGACTCATGCTGGCGAAAAAAATGCCGTAGGACCCAGCTGATGTCTGATGCCTGAGTCAAGTGTGAATTTAGACAGTAGTTGTTGGCAGGTGACAGGAAAAGCTTGCCAAGAGTTACACTCTAGGCTTGCACTTGGCTTATTTGATGGCAATCTAACCTCTGAGATCGAAGTTTGTGGATTCAAGCCTGGCTACTTAGACTTGAATGCATGGGGCCAGGAGCGTCCTCAAAGCTGTTCCTGATGCAGGACCGTAATGTTGCTGGGACTGCATCGGAAATCACTGTTTACCAGCAGCATAAAGCATGGTTTCCAGCCAAGTTGCAGCCCCAGAGTGGGAGCAGCTCCAAGGAAATTTACGGCCTACAATCTAAGCTGACCAATTCATCTCCCGATCCCAGCTGTTTCCCAAGCTATTCTTCCAGACTAATGGCAGCAGTCCAGTCCTAAAGTATCCCACGGCTCTCTTTGCTGAAAAACTCAGGGAGTTTTCCCGAAGGGTAACATTCCTCCCTCAGCCAAACAACACAGATTACCTATCATTCATTTTCTGCCTGTGGGATCATGCTGTCCGCAGATTGGCTGTCACCTTTGCCTATGGATTGGTGATAAAGTATTTAGGGATGTACTGTCATTGTGGTAAAGTGCTGTTAAAGGGCACGATTATCCATCTTATGCGCGGGATCTCTGCTAAGTCTGATATTTCCCCTTCCCATATCCAGAGATACTTGCTGGCAGGGCCAAGTGATCAAGAATAGAAACCCCAGCTGAGTCATTATTTAGGCCAATTGTAATGTCCCTACAGACAACCTGCGAACTCATCAGCGAACTCAGCTGAAACTAGGGATCGAACCCTAGACCTTCATGATCTGCCAAACTCAGTTCCACACTGAGCTCATGAACTTTATCAGCCGTGGCTCAGTGTCCAGCACGATCACCCTACATCAGAAAGTTCTAGGTTCGAGTCCCAATACAGAAACATGAGTACAAACTGCTGACACTCCCAGTACTGAAGGAGTAGTGCACTGTCAGAAGGGCCGTATTTTGGATGAGACGTTAAACCACTGCCCCCGTCTGCCGTCTCAGCTGGGCATAAAAGATCCTATGGCACTATTTTGAAGATGTTCGTGGTGGGTTCTCCCCAGTGTCCTGGTCAATATTTATCCATCAACCAACATCACTAAAACAGATTCTTTGGCCACTTATCTCTGTGCTGTTTGTGGGAGCTTGCAGTTTATAAATTGGCTGCAGTGTTTCCTACATTACAACAGTAACTACACTTCAAAAGTACTTCATTGGTTGTAAAGCACTTTGGCCAGTCCTGAGGTTGTGGGAGGCGCTATATAAATGCAAGTCTTTCTTTCCTGTTAACTACCAGTGAAGCAATCATTTAGCACGACTACCATTGATTGACCCAAGTCATGACTGTCTAGCACATCCCTTAAAGCAACAATCTGCTCTCTAAAGCCTCGCCTACTAGTTACATTGCTGCAATGTAGTGAACTGCTTCTGGCTATTGTTTACCATCCATTTCTCTCACTTTCCTCTTCGAACGCTCCTTTTAGTAATCTTCAATTATTCAACGGTGACTGTGGTCGCACGAACTGAAGACATGAGTGCAGAATTAGCACGCCTCGAGCAAAAACTAGAGTTTAAAGCAATGGATTCCCCACAGAGCGGTGAAGATGCAGAATACACTCCCAATAAACACAGTGAGTGCTGAGTTCGGTTATATCCTTTGGAGAAGGAGCTGAATAAATGTGGGGTTGAGAAATGTGGTTTTAGGGCCGGGATGGATTCGACACCTCGGGAATTAACTGGCCAAGCCGTCAACACGCATTGTATCTGAGAAAGCTTTCTTTAGACTGCTCAGACTTTTAGACATGACACAAGAGGTGCTGGCTGCGAGGCGACCTCTCCCACCTGTGGTTGTTCTACTTGGAGCAAAGGATATTGAGGGGAGATTTGATAGAGGTGTACATGATTTTGACATATTTAGATAAGGTAAACAAAGAAAAGCTGTTCCCATTGGCTGACAGTACAAGGGCTAGGAAACGCAGATTTAAGGTTTTGGGCAAGAGATGCAGTGGGGTGTGAGGAAGAACTTTTTAACGCAGTGGGTGGTAATGACCTGGAACTCGCTGCCAACAAAGGTGATGAAAGCGGAGACGGTCAATGATTTCAAGAAGAAATGGAATGGGCACTTGAGAGAAATAAACTTGCAGCGTGATGGGGACAGAGCGGGGGTATGGGGCTGTATGGATTATTTTACAGAGAGCCAGCATGGACTTGATGGAACGAATGGTCTCCTTCTGCGCCAGAATGACTCTACGGCCGGGATTTTATGGCTTCGGAGCTGTCGGCATTGGCGGTTGGGGGGGGTGGCGGGGGGAGGTGAGGGGGCTTCTTAAAATCACATGGGTTGGCATCAGGACGGACCTCTGATGTGATCACAGCGGGTCTGCATTTTACCAGCAGTGGACAGCAAGGCATGTGATTTTTTTTTTAAAACCAGAAATGGAGAGCTTATCAAGATTGTTGAAGACCCAATTGAACAGCATTATATATGTGCCCGTTGGAATTTTACGCAGAGTGCACGGCGACCAGGGGGCATTGGAGCCCCGGCAGATATTTACAAGGAGTGAACGGGGCATCAGCTGAAGTCATTGGGAGTTCGCTTTCACAGGGAGGCTAGTGCAGTGCAGCCAGAGCGTTTAGCGTGGAGCGAGGAGGTGCTCAGGAGCCAGGGCTCTGAGGTCGAGCTCCACTGTGTCATCATCTCCAGCATGGGCGCCATTAGAAAGGGGGCTGGGAGGAGGTTGGGGTAGGAAGTGTTGAGGAAGCAACTGGCAGAGTGGTCCTGCAGACCAGTAGTGCCCAAGTGCCATGGGCATCATCCCTTCAGGAGGCGGGCCCTCCAGTGAGGAGGAGAAGCTGAGAGGGAGGGAAGTGCGGGCACACGGATCCAGTCCTCATGGCCACCTGCAGGGGCAAACTCGGGATGGGGGGGAGGGGGCGGGAGAAGGCCACATCGGTGACGTCTTCACCCTCTCCCAATGGCAGATCCAGACTGATAGGCTGTCTTCGGAAGCTGCTGCACGGTTGGTCACAGGCTGCCAGACAGGAAGGTCTGAGGCAGCGCTCCAGTGCTGCCGGCCCTTAAAAGATAGCACCAGCACATCCGACCGCGTCAGCAGACAACGCGGTCGCTGCCTCAGTCCCTGCCCCCGGCCAGTGAATGGTCGGCCACCCTGGTAATTGGCAGGGCGGCGCGAGATTGCTCCAAGGGCAGGGATCCGAGAGAGAGCGCCAGATCCACTAGCTTCTGGTCCCGCCTTCCCCTCCCCACCCGGTCACATAAAACCCCAGCCTATGACGCTATGACCTCTCAGCTCTCTCTACTTTATAAATGATCTTGTCCCTCTCTATTTTATCAGCACTGCTTTGACCAGTGCTTTCTTGTTTATCTTAATCTCCAAATGCAGCAGCCTGCCATGTTTTTCCTCCATCCTGTAACCTCAAGCGATAATTTCATTCCTTTCCCAGACTTTCCACGGTCTTCCCTTAATTTCAATAGTATCAGGCTTGTAATGCCTTGGTATCGCCTAATGATTATTCCCTGGTTTCTCTTTCATTCTCTGTCATGACTCGGTGCGGAGGACTGTAATACAGCCCATGACCCTTTGCTTTGGTTTCCACCAGCCACTGATACAACAGATGAGCATGTGTGAAAATGTCAGACAGGAGAAGGCCATTTGGTCCATCTAGCTTGTCCTATATAGTCACGATGCTCTATGCTTCACGATACAGACACTCCCATTCCACCCGGAACCACATAAATCCCTAACTAAAGTGTTGTCTTTGGCCAGTCCTCTTCAGTCCCATCCTCCATGAAGCTGGTCGGAGTGTGTATGCAGCACAGGCTCTGACTTAAAATGGCAACCATTTATATTTTAGGACCCCGATTTCTTTATTAAAAGGGGCCTGTCTCCTGAATCAGGCAGGCTCTGTAGGCCGATGGCCCTTTACAAAATGGCATCTACTACACCGCTGGTGTTAACAGAATGGTGAGGAGACCGGCTCCATTTTGAGGCTGTTAACATTCCGTTCATGCGAGGCGAAGGGAGCAAAAATCGAGTCCTCGGTGTCTGTGTTAATGTAAGAGTAACAGATTAAACTGAGTATGTAGATATTCACCTTAAACTCTACAGTGGGGTCAACTGAGGAGCAGAAAATGGCCAATTTGTTTGAAAGGTAAGAGATATTTTCATGTTATTTGTGGCTTTACTTGATTGCACATATTTGTGAGGCTCGAGTTGTGCAGGGGGTGCTAGAGACCCGAGGAATGCTTCAACTGGCTCTAGTCCTCACAGTTGTCGGGTGCTTCTGTCCTGTGATGTCTCTCACTCCATTGTGGGACAATTTCCACAGCACTAGGACCCTGTGGGAACACTACAGTGCCACTTCTCCGAACACATTTGCAATACAGCTGCATCATAACACTGCATTATAGATCGTGTAAAACACTGCAGTATGTGATTGTCATTTTAAACAACAAGAATAGAAGATGATGAAATCAGATGACAGGGCTGTTTGTCGGGTATTCTGATCTGAGCACGATTTCCGTTTCTCTGAGAGGGGCTGAGGGGCGTGGGGGGCAGGGGTGCAGAAAGCTTTTCTGTTTTCCTCCTGTCCCTCGAGTCATGAGGGCAGGCAGGCGATCCATTCCCAGGCATAGGCACTGATACTCTGCGAGCTATTCATCCATGGGGGCCATCACACCGTCTTCTCACTCGATGTCCACAAGCACAAATATAGTCACCCGTACAGACACACACTTGTACGCACACACATACGCTACAGTAGGGGTCATTGGATAGTGATCAGGAGCCACAGTCCTGGCCTACATACCCCACTCTTTATCCCAGGAGTGGTGAAGGCAACTGTACCACCCATGCCCAAGACGTCTCATTGACAGTTCCGCAACAATATTTGTGGAATAAACTCAATACCCAGAGGGTTAGCGCCACTCCATTCTTAAATGCCGCAGCTCAGTCTGTAAACCAATGTACCAGGTAATATGGTGCTCGACTGTAAAAACCATTGAGGGCTCCTCATGTCTAAATGTAGGCGTCTATTCTATTATATAAAGTTGGAGTGTGGTGGCCAGTTCTGGGCACCCCACACTTTCAAAAGAATGTCAAGGCCTTGGAGAGGGTGCAGAGGAGATTTAGCAGGGATTAGGGACTACAATTATGTGGAGAGACTAGAGAAACGGAGGTTGTCCTCCTTAAAGTAGAGAAAGTTAAGGCAAGGTTTGTGAGAGGTGTTCAAAACCTTGAAGGGTTTTGAAAGAGTAAATAAAGAGAAACTGGCAGGAGGGTTGGTCACCAGAGGGCACAGATTCAAGGTGATTGGCAAAAGAACCAGAGTCGACAATAAGAAACGTTTTTTACGCAGAGAGCTGTTCTGATCTGGAACGTGCTGCCTGAAAGGGCGGTGGAAGTAGATTCAATGGCAACTTTCAAAAGGGAACTGGATAAAAACTTGAAAATGGAAAAGAATTGCAGGGCTGTGGGGAAAGAGCTAGCACAGGCACGATGGACCAAATGACCTCCTGCTGTGCTGTATTGCTCTATGATTCTATTGGAGGATGGCAGGAGGGATGGAGTGTGTGGCACAGCCAAGCTCAAACCTTTACAATTACTGGTCGGCGTTGTGTTAATTGGTCTCAGTCAAAATGGCAGTAGGTGCACTGTAATTGGCCTCAGGACCTTTGGGATAGAGGGAAGGAAGGAGAAATATCAGGCAGTGACCCGACTCCTGGTGGGGGTTTCCTTGGGTTACTACGTGTTAGCGACATTGCGAGCATTGAAGACAGATTTCTCCTGCTTGCTATTTCCAGGCAACACATGACAGTTCTAAACGGTGGGATGTACATGTTTTACACACAGGAATTGATAGAAATCTTCTCCATTGGCCACTACACTGCCTGAAGAAAGGGATTACTGATTCACAAGAATCATAGAATGGTGTCGCGCAGAAGGAGGCCATTCAGCCCATCATGCCTGTGCAGGCTCGTTGAAAGAGATATCCAATTAATTCCAGTCTCCTGCTCTTTCCCCATAACTCTGTTAGTGTTTATCCCAGCAAATATTTATCCAATTCCCTTTTGAATGTTATTATTGAATCTGCTTTGATCACCCTTCCAGGCAGTACATTCTAGATTACCAACTACCTTAAAGTCCATTCTCTGGTTACTGACCCTTCCGCCATTGAAAATCTATCCACTCAATCAAAACCCCTCATATTTTAAACGCCTCTATAAGGGCCATTGAATGTTTTTAAGGCACAGGTAGACAGATTCTTGACAAACAAGGGAGTCAAAGGGTAACGGGGGGGGTAGGCAGGAAAGTGCAATTGTGTCAGCCATGACCTTATAGAATGGTGGAGCAGGCTCTAGGGGCCGAATAGCCTACTCCTGCTCCCAGTTTGTGTGTTCATATGTTCGTAAACCTCCTCGAAACCTTCACTGCTCCAAGGAGAACAATCCCAGCTTCTCCAGTCGCTCCACGTAACTCAAGTCCCTCATCCCAGGTAACATTCCAGTAAATCTCCTCCAAAGCCTTGATATTCTTCCTAAACTATGGTGCCTTGAATTGGATACAATACCTCAGGTAAAGATAGAGTCATGCTCGGCTGTGATGCCTCCTTTGGTCGAATAGTCTGCCTACACTCATTGTCTGGACTCATCCCTGAAGAGTGGGCATGTGACAGGGCTCCTGGCACCTGTGGAGTCAGAGTCATTCCAGGGAAGAAACCTGGGTTAAATATGTCTTAACGTCATCTCGATGCCCAACTCTGGCCAGCTAAGGGGTTAAATTAAATAAGGATGAATTAAACAGTGTGAGTGTGATGCTGCTTTAAAACCTTCTCAAAATAACGGCCCTGCAATTAAAAAAATTATATCAGAGGAAAGTGATGAAAGTGAAATTAGTGAAGTGAATTATCCTGGGATTTCAGACTGCCTTCTGCAATAAATCGCACTTTAAAGATATCTGAGTGGGTTCTGCCTCGCTAATTACAGCTCAGTAAACTGGTCCCATGTTCAATCGAGACCTGCCTTGCAAGCTTACCCTTTGCACAGTGATGAAGCAATGGAAACCAGGGAACCTGGGTCAGCCGCCAAAGGAACGGTTTGATTGTCAAGGGCACTGGGGATTGGAGGGGAAGCAGCAGAGAATGGGGGCAAAGTGGAGGGAAAAGTCTTCAGCTCCCTCTTGCAACTGCTCCGAGGGTTGCCAACGCTGGTTGGCGTAGTCCTGGAGCTGCCTCTAACCGCCCTGCAAGATCACTTTAATCAAGGATCTCAAGACCTTGGAGAGGGTGCAGAGGAGATTTACTAGAATGGTACTCGGGATGAGGGACTTCAGATACGTGGAGAGACTGGAGAAGCTGAGATTAGAGCAGGGAAGGTTAAGTGGAGATTTAATAAAGGTGTTCAAAATTATGAGAGGCCTTTTTTTTTCCATTTCCAACAGTTATATAATAACAAACAAAAGTGATAAAGAAAACATCATGTTTTAATAAAAAAAATCCCCAATGATTTTTCTCCTGAGTTGTTGTCCTGGTGGAATTAATTTTCAATTCCTGGAGTCTCCAGGACATTCCTGGAGGGTTGGCAACCTTGGCTGTACCCTTCCCCTAGTCCATGGCTCCTTCCCGATGTTCATGTGAGTAAAGGCACCACAGCAATTGGGCTGCTCTAAGCCGACCTATTTGGAGGAGTTGGAACATCAGCTAGAGTTCCCATTCCCAAACAGTATCCTGAACACTGTGCAGGTGTAAGTGCGACAGTAAGAATAGGATGGCGCTTGACTGTGCAGTTCCCCATGAAAAATGGGATACATAGGCCTTTGGGAGCTGGGATAAAGGGAAAGCAGCTTTATGGTCCTGACCTTCGGAGAGTAGTAGAAGAGCAGATTCGATCCCTCGACAGAAGGAGGTCAGGCCGCATGCACGGAGAAGCAGACGGATCACATTTGTGCGCTGCGTATATAGTCAGATTGTTGCTGTGTGTCTGTGTAAGAGGATTACCCTTCCATTAACTTGCAATCTTAAAATTCAAGTTTCAGTTCGAAAGATGAAAAAGACTTACATTTCTACAATGCCTTTCACGACAACAGAACGCCCCAAAGTGCTTCACAGCCAATGAAGTACTTTTTGATGTGGCAACCAATTTGCACACAGCAAGCTCCCACAAACAACAATGTGCCAAATAATCTATTGAGGGATAAATATTGGCCAGGACACCGAGGAGAGGTCCCCCGCTCTTCTTCAAAATGGCCCATGGGATCTTTTATGTCCGCCCGAGAGGGAAGACAATCTCATCACAAAGGCACCATCTTCGACAGTGCAGCACTCCCTCAGTACTGCACTAGAGCGTTAGCCTAGATCTTGTGCTCAAATCTCTTAGAGCAGGACTTGAACCCAGAATTTTCTAATGCTGCACTGATAGTGCTATCAACTGAGCCACAGCTGGCACTCTATTCCGTGCTCAAACTTCAGGAGAGTCCACGTAGCTCCTGATCCAGTCTCGAGACGCACAGAAATTGGCAGCTGGTGTATCAGAGCTGATAACTTTGCCACAAACCATGGATAATTTAACCATGAGCGAATTATCACTGTCTACTTGCAAACCCATTATGCATCTCGCCGCTTCTTATAATTGCATCCAATACATTTGTGTAACACGTGTTTTATGCAAATTAAAACATTAAAAATGGAATGCTGAATAAATTATGCAAATTGACCAAATGTGAGGGTTTTTTTGCTCGAACGCAGACTGTGCGCACACAGCTGTTATGTAAAATGCATTGCTCTAATAAACTGGGCGTAACCACAGCTGACAGACCCCAGGCCAGGCTGTATAAAGGCAAAGGCCACTCGTGTTTATTTGGCTGAACAGTGGGGATCAATTGTGGCTTTCAGATGTGACTTAGAACCCCCCCCGGAAATAGCCCAGAAAATACATAATCAATAGTGACTTGTCCCACAGCAGCACAAGCCATCAATTTTGTAGAGTCACAGAGTGCAGAAGGAGGCCATTCAGCCCTTCATGCCTGTGCCAGCTCTTTGAAAGAGTTATCCAATTAGTCCCACTCCCCACCTGCTCTTTCCCCATAGCCCTGCAATTATTTCCTTTTGATGTATTTATTAAATTCCCCCTTAAAAGTTACGACTGAATCTGCTTCCACCGCCCTTTCAGAGAGTGCGTCCCAGATCATAGCAACTCAATTTAAACAATAAGCTGAAGACTTTCCAGTTCCTTTTCTTCCCCCACTGCCCCCTTCATTTCTCTTATTGAAAAATATTAGCACCGGGAATCGGTTTGACAATTGTCGATTATGTGAGGGACACTTAAGATTGTATTTACTTTTTCCCCTTGGGTCAGATTTTAACTTACTCAAAAAAACAGAGTTAAAATCTGGCCCAATAATTGTGTCTTCCTGGCATCTAGTGACCCTGGATTCAGTGCTACGTGGAATTTACTAATCATTCCCATCCTCTGACAAATTATTTCTTAATCCCAATAACAGAGGATGATCTGTTTCTAATTCAACCTTTGATCTCCTTCTCTCTATAATTTTCTATCCTCCTCTCCTGAAGACACTGATTGGTGGTGGGTATGCTGTCACAGCCACCAATGTTGACAGGCAGCTCAGCAATGGAGGGCATCACAATTGAGCCTGTTCCCCATTCTTTCCAGCAGGAGACACTGATCAGGAGCAGGAACCCTGACTGCAGCCAAATGTACAACCAGTGCAACTGTTAACCAGTTAATCCAGACTGGGGAAGTGAACTTTGCCAATATGGATCTATCAACTGGCCTTTCCCACAGTCATGATGCCAGGAGTATCCAACTGGGCACTTCTGCCTCTCCCACTCCCCGCACACAATCATGTGGTAGAGCCAAAAAAAAAGATCCCCGAAACCTCGGAGGGCCAATAGGTGGGGAAAAATCTGAAAAATCCTCTCAACTCCCCACCACCTCACCCCAACCCTGCAGGCAATCCAAACCAGTCTAGGAGATCACACGGGCCAAGTGTTATAATAAAGACACTTACCTTCAAAATAATGCCATCTCTGCCCCAGTCAGGAACAGGTCCGACTCCCTCTTGATGGCAATACCAAGCCAGCAGCCACCACACCAGCTGGCAGTGTATCCCAGAGACTCACTGCTCTCTGGGAAAAGACGAATCGCCCAACATCCAGTCTATTCCTACTCTCGCATGTTTTAAACACATGTCCTCAGGTCCTCCACAATCTGTTAAACTGGAATAATCTGTTAATAGGCATGACATCAACACTTTAATTATTTTATAGATCTCCCTATTCCAAGTCGATGCTGTTCTAAAGTAAGCACAGTGACAACCCCTTCAGCCTATCTGAGTAACACAGGTTCTTTCAGCCAGCAATCATTCTCACAGCTCTCCACTGCACCATGTGAGGGTACCATTGCTGCAATTAGATCCCATCTTTAAATGTGATATTTCTGCCCTAGATAGCTGCCCGTTGTGGGGCCGAGCCACAGAAAGTGAGAAAATCCCTATAGCCTGGCATGAGTTAGTGGACCTCAACTAAGATCCCGCAATTAGCTTCAGTGCTCCTGAAACCTGCGGCTCCCACTCCCAAACGGTGTTTAGAGACCGCTGCTGGAATGTGTGTGCATCAGGGTCAGCTGTGAAGCCTCCCCT
The DNA here is from genome assembly GCF_036365525.1 of Heterodontus francisci. Lineage (NCBI taxonomy): Eukaryota > Metazoa > Chordata > Chondrichthyes > Heterodontiformes > Heterodontidae > Heterodontus > Heterodontus francisci. The sequence goes on along the minus strand of NC_090411.1, from coordinate 29,242,178 downwards.
CCTCAAATAGCCTGCCGGGACTCACAGCCTGCACTCACGCTGAAAGAGTGAGCACTTGCCTGCTTGGCAAAGTACCAGAGGGTAAAATGAGGACAACTCTTTTACGCAGCGAGTTGTTGTGATCTGGAATGCACTGGCTGAAAGTTTAGCGAAGCATGATGGGCCGAATGGCCTCCTTCTGCGCTGTAACAATTCTATGTTCAATAGCAACTTTGAAAAGAGAATTGGTTATATACCCGAAGAGGAAAAGATTTGCAGGGCTCTGGGGAAAGAGCAGGGGGAAGTGCGACTAATTGGATACTTCTTTCAAGGAGCTGGCCTAGGCAGGATGGACCAAATGGCCTCCTTCAGTGTTGTATGATTCCATAAGGGCCGAGACACAACACAGATAGAACTTTACTCCTGCGTGAGTCAGTGGGCTAAGGAGAGAGAGGGAAAAACCAGGGAGAGAACAGAAACACACATAGAAAGCAGAACAGAAATAAAATGGGCCCTGGTGGTCGAACTCCTCATTCAAGGCAATTCTATTTGTAGTTGGCCACTTCAAAAGAGACAGCAGCTGAGCTCAGACTTGCTCATAGGGAATACCAGGGGTCACACTCTCAAGTTATGTAAGGTCAGAACTAGGTTAGATGTCAGAAGGAGACTGTTCAAGAGAACAGTCAAAGCTGGCGATAAAACAGGCTGAGGGATAAATCTTGGTCAGGACACCGGGGAGAACTCCCCTGCTCTTCTTCGAAGTAGTGCCATGGGATTTTCTACGTCCACCTCAGCAGGCAGACAGAGTCTCAGTTTAATATCTCATTCAAAATACGGCACCTCCGACACTGCAGCACTCCCTCAGCACGGCACTGGGAGTATCAGCCTAGGTTATGTGTTCAATTCCAGCAATAATTGAACCTGTTTATGGCTGGGGCAGAGATTTCCTCTCCTTAAAGGTAATTACTTTGTAACATTAACCAGGGCCAGGTTGCTGTCTTGAACAAGTTTCCATCACCTGAGCGAATTGCGGAGGAATTTCCCAGATATGTTTTTTCCCCTGAAATTGTCCGTGGGTTTTTTATCTGGTTTGTAACTGTTCAACAAAAGCTTGCATTAATATAGCACCTTTAACATAGCAAAACATCCAAAGGCGCTTCACAGAAGCGTTATCAAATAAAATATGACATCAAGCCACATGAAGAAATATTAGGGCAGGTCAAAGAGGTAGGTTTTAAGGAGTGCCTTAAAGGAGGAAAGAGAGGTAGAGAGGCTGAGAGGAATAGGGAGGGAATTCCAGAGCTTAGGGCCCCGGCCGATGAAAGCACGGCCACCAAGGGTGGAATGATTAAAATCGAGGATGCTCAACAGGCCAGAATTGGAGGAATGCAGAGATCTCGGAGGGTTTTTGGCCTGAAAGAGGTTACAGGGATAGGGAGGGGGTGAGGCCATGCAGGGATTTGAAAACAAGGACGAGAATTTTAAAATCGCTTCCAGGAGATCACATGGTTTCGGATGGGGTCGGGAGTGAATATATTCTAACGAACAAGTGATTTAGGAGGGCAAATGGAATGTTGTTGTTTATTGCACGGGGAATCGAGTATAAAAATAGGGAAGTGTTGCTACAGTTGTACAGGGCCTTAGTTAGACCACATCTGGAGTACTGTGTACAGTTTTGGTCTCCTTACTTAAGAAAGGATATAATTGCATTAAAAGCAGTTCAGAGAAGGTTCACTCGACTGATTCCAAGGATGAAGGGGTTATGTTACGAGGAAAGGTTGAGCAGGTTATGCCTGTACCCAATGGAGTTTAGAAGAATGAGAGGTGATGTTATTGAAACAGATAAGATCCTGAGGGGACTTGACAGGATGGCTGCTAAGAGGATGTTTCCCCTTGTGGGGGATCTAGAACTGGGGATCTCAGTTTAAAAATTAGGAATCTCCCATTTTAAGATGAGGAGGATTTTTTTTTTTCTCTCAGAGGGTAGTTAGTCTGTGGAATTCTCTTACCCAGAGAGCAGTGGAGGCTCAACCATTGAATATATTCAAGGCTGAGTTGGATAGATTTTTGATCGACAAGGGAGTCAAGGGTGATGGGGGGTGGGGGGGGCAGACAGGAAAGTGGAGTTGAGGCCACAATCAGATCAGCCATGATGTTATTGAATGGCAGAGCAAGCTCGAGGGGCTGAATGGCCTACTCCTGCTCCTATTTCTTGTCTTCTTGTGATCAAGGCATTGCAGTTGTGCAGGGAAGGCTGGATGGACGAGAAGGTCTATCATTGTTCTTATATTCTACATCTATTATCCCCCTTTGCTGAAGTCAGCAGGTGTAATAAACTGACTGTGTGGAGAGGTGATAAAATGCTTTTAAAGCAGTTTCCCTCCAATATGACTGAAATTAAGGTCTGTAATGGCGAAGATTATAAATAGGCCCAAAATAAATTGCCCGCATTTCTGATCTAAATCGATATTATTTCTTTTTAAATAAAAAGAGAGAATCATTTTGCGAGGCCCAATTTGAATCCGAGTTCGAAAGGCCAGGAGGCCCATTGGAAAATAAATATATATATCATCATGAATTTATAGTAATCTTATTTAATTTACAAAATGGGAGAGGCGTCATTGCTTGATAAGGCCTATCTAACACAGTTCACTGTGACCCAATAGTGTAAAAGGTTACTTGGTTCCAGGACTGACATGTATTCCTAAGCTTCAAGCATAAAAAATAGATTCCCCATTAATGCTTCAGTGTTTTTTTTGCTTTGAGACGTTGGTGATTTATTTGCTTTGAATGTTGTTCATGATCCTGCCCATTACCATCAGGAGAGAGGGATGTCAGGCTGACAAGGACTTGGAATGTTGTGTAGCAGAGTGTGGGAATGCCAGGATGGGAGTGGGAATGCCAGGGAGGAAGGAAGTGGGAATGCTGGAGTGGGAATGGGAATGACGGGGGGGACGGGAGTGGGAAATCGGGGTAGGAATTCTGTGGCGGTTCTCTTGATCTCCCATTGCATCCTCGGTGGAAATGAAAATCAGCTTTCATGTTTGTTTATGCCAATTCTCCGGAGTTTCTGCCAATCTTCCACCAATGTTATTGCCAGGGGACTGGAACTATAGGATCTATAGCTTTAATAGAGGACTTTCAGCTTTATGATAAACAATGGGATAGCCCCTGCCACCATGGCGGTCTCTTCTGTTTTTGTGCTCCGCAGTGAGAAAAGTGATAGGAATCGCCAAAACAATACATACACACACAGGATTTAATCCAAAGGGTGGGAGGGATTTCAAGGGATTCCCTGCGTGAGTTTTCTCGCCAAGTCCTAGGAAGCTGCCAAGCCGACCCATCCCACTGGGAATGAGAAACAATTGGGTGATGTTGGACAGACAGCCAACATGGGCGGTGCCTTTTGGATGCCTCTCAGTAGCTAGGTCAAGAAAAGCACAACAAAGGTCTGGGACCAGACTGACTGTATCATCCGCTGATCAATTAGAGACCCCAAAGGAATATTAATGCTCACACATCTGGTCTCATGCAGCTCATGCATGTCTCATTGTCACTTTCTGTACATGTACTCTGCACAGCAGGTAAATGGGAACATATCCCTCCCATCCCAAGCAATACAGCTTGTGGTGTATCTCAATGTCAAACACCTGTGCATGTACAGTATAACAAGGTGAGATAACTGAATGAATTGCCTAGCCCTCTCTGATACTATATGCCTTGTGTGTGTCTCAGCCTCAGCTCTTGTAGGCATACAGTAAAGCTAAGGTGAAAGGAAAATGATTCACCTCCATCTGGTATTAGATGGCTTGTGGGTGTCTCAGTGTCAGCTCTGATATGTAGCTATGATAAAATGAAAAGGCTGTATGCAAATGCAAAGATATTTTAAGAGCGAGACAAACTGTGCTAGCAATAAAGCAACTCAATTGTGCAATCGTAAGTCTGGAAGACTTGCATTTGCAGAGAGCAATTCAGGATATCCCAAAGCACTTGACAACCAATGTAGTTGTAATGTTGGAAATGCGGCTGCCAATCTGCATACAGCAAGATCCCACAAACAGCAATGAAATAAATGACCAGATCATCTGTTTTATTGATGTTGGCTGAGGGATAAATATTGACCAGGTCACCAGGGCGAACTTTTATGCTGTTCTTCAGAATAGTGCGAGGAACCTTGGTTTAATATCTCAGCCAAAAAAATGGCACCTCCAACAACGCAGCACTGAAGTGTGAGCCTAGATTTTGTGCTCAAGTCTCTGGAGTGGGAGTCGAACCTATCACTTTCTGACTCAGAAGTGAGAGCGTTACCCAGTGAGCCGCAGCGAACACTTTTCTATAAAGGCCACATAACCATGATGCAAGACCTGGTTATCGGGTGTGTAGGGGTCAAAATAACACGCCATGTTTAACATTGTCACTTTCACAAGTATCCAATCCTTTGTGAAGCCACTGTTGGAGTTCTGTCAGATACCTAGGTTTTATATTCCTATTTTAGAATCAATTAGGTTTCAAATTCTCTTTTATGTCACTGTAAAGTGCATTTTATTGCTGCTTATTAAAATGAAACATGTTAGGAATTTTATTGGCTTCTTGTGGGCAGGGATGCCGTGCTGCGCTGAGGCTAACTGGGCACTTTGTTGTTGCGAAGAGAAAGGGACTGCCCATCACAGCACGTGCTTGACAGCTTGAAGGATTCACTAGAAGAAGTGCACCACAGCATCAGTCTGTGGCATAGTGAGCACCAAGGCCTGTTGTGTGCACTCGCATACAATCGAGCATTCAATCTGGTTGCAGTGACAGGTAAGGCCTGCAGGGGGAGGTCTTTAAGAACTCCACACCACTGTGTCTGGTATCCTGAGTGTTGAGACTTGCAGGAAAAGCTGAGTCCTGCTTTGTTTTATTTAAGTTCTTAGAGAGTTAACAAGTGTCCCAAACTACATTTACTCTGCTATTTTAAGGCTAGTACCTATATAACAAAACTTTACCTATTCTCAAGAACAACTTGCAATTATATAGCACCTTTAACATATTAGAAACATCCCCAAGATACCGCACAGGACAAAATCTGACAGTGAGCTACATAAGGAGATAGCAGGACAGGTGACCGAAAGCTTGGTCAAAGAAATAGGTTGTAACTTAACGGAGGAAGGAGAGATAGAGAAGCAGAGAAGTTTAGAGAGGGAATTCCAGAGCTTAGGGTCCTCAGCAGCTCAAGGCATGAAAACCAATGGTGGAGCGATTAAAATCTGGGATGCACAACAGGCCAGAATAGGAGGAGTGCAGAGATCTCAGAGGGTTGTAGGGCTGGAGGAGGTCACAGAGATAGGGAGGGGCGAGGACATGGAGGGATTTAAAAACAAGGATGAAAATGTTAAAATCAAGGCATTGCTTGATCGGGAACCAATGTAGGTCAACGAGCACAGGATGATGGGCGAACGGGACTTGGGAGTGAGTTAGGATCCAGGCAGCAGAGTTTTGCATGAGCTCAGGTTTACAGAGGGTGAAAGGTGAGAGGTCGGCTAGGAGAGCAATTGACTGCCACCTCACAATCTTGGACTACATTCTGTCCTCTGTATACGGAAATTTCTAAAATATATAAACTGGATGCTACAAAATGGAAATCAATTCTCTCACTTACATCTTACTGTTGTATGATGTGGAGACATTAATCTTTAGGGCTCTTGATAGTTAAACGAGGTTGAGGCGTCAGTCAGTCACACTTTTGCCTCTTGGTCAGAATGTTGAGGATTTGAATCCCACTTGAGAGACTCAAGCACTTATTCCAGACTGACACTCCCAATGCTGCACTCTCAGAGGTGCCATATTTCAGACGAGATGCTAAAGCAACTGCCCTCTCCATAGGATGTTAAAGATCCCATGGCACAATTTCGAAGAAGAGCAGAGGAGATCCCCCCACCTGGTGCCCTGGCAAATATGTATCCCTCAATCAAAATCACTAACAGCAGCTTATCTGGTCATCATCGCATTGCTGTTTGTGGGAGCTTGCTGTGCGCAAATTGGCTACTGGGTTGCCTACATTATAACAGTGACTACACTTCAAAAAGCACTTCATTGGCTGTAAAGTGCTTTGGGACACCCTGAAGTTATGAAAGGGGCTATATATAAATGCAGGATTTTTTTTTCTCAAGGTTTTCTATCATCTTTAAATATGAGCGAAGGATGACATCTGAAATCAAGCTAAAATTCTGCACCCCACCTCAAGCTCTATCCAGCCCCTCATTCTTTGGCTTGGAGGCAACTGTACCTAAAATTCAACCAGTAAAACTGCCACACTCCCTCCGAGGTGCTCTCATCCCACTTTGTGGTAATGAAGTATGTTGCAATACCCTGTGATTATTGGAAAATTCATTTATCTGAAAGGCTTTCATTGCTCATACTCAGCCACAGGTTTTAGCATTGCACAAACAGATTAACATGTCCCCAGAGTACCATCATGGTAACTTCCCACCAGAGAAAATGGTATCCATTCAATCAGAGTGTTGCTCTTAGTGAAGATCAAAGGTTAACTGTTAACATGTACCAAGGATAAGCATTACACTGTGCAGTGTGTATGAAGGGTTTTGTTAGAGTAAATCAAGAGAAACTGCTTCCACTGGCAGGACGGTTGGAAACCAAAAGCACACAGATTTAAGATACTTGGCAAAATAATCAGGGCAGAGGGGTACAGCGCATTTTTTTATGCAGCAATTTGTTATAATCTGAAATGCACTGCCTGAAAGACTGGCGGAAGCAGATTCAATCGTAACTTTCAAAAGGAAAATGCATAAAAAGTTTTAAAGAACAAATTTGCAGAGCTATAGGGAAAGAGCAGGGGTGTGGGACTAATTGGATAGTTCTTTCAAAGAGCAGGCACAGACATGATGGAACAAATGGCCTCCTGCTGTGCTGTATGATTCTATACTCTGGAACTGCAAAGATCATTCCCTGAGAGAGAAGGAAAGGAAACCATAAAAAGACCTTGTGTGAAACAGGCAGACCTGGTAACACCGGAACACTCCCAGCCAATAGATATTCAGTCACTCGCCTCCTCCAAACAGCATAAACATTGCTAAAAATCAATGCGGTGAATCAACCATGAGCCATGTGGAATGACCAAATGGTATTAAAGAACAGACCTTTATATAGCACCTTTCAGGTCCTCAGAATGGCCCAAAGTGCTTTACAACCAATGAATTACTTCTGAAGTGCATTCACTGTTGTTATGTTGGCAACCAGTTTGCACACAGCAAGGCCCCACAAACAACAAATAAGATGACCAATCAGCTAGCCTATTTTTGATGGTGTTGGTTGAGGGTTAAACATTGGCCATGACACTGGAAGGACTCCCTGTTCCTCTTCCTATAATGCATGACATGGTTAATGAAAAGGAAGACAGAGTCTCGGTTTAACAACTCACTCGAAAGACAGCACTTTCGGCAATGAAGCACTCTGCTAGCACTGCACTGAAAATTTGTCTTTTTTATCGCTCTCATTTTTCCACCCTGTACATTCTCTTTGTATCTTTCTCTCTCTCTCACTCCATCAATGCCTGCCATGTGGGGCTTGCAAGTGAGGTCCTCAACAGCTATGGAGGCAGACTGTCCCAGCATTCATTGCAGCAATGAAAGCCCTCTATTAAAATTACAGATCATTTAGAAAGCTGCATCTTAGCTTTTGGCTCATAATGATCTTTTGCCTTCAGTCACTTTCGACGGTCAAAAAAGCAAGGAATTTTCCTCACACAAGGTTGTGATCCTAAATTAGGAAGGCCGGAGAGAACAATTCCAGAGGAATGGCTTCCATCAAATATGGGAAAGTTGATTGACCTGGGAACAGGACTAATGCAATTGGTTTTAACAAGACCATCTATGCCACAATTTTTGGCATCCATTTCCTCACTATGCCTGTAAAACCCCATGTACCTCCCTGCAGCTAACCTTCAGGCCCCATTAAGTTGGAGTCTAAGATCCTGATTTAGACCCATAGAACTTTACAGCATAGAGAGTGACCACTCAGCCCATCAGGTCTGTTCCAGCTCTTTGCCAGAGCAATCCAAAACAAATCCCACCGCACGACTCTCTTTCCCCATAGCCCTGCATCGTCCTCTCCTCCAAATATTTATCCAACTCCCCATTAAAGGACACAATGGTCTCAGCCTCAGCCATTCCAAGCTTGCGTGTAAAGAAATTTCTCCCAACCTCTCTTCACTCTCGTTACAAATTGATGACCGCCTCATCAGTGACAGCTCAACCAGAGCAACCTGTCTTTCCCTATTCACTCCATTAAAATCTTCATAGTTTTAAAAAGAACCTCTATTAACCTTAACATAGATAAATGTGAGGTGATGCACTCTGGTTGGAAAAACAAAAACATCACCTACACCTTAGAAAATAAAAACGGAATTGGGGAGGAGTGCAAAGGGATCTCGGGATACAGGAAAACAAATCATTAAATGTAGCAGCCCAGGTCAGCAAAGCAATTGGGATTTATTTCCTGGGATACTGAAGCTTATATTCAACTTATATAGGATTCTGGTTCATATCAAATTCCTTTTCTGCTTCTGAAGGTTGTAAGATGGGAGGCCAGCTGATAGACCATTGCAATAGTCGATTCTGGAGGTTAAAAAGGCATGGATGAGGGTTTCCGCAGCAGATGGGCTGAGGTGGTTGATGTTACAGAGGTAGAGCTCGGCAGTCCTATTGATGGAGAATAACATCTTTCATGTAGAAAATGGCCCAAAGTTCTTCACAGAGGAGAAAAGAATAGATAAAAAGAATAAAGTGATGGATGTTGAGCCATGGTGGAAGAGTTAGGAGAGATGACTAAAAACTAGCTGGAAATACTGGGCTGGATTTTACCAAGCCCATGACGTCGGGCTCCATGACAGTGGTGGGGGCCGGCAGGGTGCCGGTAGACGGTTCTGGCCTGGCCCGATCCTCCCAGTGGTGGCGAGGCTCCGTGGTAGCACCCCGCGGACACCCCCACCCCCCCACCGCCGCTGGGTGACGGGACCTAGATTTAAATATTTAAATTAATGACATGCATAAATTTCAATAAACTTGCCTTGAATCTTCCAGGCACCTTCAATTCCCTGTCTGGGGAAAGCCAGCGTGACACTGGTGGGGAGGGGTGGGGAGGAGTTAAGATTTTCAGTGCGGGAGGTGGACAGGGTCAAATAAACAAAATGGGTGTCAGGGGATAGTGGGAAGGGGTGAACTTTAAACTTTGCGCAGTTCGAGAGGGGGGTAAGGTCAGATTTAAAAGGTAAGCTTTTTGGGGGCGTTGAACAAATAGTTAATGTAATTGATATTGGACGGTAGGAAAGGGACGTTAGAAATTTATTTGATAAATTTCAGGAGGGTGTAACTTTAAAAATGTTGCTGCCATTTAAAAATGGTGACCGCGCCACTGTACAAGCAGTTCACGCGATTGCAATCCACATGATTGAGGGGGAGGGGGGGGTGGGCTTCCCCGACTATTTAAAGGAGCTGCTGCATGAGATCAGCAGCATGCCTGTAAAATCCAGCCCAATGAGTCATAGAGTGATACAGCACTGAAACAGGCCCTTCGGCCCACCGAGTCTGTGCTGACCAACCACCCATTTATACTAATCCTACAATAATCCCATATTCCCGACTACATCCCCACCATTCCCCTACCACCTACCTACATGAGGGGTAATTTACAATGGCCAATTTACCCATCAACCTGCAAGTCTTTGGCTGTGGGAGGAAACCAGAGCACCCAGGGGTCACAGGGAGAACTTGCAAACTCCGCACAGGCAGTACCCAGAACCGAACCCGGGTTGCCGGAGCTGTGAGGCTATGGTGCTAACCACTGCGCCGCCCACGTCTTGGAAAGTTTTCTAAAAGTGGGGATAACTTTAGAAACTCCCTCAGGAGACAGTGGAAGCAGTTCATATTTATTAAATCAAATGCAAATTAGATAGATTTATTTTGGAAAGTAACATTTTGGGATACAGTATATGAGCAATTTGGACACATGACGTGTGGTGAGTGTCACATGCTTTGGAGGAACAGGTGACTTTGGGCCAATGGCTGCCAAGATTCTCCGCCACTAAGACCGCCTAGCTCTACCTCTGTAACATTAACCACCTCAGCCCATCTGCTGCTGAAAAGCATCCATGCTTTTTTAACCTCCAGACTCGACTATTACAATGGTCTACCAGCTGGCCTCCCACCCTTTAGAAACTTGAGTTCATCCATATCTCTGCTGCCTGTATCCTAACTGGTTCACACATCACCCCTGTGCTTGCTGACCTACATTGACTTCTAGTCTGGCCATGCCTCTATTTTTAAACTGCAACCATCTGAGTGCTCTGTGTTCCTTCAACTCTGGCCTCTTGAGCATCCTTTGTCCCACGATTGGTGCTTGCACTTTCAATCAACTAGGCCCTAAGCTCCGGAATTCCCTCCTCCACCTCTCCCCCTGTCACTTCTACTTTAAGACCATTCTTAAATCCTGCTTCTGGGGGGTTTTCCTCACCTCCTGTCTGGCTCTGTTGATAGAGATTGATCACTGTGATTAATTAACCGCTTCATTATTGCTGTATTATGTGGTGGAAAGCGAACGAGATGAACCTGGTCTCTTTTTGTCCAGCAATTCCTATGTTAAGGAGGAGGTTCCACAGAGTAGAATTGAAGTGGCTAAAGGCTTTTCAACCGATGGCAAGAAAGAGCTGGATTTATATAACAGCTTTCATGACTTCAGGAAATCCCAAAGTGCTTTACAGCTGATGAAGTACTTTTGTAGTCACTGTTATAATGTAGGAAATGCAGCAACCAATTTGCACACAGCAAGCTCCCACAAACAGCAATGTGATAATGACCAGATAATCTGTTTTAGTGATAGGCATTGGCCAGGATACCAGGGAGAACTTTTTCGTTCTTCAAAATAGTGCCACGGGATCTTTTACATTCTCCTAACAGGGCCTTTCATCAATGAGATGGAACCTTCAACAGTACATTGGGAGTGTCAGCCTGGATTTTGTGCTCAGTGTGGGGTTTGAACCCGAAACCGTCTGACCCAGAGCTCCCCACGGAGACAAAAGTTAAGGGATGGACAAACAATGAGGCTGAAGACAGAATAAGAAGGATGTAAAAGGGGATTTAAGCACAAAGGAGTCTGGAGAGATAAGACTGGGTGATGCTATCGAAGAATATGGCGACAGTATTACCTCATTTCACAGACTCATCTCTGAATCAGAAGGCTGTGGGTTCAAATCCCGCCCCAGAGACTTGAGCCCAGAATCTCAGCCTGCCCTGCAGAGCGGTACGGAGGGAGTGCTGCACTGCCAAAGAGACAGTCTATCCCAGAAGGTGCCAAACTGAGGAGCCATTCTGTCTGCTGTCCCATCCCCAGCACAGGAGACCGCCTCCCCACCCCCGCCAGTGCCTTGACCAACATTCCTGAGCTCATCCAGCACCCTGAAAGGGAGAGAAAAAAATTGGCTTGTCACTCATCTCATTTGCTATTTGTTGGATCTTGCTGTGCGCAAAAACAGTCACCACTCTGACTGCACTTGGAAGCAATTTACGTAGACGTCTCCAGGAGCCAGGGCGAATTAAACCCCGATATAATAACAGACTAAGACATTCAGACCACCACTTGGAACTTGAGGGCGTGTTTCCCTTAAGGTGGCACAATTTTAACCCCCGGAGTGCCAGACATTTAAAAATCTCTGCATCACACCGATCTCTCCCTGTTCAATGTACACTCAGAAAATGGAACACGTATTTGGGAGACCCACCTCTTAAGCAGGATTTAAGCGAAAGTGCTCTCTGGAATTTGTTGTTTTTAAAAAAAAAAATAAGCAGCATTAAGACTGCGGATGCAGTGGCTGAGACTGCTAGACCCCAAATTACGGTAGGGACAATAAGGGTTGCGTTTCTGTTCAGTATTTCACTGCTGTGCTTGGTTTCCTGCAGAGCATCCAACCAGAAGCGAGGAAGAGAGAAAGAAAGGGAGAGGAGGAAGGAGAGAGGGAGAGAGGGAGGGAAAAAAAACCCTTTGGCTCTCTCATGCATCTGGTCCAGGGCTCAGGAACTCTGCATCTCCGCAGTGGAGCTGTTTCTCCAGATCCCATGGAAACTGCAGCCGAGCCAGTGGGTGAAATATCCAATTGAGCAAATAGGGAGGGGGAAAACCTGCAGCGGGAGAGAGGCAGAGGAAGAGGAGGGAGGCGACCCCTTCCCCAGCTGGAAAAGAGTGGGATTCGCCTTGGAAATGTGAGTAAAGCAGTGTTCAGTTTCTATCTGCCTATGCTGTTAGGTTGCAGCTACTCACCCTCCCTGTTTCTAAACGATGCAAAATTGTCCCTGGAATGTAAGACACCGAAGCTTTATACACGGATTTCGGATCCGATCCGGAGCAGAGTGAGAGACCGATCTTGAGATGTGTAGTGAGGGTTTATTAAATCAAATAACATTGGGTCTAGGAATAATATTCCGATTGATAGTTAGAAAGAAGATGAAAGCACACACACACACACACACACACACAGGGGATCACAGACACGTTCTCAGTGAGGCAGAGAGTCAGAGGGGCGAATGTACACAGTCAGAAGAAAAGCACAAACACTTAGGAAGAGGGTAAAATAGTGACAGGAGGAGACAGAAAAATTAAGTTATAGAAGCAAATACACACCGTGGAGAGACAGCTGCATGGAAAGAATCGGGGAAATGTGCATGTACACTCACATAGAGAGGGAAATTGTGAGCTAGAGTGAGAGGGAACACAATTGAGAGAGGGATGCAGATGCAGAAAGCACACAGAGAAGCAGGCAAACAGGAGGTGAGAGACACACAGAGAAAACAAACTCCGAGATACACACAAAGACAAACAGATGGACAATAACAGGAGAGAAAAAGAGAAACAGGAAAAACACACACAGAGGCAGAGAAAAAAAAAAACCGATGCACACAGAAAGGGGGGGAAATGGGCACAGAGATTGAGAGGGAGCGAGATAAAAAGGGAATAATGAGAGGAAACAGAAAGGAACACAAAGAAAGGAGGAGTGTACAAAGTCAGACACAGCAGCAGAGAGAGGGAAATAACCATGGGAGGCTAAGAAGTGCACAAAGATGAAAGTGCAGTTAAAAAGCCATAGAAAGTTAGAGAATGGAAAAAGAGAAGACAGACAAAGTGCGAGAAAGAGAGGGATGCACAAAAAGAGGAAAAGAAATAAACACAGTCAGGAGGTAAGGATGGACCTTTAGAGAGAAGAAAAGACAAGGATGCATGAGAGAGAAGCAATGGCGTAGAAAGACTTTGGAAGTATCTGTATAAATATGATCGGAAAGGACAAGTGGAGAAGACAGCAATGCATTGTGATGTGTGGTGTGGGATAATGTGTGAGCATTGTAGGGTGTAATGGGTGTTCATTATGGTGTGTGCGTAGTGTGTGCACAGTCTGATGGGGTGTGCGGGGCATGTGGTGCGATGCGATGGGTAAGTGTGTGGTACAATACTGAGTGATGTGTGCAGTCTGATGCATTGTGGTGTGAGCAGTGTGTTGTGTGTGTGTTTGTTTGGCACAATGCAGTGTGTGTAGTTTGTGATCTGATGGGTGTGTGTGGGGTTGTGTGCGCCCTGTGATGCTTGCAATATATGTACAGTGTGATGTGTGTGATATGAAGGATGAAGGCACCTGTAACCCATTTAATACTCCAGATACCACACACCCCTGGGAGCACATGGTCTTGGCTGCCCCATCGTGTCTCAGACCTGCTAGAAGACTGTGACTGCTCTCTGTACCAATTCTCATTCTTCACTGCTCTCTACCTCTCAAGGTCTATTAGCTGGGCAATCAGCTTGATCCTGCCAGTATAAATAAGTAATTATAAAAAATATAATTTGATGCAGTTTAAGCAATGTTTGATGTAACTAGGCTGAATTGTGCATTGCTTAGTGAGTGTCCCTTACTGTGTGGGACTGAACTGCGGAGATGTATGTTTTGATGTATATTTCTGAAACAAGGAAGCAATGAAATGGCCTTTGCTGTATTTTGTGTGTATTGCTCCCTGTAATAAGCTTGCAACTTAAACTAAGCAAATCGTGATTATTAGTGTAGCGTTTATCGGTATCCTGACTCTGAGATTTTTGAAATGATTAAAGGGGAAGATTTGGTACATTGGTTGAAGTTTACTCGTTGTAATGTAGGGGATGCAACAGCCAATTCATGCACAAACAGCAATGCGATAATCACTCAATCATCTGTTTTTTTTTTCAGTGATGTTGGTTGAGGCATTAATATTGGCCAGGACACTGGGGAGAACTCCCCTGA